>NC_091474.1:76751223-77054348 GCF_036971445.1 Narcine bancroftii
TCAGGAGATCTTCCCTCCGCAGCCTCTAACCTCGCACTTCTCACTTCTACCTCTTACCCAAGTTCCACAAACACTTATGCCTTGGCAGGTCCAATGTTTCCACCTGTTCTTGCCCCACTGAACTTGTCTCCTCATATCTTGACTCCACCATTTCTCCCCTGCACAATACATTGAATGCCCTCCATCATTTTGGCAAGTTCTGATTCCCTTGCAATCCTATCTCTATATATCTCATGCATATCCTTTCTTTGTCCATCTCCATACCGCACTATGAAAGTTACAGTAGAGTTTGCAAGCTTATGTGTTTAGTTTTGGTCACCATGGTATAGGAAGGAAGTTGTCAAGCTGGAGATGGTGCAGAGAAAATTGATGAGAATGTTGCCAAAACTCACAGGTCTGAGCTATAGGGAGAGGTTGAGTAGACGAGGGCTTTTTTTCCTTGGTGTGGGAGGATCTTTTCTGGACCATACACACTAATGGCATCATGAAGAAAGCACATCAGTGCCTCTACTTCCTCAGGAGTTTGGGCAAGTTTGGTATGGCATTGGAAACTCTGGCAAATTTCCACAGAGGTGTGGTGGAAAGTGTGCTGACAATACCCCTGAGTGTAAACCCTGCAAAAGGTAGTGGACACAGCCCAGGACATCACAGGCAAAACCCTCCGCACCACAGGGTACACTGCCGTCGGAGAGCAGCAGCAATCATCAAGGATCCTCATCACCCAACACATGCTCTGTTCTCGCTGTTACCATCAGGATAGAGGTGTAGGTGCCACAAGACTTGCACCACCAGGTTCAGGAACAGCTGCTCCCCCTCCACCATCAGATTCCTCAACAACAAACTCAATCAGGGACTCATTTAAGGATTCTCTTACTTTTATACTTTATTGAATTATATTTCCTCTCTGTATTGCACATTCATTTTGTTTACAATTCTTTATTTGTTTACGTGTTCGTTGAGTCCAGTTCTTTTTTTTGCACTACCAACAAGCGGTAATTTGGCCTCGCCTGCAGAAAAAGGAATCTCAGGATTGTATGTGCTGTCATGTCTGTTCTCTGACAAATCTGACATCTGAAATTGGATGAGGGATGATCTCATAGAGGTGTGCAAAATCGTGATAGGTTGGGTGAATGCACGGAGTCTTTTGTCTAGTGAAGGGGAATTGCAAACCAAAAGACATAGGTTTAAGGTGAGGGGAAAGAAATTTAGGCTATTGTATTACACAGAGGGTGCTGAATGCATGGAACAAGCTGTTAAAGAACTATTGCAATGTTTAAAAAAAACATTTGGATGGATACAGGGATGTAATGGGTTTCTAGGAATGTGGGCCAAATGCAGACAGGTGGGACTAGTTGTCACTATAGGCAAATTGGCCCAAAGGACCTGTTTTCATACTGTATGACTTCATGGGGTAGTGGGATCACTGGGGTTAATGATGCAAAATTTCCTCCAGATTTATGTACAAGGGCAAGTGACTGTGATCTGTATCTTCACTTAAAGGAAGACAACATGTCAAAGATTGGTGGACTTTAGCAAAATATGTCACACTATGCTATTTGTGCTCGATATCTCAGTGTTGAGAGAAGGAGTCCAGAGTTGTTGGGGCAGGTTTTTCCAGGACAAAGTTCAATAAGTAAAGAGTAGTTCCCTAGAAATTCCATCAATCTCAATTACACAGCACGACTGACAAGGAAATTACCCATCTTTCCCATTCTCAGCTTCTGTAACTTTGCCACTGATGCTCCGTCAATGCCTCCAAAAGACTGAAGTTGAACAAACTGATGGGCTTTGATTTGCTATAGAACAAAGCCACGTCCATGCTGATTGACTGTCCTGCACTGGGAAGGGGGCTGTGGAACAGTCATCTTTATTCAGGTGCCTGTGGGAGGAGCCACAGGTACAGTTGGCCAATGGGCGTGCCCAAACAGATAAATATATACATACAGTGGTTTACCACAGCCACTACATACAGCCTTAAAGCAAAGAGACTAAAAATGCCATTCTGCAAAGTTCCCAATATTTGGTATGTCACTGAAGTACCATAGAGAGCATTCTGTCAGGTTTCAGCATTGTCTGGTTTTCTTTTCTTTGGCTTGGCTTCGCGGACGAAGATTTATGGAGGGGGTAAAAAGTCCACGTCAGCTGCAGGCTCGTTTGTGGCTGACAAGTCCGATGCGGGACAGGCAGACACGATTGCAGCGGTTGCAAGGGAAAATTGGTTGGTTGGGGTTGGGTGTTGGGTTTTTCCTCCTTTGCCTTTTGTCAGTGAGGTGGGCTCTGCGGTCTTCTTCAAAGGAGGTTGCTGCCCGCCAAACTGTGAGGCGCCAAGATGCACGGTTTGAGGCGTTATCAGCCCACTGGCGGTGGTCAATGTGGCAGGCACCAAGAGATTTCTTTAGGCAGTCCTTGTACCTTTTCTTTGGTGCACCTCTGTCACGGTGGCCAGTGGAGAGCTCGCCATATAACACGATCTTGGGAAGGCGATGGTCCTCCATTCTGGAGACGTGACCCATCCAGCGCAGCTGGATCTTCAGCAGCGTGGACTCGATGCTGTCGACCTCTGCCATCTCGAGTACTTCGACGTTAGGGGTGTAAGCGCTCCAATGGATGTTGAGGATGGAGCGGATACAACGCTGGTGGAAGCTTTCTAGGAGCCGTAGGTGGTGCTGGTAGAGGACCCATGATTCGGAGCCGAACAGGAGTGTGGGTATGACAACGGCTCTGTATACGCTTATCTTTGTGAGGTTTTTCAGTTGGTTGTTTTTCCAGACTCTTTTGTGTAGTCTTCCAAAGGCGCTATTTGCCTTGGCGAGTCTGTTGTCTATCTCATTGTCGATCCTTGCATCTGATGAAATGGTGCAGCCGAGATAGGTAAACTGGTTGACCGTTTTGAGTTTTGTGTGCCCAATGGAGATGTGGGGGGGCTGGTAGTCATGGTGGGGAGCTGGCTGATGGAGGACCTCAGTTTCCTTCAGGCTGACTTCCAGGCCAAACATTTTGGCAGTTTCCGCAAAGCAGGACGTCAAGCGCTGAAGAGCTTGTCTGGTACAGATTGTCTGGTACAGAGGTACCAATGCTCAGGACAAGAAAAAAAAACTTCAGAGGGTTGTAAAGTTGGCTTGCACTCACCAGTCTTCACTCCATCGAGGACGTCTACAAGAGGCGGTGTCTTTAGAAAGCAGCCTCTATACTCAAGGACCCCTCACCATCACCCAGGCCATGCCCTCTTCACTCAGCTACCATCGGGAAAAAAATACAGGGAACCTAAAGGCAAGCACTCAGTGGCATAGGAACAGCTTCTTCCCTGCTGCCATCAGATTCCTGAATGATCAATGAACTAAAGACCCTGCCTCACTTTGACTTTCTTTTTCTTGCACTATTTTTATTTATTTTGTCTTATTTGTGCCGTGACGCTGCAGCAAAACAATGAAGTTCATGACACGTTCATGACAATAAATTCCGATTCTGATTCTGTTCCTTTTTTTTTACAGAGAAGGGAACTTTGGTTTCAAGTGTCATTTATCAAAGCATATTTTAAGTCAAATGGACAATGTGTCAAGGCAAGTGGCTGGAGTAAATCCCTGTACAAACTGAACTCTTCAACATGCAAAGAGCAGCATTCCAAACTAGTAATCTAATTGAATGGTTTGGGAACGTCAACCTTTCCCCAAGAGCAAAGTGCTGTCTGGGTCAGAGCTATTGTTGTTCATTACAGCAAGCAAACAAGGAAGGTTTTGTTTAAATTTGAAACTTATTTCCAACTAATGAGGTTCAAAACAGATATGGTCTTGATGATAGATAAGGCAACAGTGGGGCAGAAAGTGAAGACCAAAGGCATTACACAGAGATCAGATTCAGAATTTATTTTAATGAACACGTCACGAAATTCGTTGTTTTGTGGCAGCATCTCAGTGCAAATATTTATATCAACCACCTTACAAAATAAATAAAATCGTGCAATGAAAAAGACAAAGTGAGGCAGTGTCTGTGGTTCATTGATCATTCAGGAATCTGATGGCGGAGGGGAAGAAGCTGTCCTTGATCCACTGAGTGCTTGACTTCAGGCTCCTGTACCTTTTTCCTGATGGTCAGCAAGTGAGTGGTCATCTTTGGAGTGGGCTGTGTCAGAGTGGTAAAGCTTTGGTGAGAACAGGTAAGAGGTGAGGGATAATAGGAGTTGAAGTAAGAAAGGGCCATGCTTTTCGAGGAACAATGAAGATTTGGCCAGTAGGGACAGGTAAGGGTAGGTTTTAGGTATCATATATTTTGATCCTCTAGTCATAAACAGAGGGAATGGCTGCGAAGGCAGGGGAATTCTCCTCTTGTAGAATGCTGATCAGGGAAGCCAGCAGTATCCCTGATGACTTCATCTGCAATAAGTGCATCCAGCTGCAGCTCCTGACAAGCTGAGTTAAGGAATTGGAGCTGGAGCTGGATGAACTCTGGATCATTTGGGAGGCAGATGTGGTGATAGATAGGAGTTACAGGAATACTATCACATCTAGGAGGCAGGAGAAGGGTAGATGGGTGTCAGTCAGGAGAGGGAAAGGGAACAGTCTGGGAGTGCAGAGCATCCTATGTGGCCATTTCCCTCAATCACAAGTATACCATTATGGATATATTTGAGGGAGGGACCTACCAGGGACAAGCCATGGCGATCAGGTCTCTGGCACAAGGTCTGGTCCTGTGGCTAAGATGGGAGGAGAGGAGAAGAGGCGAGTGTAGTGATAGGGGATTCCATAGTTAGGGGGACAGATAAGAGGTTTTGTGGATGATATATTGCCTCCCTGGTGCGAGGGTCCGGCATTCTCAGGCGGGAGGGTGAGCATAGTCATAGTCCATATAGGGACAAAATGATGTGAGTAGGAAGGGTGAGGAGGTCCTGCAAGGAGAGTTTCAGGGAGTTAGGCACAAGGTTGAAGAACAGGACATCCAGGGTATTGATCTCAGGTTTGCTACCCATGCCACGTGCTAGCGAGGTTAAAAATAGGAGGATAATGCAGCTTAACACGTGGCTAAAGACATAGTTGAGGAGGGAGGGCTTCAGGTTTCTTGATCATTGGGCTCTCTTGCTTGCAGGGAGATTTATTAGTACTGCTCCGGTGGGTTTAAACTAGATTTTCAGGCAGAGGGGAACCAGAGTGCCAGAACAGTTAGAGCAGTGGAGGAGGAAAAAGATGATGTGAAAATTGCATGCACCATTAGAAGTCAATGGGTTGTACGTGGTTGAAATTTTCTCAGAAGCATCTATTTCAATGCAAGGAATATTGTAGCAATAATAAGCTTAGAGCATGGATTGGCATGTGGAATTAGTGAATCTTGTAGGAGGAGGAGGACTGGCAGCTCAATGTTCCGGGCTTCTGTTGCTTTAGATGTGATAGAACCGGTGTTGGGGGGGCGGGGAGTGGGGGTGAGGGAGGAGAAGTGGGAGGAGTGGCATTGTCATCAGGGAAAATATCACAGCTGTGCTCAGGTAGGACAGACCAGAGGGCTCGTCTTCTGAAGTTATGTGGGTAGAGCTGAGGAATGGGAAAGGTATGACCACATTCAGTTGTATTCTTCTTCTTTCTTTGGCTTGGCTTCGCGGACGAAGATTTATGGAGGGGGTAAACGTCCACGTCAGCTGCAGGCTCGTTTGTGGCTGACAAGTCCAACACGGTTGCAGCTGTTGCAGGGGAAAATTGGTGGGTTGGGGTTGAGTGTTGGGTTTTTCCTCCTTTGCCTTTTGTCAGTGAGGTGGGCTCTGCGGTCTTCTTCAAAGGAGGTTGCTGCCCGCCAAACTGTGAGGCGTCAAGATGTACGGTTTGAGGTGATATCAGCCCACTGGCGGTGGTCAATGTGGCAGGCACCAAGAGATTTCTTTAGGCAGTCCTTGTACCTCTTGTACCTCTTCTTTGGTGCACCTCTGTCACGGTGGCCAGTGGAGAGCTCGCCATATAACACGATTTTGTTGTATTATAGACCACCCAATAGTCAATGAAAATTGGAGCAGCTATCTGTAGAAAGACAGCAGACAGCTGCAGGAAACACAAGGTTGTGCTCGTAGGAGATTTTAATTTTCCGCATACTGACTGGGACTCCCATACTGTAAAAGGGCTGGATGGCTTGAGTTTGTCAAATGTGTTCAGGAAATTTTTCTAAATTAATATTTAGAGGTACCAACTAGAGAGAGTGCAATACTGGATCTCTTATTAGGGAACGAGATAGGACAGGTGACAGAAATATGTGTAGGGGAATATTTTGGGACCAGTGATCATAATGTCATTAGTTTCATTAATTATGGAGAAGTATAGGTCTGGGGCTTGGGTTGAGATTGTAAATAGGAGAAAGGGCAATTCTGAGGAAGTGAAAAAGGATCTAGAACACGTGGATTGGAATAGGTTGTTTTCAGGCAAGGATGCGCAAAGTAAGGTGAAATTTTGAGAGTACAGAGTTTGCATGTTCCTGTCAGGATTAAAGGCAAGGTTAGCGGGCATTGGGAAGCTTGGTTTTTGAGGGATATTGGGGATCTGGTTTGGAAGAAGACAGAGGTGTAGAGCAGGAGCAAATGAGGCCCTTAAAATGCAAGAAATATAAGAAATACAAGAGAAATCTCAAGAAAGAAATCAGGAAGGCTAAAAGAAGACATGCAGTTGTTTTGGCAGACAATGTGATGGAAAATCCTACGGGTATATTAAGAACTAAAGGATAGTAGGAGACAAAATTGGTCCCCTTGAAGACCAGAGAAGTCGGCTTTGTATGGACCCAAAAGAGATGGGGGAGATCTTAAATGTTTTTTTTTCCCATCAGTATTCACTCAGGAAAGGGTACAGAGTTGTGAGAAGTAAGGAAAACAAGTAGTAAGGTCATGGAACCAATACAGATTAAAGAGGAATTAGTGCTTGCTGTCTTAAAGCAAATAAGGGTGGATCATTCCCTATGGCCAGTCAAGATATTCCCTATGGTTCGATGGTAGCAGGGTGAAGCAAGCATGGCCTGGGTGGTGAATAGATAATCTTGAGGACAGAGCCTGCTTACTTAAGGCCACGCCTCTTGTAGATGTCCTCAATGGAGTGAACCCTAGTGCCCTTGATGTCACAGGACAAGTTAACAACCCTGGAGTTTTATTTTTGTTCGGAGTGTTGGCACCTCTGTACCAGACAACAATACAACCAGCCAGAATGCTCTCCACACTACACCTGTAGAAGTTTTCAAGAGTTTTCAGTAGGCGAGCCTTCTTCATAATTCCATCAATTGGATTTGGTGGGGGGAGGGGGAGGGAGAGAGAGAGAGAGAGAGAGAGAGAGAGAGAGAGAGAGAGAGAGAGAGAGAGAGAGAGAGAGAACATCTCCTATTGGCAGAACTGTGGAAGGGGGAAAATGTTTCAGAAAGAATGAGGAAGGGAAGGAGAGAAAATAGGGAATATCTCCGATAGGATGAGGTGAGGATTGTCCAGGTTCTATAAATGTTTATTGAGCTAACTGGTTAAAAAAAATGGGGGAGGGAGAGGAAGAAAAAGGACATGTTCACAGCTGTGGCTGAAACTGGAAACCAAAGTGGTGGGGAATGCCCAGCAGATCAGGCAGTGTCAGTGGAGTGAGAACTGTTGGAATCTAGGGGTTAAAACAGTATGAAATAAATGATTAATTAATAAGTGTATATTTACTGCATGATTCAGGGAAAAAGGAATGTGATTAAGTGGCAATCACAGCATGGAGCAAAGTTGGCTGAGCAAAATTGTCTGCTCCAAAATACAGGGAGAGGAAATGCATAAAACGATTTAGGAGGAATGCTCAAACTAAAGGAGGTGGTGAGTAGCACAGGAGACACAGGCCAGATCAGAACAAAGAATGGCCTGCAAGAAACAAAGGGATTGGAAAACCAGTCTAGGAGGAAGATCAAGGCATGAGGAGGTGTTAAAGAGAACAGCAGAAATTGGCCAGACAGGAACAGAATGGTGAATAGAAATATCTGGGGATGAATTAATTTCTGATCAAAACAACAGGATAGTCTGGCCTGGAGGATTAAGATGGGAGCGCTACACCCCAGATATCTGCAAAACAGGAGATGACTTGTGATAACCCATATGCAAAAAGATCTAGCAAAGGAAGACAACTTTTGTTCTGTAAGATAAGGTTGATCTATATAAACTGAGCCAACTGGACAATAGGGGTCAGTCTTGGGGAGTAGCTCACTGTGCAGGTGACCTATGAACTAATGAGTGACCCAGAGCTCTGTTAAGTTTTATTCTTGTGCTGTGTAATAAATTGACTGTTGAACCGAATACCTTCTCCTATCACTTCATTCAAAGAACACGCTGGACTCAGACTACACATAGACTAAATTAAGAGTAAGGTAAAGCCAGAGTCCGACAGAACAAAGAGTTAATATTATCAATGAATCACATAGTAATTTTAAATTTAGGCATACAGCATGGTAACAGGGCCTTTTAGCCCTTGAGCTCGTGCTGCCCAATGACACCCAATTAACCTCCACCCCCGTGGAAATTCCACGCACAGATAAGGAGAACATACAAACTCCTTACAGACAGTACAAGATTCGAACCCTTGTCCAGGTCACTGGCACTGTAACAGCATTGTACTAACCCCTGCACTAACCATGCCATCCCATAATGAACGCTGAATTCCTCCAGCATTTAGGTGTGCTTTTACTACAATCACAAATGCGGCTGCAGATTTTTGTGTTGCACTCTCAACATGAATAGGAACAGGCCCTTCATCTCACATGATGCCCATTTTAAACTAATACTCTTGCTTGGATATGATCCATTTCCCTCTATTCCCTGCATATTCGTGTGTCTATCTAGAAGCCTCTCATACGATCCTATTGTATCTGCTTTCACCATTACTCTTGGAAGTCCATTCCAAGCTCCACACAACTCCTTTAATCTCCCCCTCCCCACCATAAACACGTACCCTCTTGTATGTGCCATTTTTCCACTGGGAGATTCGACTGCTTACCCTATCAGTGTCTCTCGCAATTTTATAAACTTCTATCAGATTTCCTGCAATCTTGGGAAGAGCAGCATACAAGAGAACTGGCCAGCTCTGATACGCAGAAAGAACCCTGCAATACAAATTCGACATGCTGGATAGAAGTATCTTGGCAATGACTTACCATGGCTTACATCAGTTTCCTGTCTCTATTGTTTAATAGCTGGTCCTGCTGTTTAAAATAAATGGGATTTAAATCTTGCTGATTTGGTAGAAGAGAACTGATAACGTGCAAGTTAAGCTTTCAACAGCTCATTTATAAAGAATAGAACAGGGTATGTGTCAAACAACACTGAATTCTGACAAGAATAATAATTCAAGCTGAAAGGCTGATAATTTTAATTGCAACATTTGGAGATGGGATCACAAGTGGAGGTGAAGGCCATTGAGCCTTTCAAGGTGGCGGCTTGGTGCTTTCACTGTGCTCTGCGTCTAATAACGTGAATACACATTCTGGAATTGCTTCACCTCCTTCATCCTCTTCTCTCCAATCTGGTCACCCAGTAATAAGAAGGATGCCATTAAGCCAGAGAGGTTCACGAGGATGTTACTGGGACTGAAGGAGGTTGGATAGGCTTGGACCCTGTTGCAAAGGATGTGGTGGGGGGAGGGGGAGGGGGTCCCTTATACAAACCTGAGAGACACAGGCACAGATAAGGTCTTTTTGCCAGGACTGGAAAATTAAAAACTAGGAGTATATTTACTGTATATAATAATTGCATTTTGTGGACCCATTTTTATAGTAAAATTAGGGGGGTTATTTATTACAACCATTCTACTTTTAACAGCGGAATGAACCTGCATCATTTGAGGTGTCTGGTGTTCTGATGGGTGGGTGGCCAGCTGGGACCAGGTGGTAAGTCCACGTTTGAGGCATCAGGAGTTCTGGTGGGTGGGGGGGGGGGGGTGGGGGCTGGGGCCAAATATAGGGGGTTGACTTTTACATGGTATTGACTATTCCACGAATATATATGGTAAAGTGAGAGAGCAAAGATTTAAAAGAACCTATGAATCCCTGTCTTAAATGCACCCAACGATCTGGCCTCCACATCTGCCTGTGGCAACACATTCCACAGATTCACCACCCTCCTGGCTGAAGAAATTCCTACACATTCCTGTTCTATGAGTCTAAAACCATCTCTTCTTGTCACGTCTCAACGCTGTTGTTTCTTGAACAAGCTCTTCCTGAAAATCCTTGGGAATCTGGAATGCTGGAAATCCCTCCAAGCTTCTGGACCCCATGTTCTTTCTTTCTTTGGCTTGGCTTCGCGGACGAAGATTTATGGAGGGGGTAAAAAGTCCACGTCAGCTGCAGACTCGTTTGTGGCTGACAAGTCCGATGCGGGACAGGCAGACACGATTGCAGCGGTTGCAGGGGAAAATTGGTTGGTTGGGGATGGGTGTTGGGTTTTTCCTCCTTTGCCTTTTGTCAGTGAGGTAGGCTCTGCGGTCTTCTTCAAAGGAGGTTGCTGCCCGCCAAACTGTGAGGCGCCAAGATGCACGGTTTGAGGCGATATCAGCCCACTGGCGGTGGTCAATGTGGCAGGCACCAAGAGATTTCTTTAGGCAGTCCTTGTACCTTTTCTTTGGTGCACCTCTGTCACGGTGGCCAGTGGAGAGCTCGCCATATAACACGATCTTGGGAAGGCGATGGTCCTCCATTCTGGAGACGTGACCCATCCAGCGCAGCTGGATCTTCAGCAGCGTGGACTCGATGCAGTCGACCTCTGCCATCTCGAGTACTTCGACGTTAGGGATGAAAGCGCTCCAATGGATGTTGAGGATGGAGCGGAGACAACGCTGGTGGAAGCGTTCTAGGAGCCGTAGGTGGTGCTGGTAGAGGACCCATGATTCGGAGCCGAACAGGAGTGTGGGTATGACAACGGCTCTGTACACACTGATCTTTGTGTGTTTCTTCAGTTGGTTGTTTTTCCAGACTCTTTTGTGTAGTCTTCCAAAGGCGCTATTTGCCTTGGCGAGTCTGTTGTCTATCTCATTGTCGATCCTTGCATCTGATGAAATGGTGCAGCCGAGATAGGTAAACTGGTTGACCGTTTTGAGTTTTGTGTGCCCGATGGAGATGTGGGGGGGCTGGTAATCATGGTGGGGAGCTGGCTGACTTCCAGGCCAAACATTTTGGCAGACCCCATGTACACACTCTTTATCACAGCCAGTTAACTGATCAACCCGCACCTCTTTGGGAAGTGCGAGGAAAATGAAGCACCAGGAGGAAACACACACGATTACAGGGAATATTCTCCACCAGGTATCCCTGGAGGCCAGGTTCGAAGCCGGTTCTCCAGAGATGGAGTCAGTCGCCCGACTTGCTATGCCTCTGGTCCCACCATCCCCCTCCCCTCCATTGCAGCACATTCAGTGGGTGGAACACTTTTGTTATGTTAGGCTCAGAGATGAGGCAATGCTGAGGATCCCTGCTGCCACACCAGATGGGATCAATTACCGCCCTGTGGATCGGGAACTGAATCTGACCCATGTGGTGTACCAGATCACTCTGCTGCATCACTCTCTCAGAGCTTCAACATGGTTTTGGAATTTCAGCTCATAAGTAACACACTTTTGGTACTGTCTGCCCAGGATGTGGACAGCTCTGGGTGAACCCAGGGAGCAACATCTTTATTTACAGTGACGCAAAAGGTCAATTATTCCATCTCCCCTTTGCTCATGAGCTGTAATAAAATATTCCCTGGCTGTAAGCAGACCTGCCAACTTTTGAATGACTAGTGAAACTTCACTTGAAAAAGAAAACAAAATTCACATCTGAAAAACTTTTGAATTGGCTGTGAATCCCAAATGTTACTGAATTTACAACCAGATGGTTTCACTCTGGAGGACATCCCTTGAATATATCCAAGTGCTCAGTGGAGAAGTCGTATAGAAATTCATTTGGGGTGGAAGCACAAGAACAGGTGGTCTTGAGCCAGCATTCTACATTCACTGCTGTTCATTTCTTGCTGAAGTTAGTTTTTTACAAAAAAATTTAAACTTGCAGCATGTTAACAGGCCCCTTCAACCCATGCTGCCCAATTACATCCAATTGACCTACAGTCCCCAGTACATTACAAAAGGTGGGAGGAAACCGGGACACCCAGTGGAAAGCCACGTAGACACGGGAGAATATACAAACTCCTTACAGTCAGCACGGGATTCGAACCCCGGTCCCGATCGCCAGCTCTGTAAGGACGTTGCGCTAACCGCTACACCATCCGTGTCTACCGGGATCACTGTTTGAAGAGGGCGCACAAAATCATTGAGGACCCCTTCCACCTGGCACACGGTGTCTTTCAGCTGCTCCCATTGGGGAAGAGATCCAGGAGTATCAGAACCAGCACCACCAGGCTGAGGAAAAGCTTCTTCCCACAGGCAGTGAGAAGGCTGAACGACCAAAGGAACCGCTCACACTAACCATCCAAGACTCTCAAACTAATGAAACAATATTTATATTTTTATTTCTATCTATGAATACTTGTCCTATATATGTATTGTTTGTCTGTACGTGTGTTATATCTGGTTGTGTGTCTCTGTGCTTTGCACTGAGGACTAGAGAATGCTGTTTTATCAGGTCACACTGGTACAATCAGATGACACGCAGAGTATTTAGAGGTGCTTTGGGAAGGATTATTAGAGCAGGTTGCACACAAATATTTTAAAACATAGAATATTTGCAGGGCTTTTGCAGAGTGCCTTTTGCAAAAGGAGCAACAAAGTTGCAGCATACAGCTTTCCTGGGAGAGCATGTAATTTTTGCAGGCAGACAGAACACTTTTGTTCTCAGAGAGGGAAGGTGTGAAACAGAGAGAAAGGAGACAGAAATCAGTTCCAGAAGGACAAAGCTGGCAAACTTTTGGAAGTCTGCCTGATCAAAGGAGAAAGGTGACCTGAAAGAAAGAGGATCATCTGGAGAACCCTGAAGGGGGCAAGTTTCGTCAGCAAGACTGATTGAGAAGGAATCAGTTGCGGATGTCGTGGAAAAGGAATCTCTCTCTGAAAACCAGCAAGAGCCCTCCTGAGTGGTAACCATTTGCCTGCTAAGCACCAAAGACTGGTGAACTTTGTTAATGCTAACTTCTGTGCACAGTACAAGAATTGGCTGCAGCCCATGAGACTGGACTGTGATCCAAAGAACTTTTCTAATCTTAACTATCATTACACACACCTGCGCTTGGTATTAGAGGGGAGATTAAGTAGGTTAAGAAAAAAGTTAAAGTTTAATTCTGTTTTCTTGGTCAAATAAAATTAAAATACTTTTGTTTAAGTGACCCTTTGTGTTGTGGTGCATATCTTTTGCTGCTGGTTTTTGGGGTCCTCTGGACTCCGTAACAGACAACAAACTTGACTTGATGTCTTATTTTAGCACTACCTGCTGAATGAGTTGACTTACCTTGATAGTCCACAACATGAAGTGTTTAACTATATTTTGGCATATCTGACAATAAAAGAGTCAATTCAATGCAATACCTCATCAGCTGTTTGGAACAAGCTGAAAGAGATGTGAAAGGTGGTATAAAATGCAAGTATTTCTTTTCTTCAGTAAACATTACAGATTGTCAGACTCACAGCTCATTGAGATGCACTTTAATCTTGCCAGCCCAGGTACAGTTGAAATGAAATGAAAAATGCTGAATTGAGTAAAACCAAACTTCAGTATTTATTTCCCCCTGTATAAATCAAAAATATCTCATGATGTTAAGAGATGAATCCATCAATCCCTTATGCAGCCAAGTAACATAAATCTTATGGTGCTCTCATGGTAAAGTCTGTGGCATCATACCTTTCAGTGATGGTTCAAGACACTATTGATCTTCAAAGTGATTTGTCATCTAGTTCCTTGTGGAATATGATTGCCCAGGGATCAACTTCTGTAAAGCTAGATCAGAACATTCCTAATGCATTAGGCATGTCCATCTCCAAGACCCTCATATCAATATCCTCCATTGACCAAAACCGTTCCAGCCTCATATGCTACAAGAGCAGGTATCCTGTGGTAAGTTGGCAATGTTCTGGCTCTCCAAGGTCTAACAAGGCACAAGTTGGGAAGCACAAAGAAACATTCTGCATTTGCCTATGTGTCCAGATCCAAAGGCACTCAAAGCCATCCAGGACAAAGCAGCCCACTTGGTTGGTACGTTGCCAGCATCCTTCATTCTCCTTACCGCCACCATTGTGACAACATTGATTTAGCACAGCTTACAAACAAATAAAGAATACACCCACTTGTTTTTTTTGTAGCACACCATTAAGTCAACTTTGTTTTTTTCCCAATTGACACAATATTGCATTCTTCAACTCCAAACACCACCCAGCTAAACTCCTCTGACCTTCACACAGGTGATCCTGAAGTTCTCACTCTCCTCCTTCTGTGACTGAAATCCATCACCCATAAACTGACGTTTAACACACCCGTGCATGCGCGCTATTGCCCCCATGCATCTCAATGAGCTGTGAGTCTGACAATCTGTAATGTTTACTGAAGAAAAGAAAGACTTGCATTTTATACCACCTTTCACATCACTTTCAACTTGTTCCAAACAGCTGATGAGGTATTGCATTGAATTGACACTTTTATTGTCAGATATGCCAAAATATAGTTAAACACTTCATGTTGTGTGCTATCAAGGTAAGTCCACTTATTCAGCAGGTACCGACTTGCCGGCACCGCTCCCGATGAAGGTAGGTACACGACTGCGCCACCACTGTGGCTGCAGTTACTTGCCTAGCCAATCAAGGTGGACGTCTATATCTGGCAGCTGTAGAATTGGGCAAAATTTCAACATTCAAAATACATTTGGAAGATGCAAATATAGGAATGGTTTCATTTAGAGGATATGGGTCACATAAAGGCAAATGGAACTAGCCCAGAATGACAGCCCAGCTTAGCCAGCATGCAAGAGTTGGGCTGAAGGGCCTGTTCCATGTTCGATGACTAGATTCGCATAGGTGGGAATGAGTAGATGTTTAAGTTGTTGAACTTTAGTGACGAAAGAAGGAGAGACCTTGAACTAAAATTTATCTTCTCCTAATGTTAATATTAAATTGTGGAGATCACTTTTAAAAAATTTAGACATTTCGGCCCTCGAGACCCAATTGACCGACAACTCCCAGTACATTTTGAACGGTGGGAGGAAACCTACGTAGACATGGGGGAGCATACAAACTCCTTACAGACAGCACGGGATTTGAACCCTGGTCCCAGTCACTGTAAAAGCCTTCCGCTAACCACGATGCCAACCGTGTCACCCTGGATGGCATTAAAAAAAATTGGGACAAAGTTTGTGCAAAATATTCAGAAGCAAAAAAGAAATTGTGTTTCTGTAAAACCTTACATCAACACAACTTTTTAAAAATTAAAAAAAAATTTTCACACTATGAACCATCAAAATATGCATCAAGTTAAAGGCAGGTGCCCGCACAGAATGGTGGGGGACGGGGCAGCAGCATGGTCCACAGGCAGGAGGTAACAGGTGGATAAAGAAGAGAGGGCTCAACAGCAGATGGGGGAGGGGGGATGGCTCTGTGAACAGAGAGGGAAAGGGGTGGAGAGCTGGAGGATAGAAGACAGAGGGATGGGGGAGAGAGAGAAGGAACAGCAAGAGGGCTAGCAGGAACGGGAGGTCGACGTTAATGCATCCAGTTGGAGAGCACCCAGATGGAAAATTAAGTATTGCTCCACCAATTTACAGATGGTCTTAGTTCAAATTTTTTTTGCAGGGGAGATGTTGGGCCTTTTTCCTGGTGACAACCTTTCTTAAAAAAAAAAGCAGTTATGTACATACTTGAATTTAATTTCCTGGATACTCCGGTGGATTATTTTTCTTTAAAAAATAAACTCTATTCATACACAAATATCTACCAGAAATACAATGGACATATCGTTCTTTACATTTACTGTGCCATCCAGTTGCCTCTTCTAGAACTCCAGGTGATGACTCATTAATGACCATTGCCCTGACAGTGAAGGAAATTAACGTTTAACATGATGGATGAGGTGCCAGATGCGACCAGAATAATTGTGCATGCACCCACGCTTCGAAACATTCCCTCCTGCGATCCGACTGATTGGGTGCTATGTTTGTCCAGAGACCAAATGCATCTACGCTGCAGGTACGATGTGTGGAGTGCTTTGGAACAGCCCGCGGAAATGAAAATGATTCATCCTCATCTTCTGCTGTGAGGTTGGATGAACACAGCCTCTCTCTTCTCCATCATGTTTGGAGTCATGACAACCAAATGCAGGGAATTGTCATTTGAGGTTTTTTTAAATTACTCGCTAGGTTCTAGGATCAATGCTCAGAATTTAGAAATAAACAACAGCGCTGGAGAAACTCAGCAGGTCAAACAGTATAATTTGCGTAGCAAAGATAACCAACATTTCAGGATTGAGCCCTTCATCGATGTACGAGGAACATGTAGGCAGGCGCTCAAACTAAATGGTGATGTGGATAAGGAAGGGATGACACACTAGCATATCCTCTGTCCTCCAGCTCTCCATCCACTTCATTCACAGAGCCAATCCCCCCTCCCCTTGTTTGCTACCTGTGGGTCCATGTTCCTCCCCTGCCAATCATTTAATTCAGGCACCTGCCTACATGTTGCTCAGACCTTTATCTTTGCTATATACAGTACTACCCTCTTTACTATCTTCTTCAGCATGATGCTGAAATAAGCCATGAAAGACCTCAACAATGAAGACGCTGTTTACATCCGGTACCGCACGGATGGCAGTCTCTTCAATCTGAGGTGCCTGCAAGCTCACACCAAGACACAGAGCAACTTGTCCGTGAACTACTCTTTGCAGACGATGCTGCTTTAGTTGCCCATTCAGAGCCAGCTCTCCAGCGCATGATGTCCTGTTTTGCGGAAACTGCCAAAATGTTTGGCCTGGAAGTCAACCTGAAGAAAACTGAGGTCCTCCATCAGCCAGCTCCCCACCATGACTACCAGCACCCCCACATCTCCATCGGCACACAAAACTCAAAACGGTCAACCAGTTTACCTATCTCGGCTGCACCATTTCATCGGATGCAAGGATCGACAACGAGATAGACAACAGACTCGCCAAGGCAAAGAGCGCCTTTGGAAGACTACACAAAAGAGTCTGGAAAAACAACCACCTGAAGAAACACACAAAGATCAGTGTGTACAGAGCCATTGTCATACCCATGCTCCTGTTCGGCTCTGAATCATGGGTCCTCTACCGGCATCACCTACGGCTCCTAGAACGTTTCCATCAGCGCTGTCTTCGCTCCATCCTCAACATTCATTGGAGTTGGCAATATTGTTTGATGGGTTTAATGTATCTTATATTCTGAACTTTAAATAAATGGGAGGGAAGGTAGGGAGGGAGGGAGGGGAGGAGGGAAGTGGGGGAGAAAACGACACTATATATTTAAGAAGGAAAATGTATGTATCTTGATCAATATGGTTTATAGTGTGAAAAATAAAAAAATTAAAAAAAACATTCATTGGAGTGACTTCATCACCAACATCGAAGTCCTCGAGCTGGCAGAGTCCGCAAGCATCAAATCCACGCTGCTGAAGACCCAACGGCGCTGGGTGGGTCACGTCTCCAGAATGGAGGACCATCGCCTTCCCAAGATCGTGTTATATGATGAGCTCTCCACTGGCCACCGAGACAGAGGTGCACCAAAGAAGAGGTACAAGGACTGCCTAAAGAAATCTCTTGGTGCCTGCCACATTGACCACCGCCAGTGGGCTGATCTCGCCTCCAACCGTGCATCTTGGCGCCTCACAGTTCGGCGGGCAGCAACCTCCTTTGAAGAAGACCGCAGAGCTCACCTCACTGACAAAAGACAAAGGAGGAAAAACCCAACACCCAACCCCAACCAACCAATTTTCCCTTGCAACCGCTGCAACCGTGTCTGCCTGTCCCGCATCAGACTTGTCAGTCACCAACGAGCCTGCAGCAGACGTGGACATACCCCTCCATAAATCTTCGTCCGCGAAGCCAAGCCAAAGAAGAATACAGTACACTGTTTGACCTGCTGCACTTTTACTTCAATCACTGTGCCTGCAGAGTTGTGTTCGATTGAAAAACCCTGTGAAATCTCTTCGAGGGAAACCTACCCTGAAGAAGTTCTCCTTTGGTCTCCAAAGGGGAATTCTGTCAGATTCTGTCTCACTGCTCCCCGTCTAGAATCCATGCTACTCTCAAGCTCTATGAAGAAGAAGAAGAAGAATTTATTGCCATGAACGAAATTCAGTGATTTGCGGCAGCATCACAGTGTAAACATTCATATTATATCCATCTTACAACAATAATATAAAAAATAAAAATAATAGAGCTCAAAAAGTAAGGCCGTGTCTTTGGTTCGTTGATCATTCAGGAATCTGATGGCAGCGGGGAAGAAGCTGTCCTTGTGTCATTGAGTGCTCATATTTAGGCTCCTGTACCTTTTTCCCCAATGGTAGCAGGGTGAAAAGAACATGGCTTAGGTGGTGGTGGTCTTTGAGGATAGAGGCTGCATTCTTAAGACACCACCTAATGTAGATGTCCTTGACGGAGTGGTGCCTGTGATGTCACAGGCCGAGTTAACAACCCTTTGGAGTTTATTCTTGTCCTGAGAGTTGGTGCTTCCATATCAGGCCGTGATGTAACTAGCCAGAATGGTCTCCACGGTACACCTATGGAAATTTTCGAGAGTCTTCGGTGACGTACTGAATCTCCTCAAGTGCCTCACAAAGTATAGCCACTGGCGTGCCTTCTTCATGATTGCATCAACATGGAGGCTCTAGGACAGATCCTTGAAGATGTTAACATGCAGGAATATGACTATGTATTCACCCAGAAAAAGCCCTTCCCCTCACCATTTTGTTCAGGCGTCTGTTTACATTTTACTCAAGCCCGAAATTGCTATATAAAGTACCCATGTGACCTGCTGAGTTCCTCCAGCATTGTGTTTTCATTTAAAGATATAATACTTGTCCTGCCTAAATGCATTATTTGTCTGTATGTGTGTATTGTCTGGTTGTGTGTCTAAATGTTTTTGCACCGAGGACCAGAGAACATTGTTTCATCAGGTCATACTGGCAGATCGCTTCACTGAGCACCTTTGCTCCATCTGGACCAGTAGCTTCCCAGTAGCCAACCAATTCAGTTGTGTCACACTCCCACACATCTGTCCATGGTCTCATGTAAATCTTGCAAAGACCACCTGTAAATTGGAGGAACAATGTCTGATTTTCCACCTGGGCACTCTCCAGCCAGAAGGCATTAACATTGAGTTTTACGGTTTCTGCTAACCTGCTCTCCTCTTTCCCCTCCCACCCCCCTCCTTCCATTCCCCCTTCCCTCTTTATTGCTCCCTTTGCTGGCTGCTGTCTCCTCCCTCCCTTCACCTATTACCTTTTGCCTTTGCAATCATACCTCCTCCCTACTCTTTTATTCAGACGACTATCTTCATATTTCCATACCACGATGAAGGGCTCAAGCCCGAAACATTGGTGATTTAACTTTACCTTTGCTGTATAAAGGACACTGTTTGAGCTGCTGAGTTTCTCCATCATTGTGTATTTACTTCAACCAATTTTCATGTTTTACATATGACAATAAACTTGACAAATACTGTTATTCACAATAGTAGATGAAGGAATTTGGTGCCTCAGGTGATTGGAGAGGCCAAGTCATTGGGTGTACAGCAAAATCCCCTGGCATCTGGCACCTATGGGAATTGGTCGATGCAGGATATGCAAATTTTCTGGTTGCTTAAGACACTCTTACAAGGCCTCACTAATGCACCTGCATTAAGAATAAACAGTTCAGAAGACAAAAGAGCACAAAATGTTGTAATTTGAAAAAAAAAAAATCAGTATTGTAGTTCTTAATTATGTAAAGTTCACTTCAATTGGGTAATTCCTGTAACTTACAAGATTTAAATTTGAACCCCTGTCGCTAACCGTGCTGCCATTATAATCAACTCCCTCTCTCCGTGGCTTAAAGATAAAGCCTAATATACTAATAAAGATAAAGACGCTTACTTGGCAGGGATAGGGAGACACTTTGGGAAAGTTGCCGCAGCGGTGAGAGGCGTTAGCCAGCTCTTCATCCTGGGCACTGCCATTTTATTCAAACACAACTTTATTCAAACAGTTGCTGCGGGCTGAGCACGACCAGGGCACCCCACTGGCTGAATGTTTGCTCCTGCCTTGGTTGTGTTGCTTCGGAGAACAATTAATTTTACAATTTTAAACCTTTGTTCCAATGTTTATTTATTTATTTCCTCTTTCTTTTTTTTTGCCAGTTGCTTGTGTTGGCAGTTGCTTGAATTCCAGATACCGGGAATTTTACTGTATTTAAGCAGAGGTTGGGAGGTTCTTGATTAGTCAGGGCAACGGTTATGGGGAGAAGGGCAAGCAGGGGGATGAATGGGAAAATGGATCGGCTCATGATTAAATGGTGGGGCAGACTCAATGGGCTGAATGTCCTATTTCTGCTCTTATGTCTTATCATCTTAATTTAATTACTATTATAGTTTTTCTTTACCTGTTCAGCTGCAGCAAGTAAGAATTTCAGTGGCTATGTATAATTGAACAATGTGTATGAAAATAAACCCTTCATCGTCATCAATGGCAACAAGAATTGATGGGTGCTTTGTGATACTAAGTGGCTGTTATTCTCATTTAAATCTGACCTGCACAAGGTTGGTTTGGATGGAAATTCATTGTACCTCCTATGCACTTCTGTGGGAATCTGCTTCTCATCTTAGCCCAATGAAACTGATGGGTGGAGGGAGAAAGAAGTTTGCAAATAGAAGGGGGTTACGTTAGGCCATAAAATAAATTGGTGAAGACATAAGCAACAAGTATTCTTTGATCATAGCTGGCAACTTGAATTGTTGGCTGGACCCTGTCCTTGACAGTTCTTCTTCGAGAATTGCTAACCTAAACAAGTCTGCTATACTCATACATTCCTTTATGTTACAATCTGGTGTTATAGATGTATGGAGATTTCTCCATCCCACTGACAAGGGATTTTCCTTTTTCTTTAATGTCCACTGTACCTATTCACGTATTGATTACTTTCGTATAGACTAACAATTGATCTCTTCTGTTGATTCCTGTACATATGAAACGAGTATTTTCTGATCATGCTCCTGTGATCATGTCTATTAATGTATCGGATTTTCCCCAAAGTAACCAAGCAGTGGTGATTTAATACTGTATGACTAGCAAACCCTGATTTTTTTGAAATTTATGAAAGATGAAATCTTGTTTTTTCAGTAAAATTCTACTCCAGATGTATCCAGTTTAGTAGTTTTGGATGCTTTTAAAGCCTTCATTAGAGGTCAAATAATTTCTATTATGGCCAACATTAAAAAAGAAAGCTAATTCTGAGAAAGAGAACTTGGTTAATCAAATAAACGTATGGATCAACAATAGGCGTTAACTCCGAAACCCGAGCTTTTTAAAAAGAGGGTCGAAATGAAAACTAGACGTGACTTACTTTTTACCTACCCTATACAGACTCAACTCTTAAAAAGCAAATATAAATTCTTTGTCCACGGCTGGGAAACAACTAGCTAGTCAGATTAAAGGCTATACAGCTAAAGACTTATTATAGGGATCCATAAGTCTGATGGTAAGATTATAAATGATCATGCTGGAATCTGCTTCTTATCTTAACCCAATGAAACTGATGGGTGGAGGGAGAAAGAAGTTTGCAAACAGAAAGGGTTACATTTGGCCATAAAATATATTGAAGACATTAGCAACATGATTTTCACATTGCAAAATCTGGACGTCTGCCAGTGAGAAAGATCAGCGATACGCTCTCAGCTACAAATCAAAGGATAACGAATTCTATGGTTGAGCGTGGAGAATGAGTGTTACTCAAAATTGATCAGCAAACTCCAAGTCCTGGGAGTGAACACCCCACTGTGTAATTGAATCTGGGATTCAGAGAGGATTGGTTTGAACATCTCCTCCACAATCTCCATCAGCGTTGGAACACCACAGGGTCGTGTTCTTAGCCCCCTGCTCGACTTGCTAAACCCCTATGACTGTGAGGCTCAGTACAACAACAACACCATCTACAAATTCGCTGATGGTACCACAGCGGTGGGTTGTATAAAAAACGTGGCAATGAGTCAGCATGCAGCAGGGAGATTTAAGACTTGGCTGAATAGTGCACCAACAACAAGGTCACCACAACCAAGGTGCTGATTGCTGATTTCAGGAAGGAAAAACCAGTGATTATCGAGGGATCAGAGGTGGTGAGAAAATTTAAAATCTTGGGAGTCTCTATCTCGGAGGATCTTTCCTGGACCCAACACATTAATGGTATCATGAAGAAAGCACATCAGTCCCTCTACTTCCTCAGGAGTTTGCAAAGGTTTGGTATGACATCAGAGACCCTAGCAATTTCCACAGATGTGTGATGGAGAATGTGTTGACTGGCTGCATCATGGTTTAGTAATGGGGACACCAATACCCTAAGCGTGAAGCAACCCAGGACATCACAGGCAAAAATCTCCCCACCGTCAAGAAAAGGAAACACTACCTTTGGAGGGCAGCAGCGATCATTAAAAGACCCACACCACCCAGCACACTCTCTGTTCGCGCTGCTGCCATCAGGAAAGAGGTCTAGATGCCACTAGACTCACACCAGCAGGTTCAGGAACAGCTGCTCCCCCTCCACTATCAGACACCTCAACAACAAACTCAATCAAGACTCTTACTTGTGCACTTTATTGATTTTTTTTTCCTCTCTGTATTGCACAGTTAGTTTGTTTACATGTTTTTCTTTGAACTACCAGTGAGTGGTGATGATTCTGCCTTGCCCGCAGGAAAAAAGAATCTCAGGGTTGTATGTGATGTGATGTCATGTATGTACTCTGACAAATTGAAAATCCGATCAACTTGCTATTTTCATTCCGTTGATGGGACAGAAATTCAAAAATAGAAACAAAACTCGCAAATGTATAATTCATCTTTATTTCCGTGCTCTGCAGTGTTGGCTTAGATTGGTGGGTGAGATTAGTTTTCAGAACGCAAGTCCAGATGCTTCCTTTGTAGATGCATCGAGGAGTGCGTTGTGGAGAAATGCAATATATGGGATTGTCTTTTTAATTTTCTCTGGTCTCACGAGAAGGTGCTGGAATCTCGAGGAATCAGAATCAGAATTTAGTGTCACGAACAAGTCATGAAATTTGTTGTTCTACAGCAGCATCACGGTCCACCTAGTCATATAAACCACCTTACATCAATAAATAAAAATCGTGCAAGTCAAAGTCAGACAGTGTCTTTGGTCCATTGATCATTCAGTAAAAACAATCTGCTGGAAGAACTGCGGCTCGAGCAGCATCGGTGGGAGAAGAAAAACGGTCAACATTTCAGGCCGGAAACCCTTCCTCAAAACGTCAACCGTTCTTTTCCTCCCACTGATCCTGCTTGGTCCTGCTGAGATTCTCCAGTGGATTGTGTGTTGCATTTTATTTTTCTCCTTCGGAAGAAGGAAGTTATGTAATCTTTGCATTCTGTAGAGCATTCTGGGTAGATTGGCCTTATTACGATCAACTTTCGGCCTGTAACCCTGCTCCATAACTCATACCAGAGTCCCTTGCCTCATAAATAAAATCAATGGATTCTATTATTTTTTTCCCCCTCGCCGAGATGACTTTTGTTCACAAGTGAACTGTTTGATTTGTTTTTGCTTCATTTAAAAGTAAGGCAAAGGACCCCTTTAACCCATCTGCAGCAGATGCAGCTTCTAAGAGAATGGAACATATTTTCTGATGTCCTTCGCCATGCTCAGTGCCAATTCAGATAAGATCTCAGAAGAGCACTCCTGTCACTTCAGAATGTGAGGTCAGTGAACCATGCAGTGCAATATCCACGGTGTGTTTATCTGCGTACGGGAGGCTTGATTTGGAGCAGATTGTTTGCGAATCAATTCCATCCTTCAATAAATAATTCCACTATTTGAAATGCATTACCTTTAGCTGGGCCATTGCTCTTTGTTCAATCCTCAGGGTTTGGAGAGTCTGAAAATGCATTTGAATACTGCAGCAGGAACACTTCACCACCAGAGTAGAAGTGCTATAATAGGTTGTTACAGGACACATTGGGTAGTACGGTTAGCACAAAGGTGCTAGAGCGCCAGCGTCCTGGACTTGGGTTCAAATCCAGCAACATCTGTGAGGAGTTAGTACGTTCTCCCCGTATCTGAGTGAATTTTCTCTGGGTGTTCCAGCTTTCTCCCACCGTTCAAAATGTACAGAGGTTGCAGGTCAATTGGATGTAACTGGGCGGTTCGGGGTCATGGGTCAAAAGGGCCTGTCACCGTGCTGTAGGTCTAAATTTTAAAAAAATTAATAATGTGAAACATTTTAAAACACGGGCTTGCAAAGAAGAACTCAAGCCCACAGTTGTGATCAATGGGAAAGAGAGCAGATCAGAGTGAATTTTGTGCTAGAAATGAGGAAAGTGCAGGACAGGTGCAGACCTAGATGAAAGAAATTTGTGAATGGCTAAGTGAGGTAAAATTTGCAGATGAAACCAACATAGGAGCTAGGGTGGGTGATTGAGGATATTGAAAGGCTGCAGAGAGACCTGGATAGATGAGGAGAATGGGTAGAGGTGGCAGATGAAATACAATGTTGGAAAGTGTCCGGTCATGCACTTTGATAGAAGAAATAGATGGACAGATTATGATTTAGATGGGGAGAATATTTAAAAATTCCAAGGTGCAAAGGGAATTGGGAGTCCTCTTGCTGGGTACCCTTAAGTTTGGCCTCCAGGATGAGTCGGTGGTGAAGAAGGCGAATGCAATGTTGGCATTTATTTCTCGAGGGATAGCATACAAGAGCTGAGAGTCAAGGTTGAGTCTCAATAAAGCACTGGTAAGACCTCACTTGGAGTACTGTTTTGGGTGTCTTATTTGAGGAAAAGATGCGCTGGCTTTGGAGAGGGTTCAGAGAAGATTTACTAGAATGATACCAGGAATGAAAGGGTTAGCATATGAGGATATTTGCTGGGTCTTGGACTGTACTTGTTGGAGTATAGAAGGATGAGCAGAGGATGTCATAGAGGATCAAATGCTGAAAGGCCTGGACAGAGTAGATGTGGCAAGGATGTTTCTCTTGGTATGGGATTCCAGGACAAGAGGGCACACTTTCAGGATAAAAGGGGGTCCATTTAAAACAGATTTGAGGAAAAAAATTTCTTTAGTCAGAGGGTCACTAGTCTGTGGAAACTTGTTGCCACAGGTGTCTGTGGAAGTCAGGGCATGAAGGGTTACAGGGAGAAAGCCGGGGAGTGGGAGGATGGACCAGCTCACGATTAGAATGGTGGAGCAGGCCTACTTCTGCTCCGATAGCTTATGATCTTGGAATGAAACCCGAGCATAGGTCGCAGTCAAAAAAACATACCAATGTTGCGCAGCATTAATGTTTCTTTGAACCAGACATTTCAGCATTAAATCAGGTAAGTGATGCTTCATGTCAAAAATGCCGTACAGTACAATATCGGTCATGAAGGTTGCATTTCCTCTCACATTCCCTGGATGGTGGAGTGAAGAAGTTCAGCTTCTTTCAGTCTATTCCAACCAAGAAGATATCACTGGGGCTGCGCTACTGAACTCGATGAGCCACTCACACAGTAAGGTCAATCCGCACTATGGCTTCATCGTGCCAGTGACAGATATAGTGTCAGTCATGTGCCCAAGTCAGCCATCTCCGACAACACAGTCTCCTGGTTAACCAATGCCCCAGTGGCTCTATTTTATTAGCTACCCTCCCTACCTCCCTCAGCTCTGTAACCCCTCAGGATTTCAGAACCTACCCCCTTCCCATTCCAGCCTTTTAACTGACACCCACAGTCCTCCGATTTTAAATTCTCTCCCTCCTGTTCTTTCCTCATTTCAGCTATTTCTTTTAAGCAAGCCTTCTGATGCCCCTTGAAAGATTTTGCTGCTTACTATACCAGTCGCTATATAAATATTATTCATTACTCTTCTTGGAGAAAGAATGGCTTAGATAAGAAATAGAGACCATGGCATCCCACTCAACCATATAGCTCATCCATGCTCCAAGATCCTTTGCCAATCTTTGGTGGAACTTCAACAGAGTGAGCGACCATGAAGAGGTTATCCTCCAAGCCATACACCATCCCATCTTGGACATACATTGCTGATCACTAGGTCAAAATCCTGGAACTCCCTCCATACCAGTACAATGGGAGCACCCTCACCAAATAGGGCTGCAGTTACTCAAGAAGGCACCACATCAACGTCTTCGCGATGACATTAAGAGTTGCCATATACAATGGCTTTGCACTTGTAGTTCTCAACCTTTTTCTTTAAACTCATGTACCCCTTTAAGTAATCCCTATACCATCAGTGCTCTGTGATTAGTCAGGGATTGAGTGGGAAGGGAAGGTTGAGAATCACTGCTTTACACCCAATTGTTTCGGGAATATTTTGCTTAAGAATAATTGTTATTGGCCCATTTCCTTTGGAGTTATGAAGCTGTGCAGATCACGAGCCAATTAGGTACAGTGGTTTAGGGAATACTTGAAGTGGTACGTAAGTGGAAAGTAAAAGGTTGAGAACCACTGGTTTAGACAAACCTCCTTAAAAGTCAATGCTAAGATGATGCCCTGCAATCCTCTCATCAGCCATCATTAGCTCTTCAGGTGTCACTTAGTGCAATGTTGTTGCAGCACCAACAACTGGGGTTTGCATCTGGCGCACTCTGTAAGGAGTGCGTATGTTCTTCCAGTGTCTGCTCCCCCTTTCCTCCCACCATTCAAAAACGTACCAGGGTTGGCACAGGCTCGTGGACCAAAAGGGCCTGTTATCGTGCTAAATGTCCAATTTTTTTTCCGAAATTTCTTTTTCTTTGGCTTGGCTTCGCGGACGAAGATTTATGGAGGGGGTAAAAAGTCCACGTCAGCTGCAGGCTCGTTTGTGGCTGACCAGTCCGATGCGGGACAGGCAGACACGATTGCAGCGGTTGTAAGGGAAAATTGGTTGGTTGGGGTTGGGTGTTGGGTTTTTCCTCCTTTGCCTTTTGTCAGTGAGGTAGGCTCTGCGATCTTCTTCAAAGGAGGCTGCTGCCCGCCAAACTGTGAGGCGCCAAGATGCACGGTTTGAGGCGTTATCAGCCCACTGGCGGTGGTCAATGTGGCAGGCACCAAGAGATTTCTTTAGGCAGTCCTTGTACCTTTTCTTTGGTGCACCTCTGTCACGGTGGCCAGTGGAGAGCTCGCCATATAATAAATTTAAATTACCGCGAAATATATTTGTCCACATTTGGATGGTATCCAACCAGATGAAGAGTTCGTGTCAATTATGGTAAAAAGACCTCAATTATAGTTACTGGTAATTAAAAATTCTGCCAAGATCACAGTAAAATAGAATCTCAGGGTTGTATGTGATCTGACGATAAATCGGAACTTTGGACAATTATCCAACTGTCGCAAACTCAAATGGCAGTTTTCACCACTTGGCAATCTTACTAGACAGAGTGCGATACTGGATCTCTATTGCGGAACAAAACAGGACAGGTGACAAAAGGTGTTGGGGAACATTTTAGGTCCAGTGATCATAATCCCATTAGTTTCAAGTTAATTATGGAGAATTATGGACCTTGGGTTGAGAGAAAGACCAATTAAAAAATATATTTTATTTTAATTTTCATAGACATATAAAATTCAATCAAACCATGTAATTTTTTTAACATCCATGTAACATATAATCTCCATTTATCCCCACCTCTCCACCTTCATACCATTGAAAGTACAGTCAATTAAATGATATCAACAACAATTAAATTAAATTAAAAAGAAAGTAAAGAAATCAAAACGAATCTGAAATAAACACATCACCTGCGTCATGTTCACATTCATTTCCCTGCTGGGATGGATTTCTATTGTGCCCCTATTTTGAAGGAGGGGGACAAATTAATCTGTGTGTCAATATATTTCAAGTAGGTTTGCCACACCTTAACGAATGTGCTATGGTTCTTCCTGAGATTGGGAGATTTTGAGGAAATGAGAAAGGATCTAGAACGCGTGGATTGGGAAAGGTTGTTTTCAGACAAGGATGCGTGAGATAAGTAGAGGACCCTCAAAGATGAAATTTTGCAAGGAAAGAGTTGTATGTTCCTGTCAGGATCAAAGGCAAGGTTAGCAGGCAGAGGGAGCCTTGGTTATCTTGGGATATTGGTGGATGAATCCCCAAGGCCTGACAAGATGTTTCCTCGGACCTTGAGGAAGGCTAGTACAGAAACTTCAGGGGCTCTGGCAGAAATATTTAAAATGACCCTAGCCCCGGGTGTGGCGCCAGAGGATTGGAGGGTAGCTCATGTTGTTCCATTGTTTAAAAAAGACTCCAAAAGTAACCAAGGAAATTATAGACTGGTGAGCCTGATGTCAGTGGTAGGTAAATTATTCAAAGATGTTCTAAGAGATCAGATATACAATGATTTGGATAGCCAGAGACTAATTAGAGATAATCAACATGGGTTTGTGCATGGTAAGTTGTGTTTAACCAATCTTATAGGGATTTTTGAGGTGATTACCAGGAAAGTTGTCAAAGGAAAGGCTGTGGGTGTTGTGTACGTGGACTTTAATAAGGGCTTTAATAAGGTCCCACGTGGGAGGTTAATCTGGAAGGTTCAGACTTTAGGTATTCATGGTGAAGTAGTAAACTGGAATTGACAACTGCTGGACTGGAGAAACCAAAGAGTAGTGGTGGATGTTTGCTTCTCAGACTGGAGGCCTGTGACTAGTGGGGTGCCTCAGGGATCAGTGCTGGGACCATTGTTGTTTGTCATCTATATCAATGATCTGGATGATAATATGTAAATTGGATCAGCAAGTTTGCAGATGACACCAAGATTGGAGCCGTTGTGGACAGAGAAGAAGGTTTTCAAACCTTGCCAAGGGATCTGGACCAGCTGGAAAAATTAGTTTCATGCAGACAAGTGTGAGGTTTTGCATTTTGGAAGAACATACACAGTGAATGGTCAGGCACTGAGGAGTGCAGTGGAATGGAGGGATCTGGGAATATAGATACATAATTCCCTGAAAGTGGTGTCACAAGTGGATAGGGTTGTAAAGAGAGCATTTGTCATACTCACCTTTATAAGTCAAAGTATTGAGTACAGAAGTTGGGAAGTTGTATAAGACATTGGTGAGACCAAATTTGGCGTATTGTGTGCAGTTTTGGTCACCTAACTACAGGAAAGATATCAATAAGATGGAAAGAATGAAGAGAAAATTTACTAGGACGTTGCCCGGTCTTCAGAAACTGAGTTACAGGGGAAGGTTAAACAGGTGAGGACTTTATTCCCTGGAACGTAGAAGAATGAGAGGAGATTTGATAGAGGTATTTGAAATGATGAGGGGATAGACAGAGTAAATGTCAGTTGGCTTTTTCCTCTGAGGGTAGGTGAGATACAAACCAGAGGACATGGGTTAAGGGTGAAAGTGAACTTCTTCACACAGAGAACGGTGACAGGTACATGGATGAAAGGTATGGAGGGCTATGGGTTGGGTGGGAAAAAATGGTTTGGCACAGACTAGAGGGGCTGAGGTGGCCTGTTTCTGTTCTTTGGTTCTATGGTTCTAATTCCAAATGTTGGCCACCCTCTGTGTCTTTTGTGCTTTGGTGCTGAATATCCAATGTCTTAATGGACCATTGGTAAAAACATGCAGAAATGCTAGAAGAACTCTGGCAGTCTCGCAGTGTCCGTACAATAAAGATGTATTTCAGGCCTGATCCCTTCTTCAAAGTATAAACAAAAAGCAGACAAGCATCTTATTTAAAGATAGAGAGAAAGAATGGGAGGAGGAGGAATCCAGACCAACAGCCAAAAGGTGTTAATTGATCATGAGAAGAGGAAAGGTGAGAATTGATTTTGGCTCTGTGAATGGAGGCAGAGAGAAAAGGGGGAGAGAGAGAGAGAAAGAGAGAGAGAGAGAGAGAGAGAGAGAGAGAGAGAGAGAGAGAGAGAGAGAGAAAGCGAGAGAGAGAAAAAACTTGAGGGAAGGTGGGGGGGATGTTGTTAACGGAAACCAGAGAAGTCTATGTTAATACCATCTGGTGGAAAACATCCCAGAAGGATAAGGAGATGCTGTTCCTCCAATTTGCGGCTGGCCTCAGTCTGGCAGTGTATGAGAGCATGGACAGACAAGTCAGCAAGGGAATGGAACAGGGAATTGGCCAGTGGGAGATCCATGCTGTTGTGGTGGACAGAGCCGAGGTGCTCAACAAAGTAATCTCCCAGTGGTAATTCTGTCAACCAATAGTACTCTCAAGCCAGGCTTATCCCTTGAAGCCATCCAGCGCTCCCTGATAACATCTCTCATTTCCCACCCTTCCTTTGGTTTTCTTTACATACCAAATTTGCTTCCTCAAGTTAAACCAGCTTGAAAATCAGATTTTGCTGTTGTTAATTAGAACAGGAAGCGATTAGCAGCTTTGAAGACCTGGTACCAAAGCTTCATGCTGAGGCCTGAGTTTAAGCTCTTAAAAGCTTTTGAAAAGATCACAGTCATTCAAAGTTCAGCACTATTGTGGCTGCAGTCTCTTTTGTTTGCCAGAAGTTCTGTTCTACATGAAAGAAATTCTGAAAACAGGGAGCCTTTAACAGTACTGACCAGCAACACTTGTTGGGGTCTTAAACTCTCAAAGTTTAGTCTCCCAGCTTACAACAGATTGATCCCAACACCATTTTGATGAAGAACAAATCTCCACCTACAGCGAGATCGATCAGAGTCTTTCAGTGATGGGCAGGTAAACGAAAATCAGCTCCCATCAGAGACAAAATGTCACAGCTTCAGGCATTACTGAACAAGAAACTCATTACACGCGTCACCTTAGAAACCAGTTAAAAAAAATCTCATCTTTATAAACCTGGATAAAGTAATCTGAAATTCCATTTGTTGGAACCCAGGGAACTGAAACAGCAGTATAAAGATTGTGAAATACTTTTTCATCTCATAAGGGATTCAGAGAAATCCCAAAGCAAGGACAGAGCTTGTGCCATAGAGCTGGGAGATAAAATAAACTGATTCCTTGTACACAAAAGTAAATTATTCGTACAATAAATCGATACCAACATCCAACTTATTTCAGAATTCAGTACCAACTGACTCATTACTGGCTTATCACCAGCAGACATGCAGAGGGAGTGCTCATGCCTTGCCTTTTAAGTGTACTCCAGACCCTCTCAGAGGAGTGATTATTCAAGGTGGATTTGGAGACAATTCACAACAATTCACATCTTGCCTGGTTTGAAGGCAAGATGGAGAGAGGAGTCAAATGCACTACTCATGTGACAGATCCCCTTTTTTTATTTGCTTCTCCAGGACATCACTAGATTATTTTAATTTAGAGATACAGCGTGGTAACAGGCCCTGCCAACCACAAGCCCACGCCACCCAATTCCATCCGCATTGCCAATAGGTCTTTGGAATGTGGAGGAAACCCAGAGATGATTTACTAGGATGTTGCCTGGCCTTCTGAAACGGAGTTACAGGGAAAGGCTAAACAGGTGACCAACAGACCAAAGGTGTTAATTGAACATGAGAAGAGGAAAGGCAAGAATTGATTTTGGATCTGTGAATGGAGACAGAGGGAAAAGGAAAGAGAACGAGAGAGAGCAAAAGAGAGAGAGAGAGAGAGAGAGAAAATGAGCGCAGAAGAATGAGGGGAGATTTGATGGAGATATTTAAAATTATGAGGAGGATAGACAGAGTAAATGTAGGTAGATGAGGTACAAACCAGAGGGCATGGGTTAAGGGTTAAAGAGGAACGATTTAGGGGGAACTTCGTCACACAGAGAGTGGTGGGGATGTGGAATGAGCTTCCAGCTGAAGTGCTAAATGTGGCTGAATTTTAACATTCAAGAAGAATTTGGACAGGTACATGGAGGGCAATGGCCTGGGTGCAGGTTAGTGGGACGAGATGGAAAAATGGTTCAGCGCAAACTAGAAGGCCAGAAGGGGCCTGTTTCTGAACTGTAATGTTCTATGGTTCTACATGGTCATGGGGAGAATGTTCTCCTCACAGACAATAGACAATAGGCACTGGAGTAGGTCAACTGGCCCTTCGAGCCAGCACCGCCAGGGAGCGGCGGATTCAAACCCAGATCATTGGTGCTGTAATAGCATTGCACTGACCTCAGTGCTAACCATACTGAATGTAGGTTATGTATCTTTATCTTTGATATATAAAGGACACTGCTTAACCTGCTGAGTTTCTCCCACACGGAGTTTTTATCTCAATCGCGATGTCTGCAGACTTGTATGTTTTACTCCAGAGTCTCTTCTCCTTTTCTTTCTGAGTAGCGGAGTCTCTTTGTGTGCCTTCACAGGGCAAACAAAGGAAAGATTTCACAACAAACAAAAGAAATCTTGAATCACTGTGGCAGAAGGAAAATAAGATGATGTTCCTTCATCATGTTGTTATTTGTGGATGCTTGCTCTGCTCACGTTAATACCCACATCTGCGGGACCACAACACGCCCACAACTATTTAATTGGAATGTACTGAAGCATTGAAATGTGCTTCAGAAATACAAGGCTTCCCTCTATTTAGATTCAATGTATGAGAGTCCTTCTGCCTGATAATGTCCCAGGAGACCAGGCAATCAGCTCCAGCCGTGTGGGCCAATGTGCGGAGTGCAGAATAGCGTTCCACTATCCTTCCTTTGGTGTGTTGATCTGCAGCAGTGCTTTGGGTTCCAAAACCTTCAGTAATGTTGGCTCAAAGTATAAAAAATGACCTTTCTCATGGTAATTCCTTAATCAATCCAAAACAGCCATTGTCTAAGTGATTAACGTGGGGCAGTGCAGGGGAGTCTGGGGTTCTCGACAAGGAGCGCTGCTTTTAATCACAACTGCAACACAGGTGGCACAGGTGAAGAGCAGGATTGGGCAGCTGTTCATACTGCATCCGAACAGGACTTTGGCCGTGCAGGCTCCCTTCATGGGCTCCAGCTTCCCCCTAAATGTGTGGGCTGGTGAGTGGAAGGAGGGATATAGGAGGAATAATAGGGTTGGCGTGGACAAGGTGTGCAGTGTGGATTGTGGAGGGTCACGTGACCTCTCTGTCTGGAACTGAGTTGGAAGTCACATCACCTGTCAATCAAGGTTGACATCTGCCCACCTATTAGGGGACACCTGACCATTGGCCCCTTTAATCACCTAGGTTGGACCTTCCAGCTTACTGAACTATAAAGCTCATTACATGCAGCAACTCTTTCTTTTCTGCCCTGAGACCAACCCTGCTTCACTCCATGTTGCAAACTGTGGACAACGCTGGAATAGTCATTGGTAAGGTGTGCACTAAGGATTGGGGCGGTCATACATTACTGGTGTAGATAGTATTAAAGCCGTGCCCAAGTTTGGCAAGGAATGGCAGGTATGTATTGTAATCGTTGGTTGTTAGAAGTCTGTCCACACTCACTAGTATCGTTAGCTTTAAGTCTGACATGCTGATCATACTGTGCTGTGTGATGGAGAGTACTAGTGTGTGATCCCTGTTGCGATCCCCTTACGTGTTTCAATAAAGATCCTTCTTGCATTCAGCCTGTGACCAGACTCATTGCTCTTTGAACCCACTGAAATCATTTTCTTTCTGACCCAACAAAATCCGGTTTTGCTGAGTCTGTGATATGCAGACACTCAGAGTGATAACACTGAAAGTGGCTCCAAGATGCCCTCCAAGCCCTCTGGAAGGACAAACAGACCACCATCATCAATCTGCAGTTCTGCAACATCTGTAGCATGTACACCCGACAACATCAATAGAAAGGCCACGCCGCATGGAAACCGGACATACTGAAGGACAATTTTGTTCTTAATTCTTTCACAGGAAAAGGTCAGAGGTAGACGGAGGAAAATATTTCAAGATGTGCTCAAAAATTGCAGATTCCCACTGATACAAGGGGTCATGTCCACTCAGAAGGAGGAGCTTTCGTGATGACATCGAGAACCCAGAGCCCATGTGCTGGAAGGAGAACATGCCCTCACAAATGATTCACCCAACTCTCCTGTCTCACCTGTAGAAAAATCCATAGGTCCAGTTATTCTCATCAGTCTCCTCAAAGCATTAAACTGGAGCGGCATCCTGGATTCCAAGCGACAGGCTACAGATTGAGAGAACTCCATTTGGCACACTGAATGGGTATTTCTTCAGAACAGATCTCCCCTCTGTTTCAGCAAAATACCATAACTGCAGATGCTGGAATATTAGATACCGTGGAAAGAAACAATTTGGGTCAAGTTTCCCTTGACTGACCATGTGTTTTTCCAATTAGCCCTGACCATCAAAACCATTTTGAGTTTGAAAACCCCAAAACCAACCAAGCTGCCAGAAGACCATCGGGGCAACCTGCAGATGGGGCCTCATATTCTGTTTCCTGAAGTCTTCTTGTTTTTGTAGATTGGTCTGCCTCACAGGGTGTTAAAGTGAATGGTGACCACATGCCTAGCACAGTGTATGCAGGGTTGCACTCAAAGGGCAGGCCATTTCCAATGCAGTTCAAGCCATCTTCTGATTTTAGTTCAGCCTTGCAACATCTGCAGTATTGTATAGTATTTGTTGGTCTGGATTCCTCCCCCATTGACTCTGGTATATCTTGTTTCTGCCTTTTCTGATTTTTCCCTTGAAGAAGGGCTCAGGCCCGAAACGTCAGCGATATATCTGTGTTTCCTATAGATTCCTCCAGCATTTCGGTGTGTTTACTTAGTTTCGTATTTTTATTCAAGATCAAATTCAAATTTATTATTATCATACAATTGTATAAGGCCAGCTAGATGAAGCAGCGTTCTCCAGGCCTTTTGAAAGGACCATCAGTGACCATGCACCCTCCTCATCCACTGCTGAGGTCATGCACTGATGTGATACAAATCTAAGCGGGTGTTAGCCAGTGCGTCCAGGAACATTCCGTGAGTGTCCACTTCATGATGCATCTCGTTGGCAATAAACCGTCTGAGAAAACAACTGACAGATGGCAACGTTGATCCCTCAATATTGCCATCTATCAATATTCTCAATTTTCTTGTATTTTTCTAAAAGTTGTTGATGTGCAGGGATATTTAAAAGCTGTACGAAATTGAATTTAAAAAATTGTTTTGAACTCAAGAATTGAAATATTTAAGCATTAGGGAGTCTCAGACAAGAGGTCACAATTTCAGGATAAAAGGGCGTCAGTTTAAAAGAGAGATGCAGGAAAATTTCTTTAGCCAGAGGGTCATGGGTCTGTGGAACGTCACAGGTGGCCGTGGAAGTGAGGTCTTTGGGTGTTTTTAAGGCAGAGATGGACAGGTATTTGACTAGTCAAGGCATCAAGAAGAACGAGGAGTGGAGCTGAGTGATAAGAATCAGCTCATGATTAAATGGCAGAGCAGACCTGATGGGCTGATTGGCCTATTTCTGCTCTTGTATCTTGTGATTAAGCAAACACCAACAGTGATACAACCTGTGTGGCTTGGAATGACAACAGCAACATCAGCAAATTTGATACCGCAGAAGTGGGTGGTATAAAGAAAGGTGATGGGTCAGCAGACAGGAGGGAAATTGAAAACTTGGCTGAATGGTGCATCAACAACAACCTCGCACTCAATGTCACCAAAGCCAAGGAACTGATTGTTGACTTCAGGAAGGGAAAGCCAGAGGTGTACAATCCAGTGAAGAAGGTGAGCAAATTTAAGTTCTCAGGGGTCACTATCTCGGATGATCTTTCCTGGACCCAACACATGAATGGTATCATGAATAAAGCTCATCAGCACCTCTATCTTTAAGAGTTTGTGAAGGTTTGGTATGACATCAGAAATCCTGGCAAATTTCTCCAGAGGTGTGATGGAAAGTGTGCTGACTGGCTACATCATGACATGGTATGGGCACACCAATACCCCTCCCTGAGCATAAAGCCCTGCAAAATGTACTGGACACATCCAGGACATCAGGCAAAACCGTCCTCACCTTTGATGACATCTACGGGGAACGCAGCCGTTGGAGAGCAGCAGCAATCATCAAGGATTCGCACCATCCAGCACACATTCTGTTCTCACTGCTACCATCAGGAAAGAGGTCGAGGTGCCACAAGATTGGCATCACCAGGTTCATGAACAGCTGCTCCACCTCCACCATCAGACTCCTCAACAACAAAGTCAATTAGGGACTCATTTAAGGACTCGTACTTTATTGATTTTTTTCTCTCTATATAATTCTGCTGCGCCTGCAGGAAAAAGAATCTCCGGGTTGTATGTGATGTCATGTATTTAATCTGACAATAAATCTGAAATCCGAACAGCTCCCTGCTATTGCCATCAGGTGGATGTCACCTTTGACTCAAAACTGTCCCATCGCCCTCCTCCCCCCAGCTGCCCATTATTTTACCCCCCAATCTCACCTCTTCCTATCACCCACCAGCTGCTGTTTCAGCACTCACTCTCACCCCTTTACAGTCGCATTCTTCCCTCAACATTTCCAGTCCTTGTGCAGAGTCCAACCCCAAATGCCAACTAATCCTTTCCCTCCACGGATCCCCCATTGGTTTGTGCTGCAGATGAATTCCTAAGGAAAAATGACACAATTGAGAAGATGATGATATGGTGTCAATGTTAAAAGCAATTTACAGCATCGCACAAAATCTGTCTCACCGAAGTGAAATGTAACATCCCCCAATACAGAGAATGGTCTGTGTTGCGTGACGTCGTGCCTTTCTAACTCTGTTGAATTGCATTCATAAACTCAAAGACCAGTGTTAGTGTATCAGGCAGCCCGAGTAATTGCCAGCGTGTGTGAGTTAACCACAGACAGAGGGGCTAGGAATTAATGCCCAGATGCTCATGGTAACTGGTAACAGAGCTCTGGTGAGGTCCACTGTTGTCTGCTGTGAAATTCACCTCAGCAGAGCTAAATTTCTGAAGGATAGTGTGTACAGCCACTGGTATGGAACTATCTTTACAAAAGCAATTGAGATTGAACTTCTGCACATTCTTCAGTTCAAAGATGTTTAACAGCCACTTGAGTGTTCAAGTCAAGTTTATTGCCATCCAATTGCACAACCTGATGAAATTGTGTTCTCCGGTCCGCGATGTAAAACACGCGGACGTTCAACCAGACATAACACACATACAGGCAAACAATACATATGCAAGACAAGTATTCACATGTACAAATAAATGGATATTATTTTGGGAATATGAGAGTCTCAGACAGCTTTTCCACCAGCTTCTGGGGAATAATCGTATTAAACGCCAAGCTGAAGTCAGTGTGCAGCAGCCTGGTGTATGAGGCGTTTTTCTCCAGGTGGGTCAGGATCAGGGCCAGATTTAGCTTGTGCGGGACATGAGGCATATGTTAAAGGGGCCCTAAAAATACACAAAAATATTAAAACACATAAACCTGTCCGATATTTAACCATGTGAAAATACATTTTTTAAAAATTGCTTTGGGCAAGTATGACTACCTGTTGTTAAAAAAGTATTTAAAATGCATTCCTAATCAAAGTGTGTACATTGGAGACAAGAACATAGAAATGAAAAGACAAAAATATTGACATACCCCTGTGCGTGGGTAAACTGAAGAGTGAAGATTCACTGTTTAAAATTTATAGAACTGCTTCGGCGCCTCGCGGAGACGGGAGCGTGCAATGGCCGTTCGCGGAGACGGGAGCGTGCAATGGCCGTCTTCGTTACCCATAATCCCCCATGTACAGCTGGAACTGCTCTGCCAGCACCAGGGAAACATAGAGCTGTGCATGGGGATTATGGGTAACGAAGACAGCCATTGATACCACACTCCCTTTAATTGCTGTGTTAAAATAGTAACCCCGATTAAAAGTTGAAAGCAGCATAGCACTACAGTAATAGTGTGGGGCCCGTAGTAGATGCTACTTTTGCTACTAGGCTAGGATGGAGTGAAGGGACAAGTCTATAGAATTGTTTGTGGAACAGTGTCTTCTTCATGGCTATTACAATTGATGCAACATTTTACATATGTTACAGAAAATTCCACAGAATATGAGAATTGGTGCTGGTCCCAACTGCTCCAAGCCACCACTTACAATCAAAACCAGGCTCTCTTAATAATTCCCCTTCATTTTCTTTGATCATACCTTCAATATCTTTTTGCACATGTGCTCAACAGTTCCCTGTTAAATGCATCACATCCATTTACCTCCCTGTGGTCATAAGTTCAGCACAGAGGGGGGAAAAAATCCCTGGAATACCTCAACTGATTAATACTGACCATTTTAAGTATATTGTTCCTGGTTCTACAAATCACTAAAATTATTACCAAACAAATGACATTAAATTCAGTTCTCGTCACTACTGGTAATACTCTCGAAGACAGGATAACCAAAGATTTATGAACGCTATGTGGAATTTGGAAACAGCACTTAGACCTTTGAAATTATGATAAATCTTTCTGGCGTGTTTCTCATTGAGGATACAGGAGGCTGAGAAGTTGAGTCAGATGTGTTCGAGCAGCAAGGATTTATGTTTTGCATACAACTGATACCAGAAGAAAAACTGTAACTTTTTGCAAAGCTCCCAGCTGCTTGAGGCAAAGAGTTCATCAGAGACTTTGGAAGAGAAATGTGCAGACTGTACCCAGATTAGAATCAGAATCAAAATTTATTCTCATGAACTTAACACAAAAGTCGCTGTTTTGTTGTGATAACATTGCTACAAATTACATTTCAAAACTAAATAAATAGTGCAAGAAAATAGGAAAAAGTGAGGCAGTGTCTGCGGTTCATTATCCATTTGGGAATCTGATGGCTGAGGGGAAGAAGCTGTCATTGTGCCGCTGGGTGATCATCTTCAGCCTCAAGTACCTCCTTCCTGATGGTAGCAGAGGACACGGCCTGGGTGGTGGGAGAGGGTCTTTGAGGCTAGAGGCTGCTTTCTTAAGTCACTGCTTCTTGTAGATGTCCTCAACGGAGTGATGCCCGTGATGTTGCTGGCCGAGTTAACAACCTTCTGGTGTTTTTTCCTGTCCTGTGCTTTGGCACCTCCATACCAGACAGTGATGCAATGAGCCAGAATGCTCTCCACACTACACCTGTAGAACTTTTCTCATCTTTAGTGACATACTGAATCTCCTTCAACCCCTCACAAAGGCAAGGGTTCATTAGGAAAAAGTTCTTCTGATCCTAATACCTCTCTCTAAGGGGTTTTCTCCATTAATTCAGAAATATCTATTTTCTGCATCTTTCTTCTTTGGCTTGGCTTCGCGGACGAAGATTTATGGAGGGGTATGTCCACGTCTGCTGCAGGCTCGTTGGTGACTGACAAGTCCAATGCGGGACAGGCAGGCGCGGTTGCAAGGGAAAATTGGTGGGTTGGGGTTGGGTGTTGGGCTTTTCCTCCTTTGTCTTTTGTCAGTGAGGTGGGCTCTGCGGTCTTCTTCAAAGGAGGTTGCTGCCCACCGAACTGTGAGGTGCCAAGATGCACGGTTGGAGGCAATATCAGCCCACTGGCGGTGGTCAATGTGCCAGGCACCAAGAGATTTCTTTAGGCAGTCCTTGTACCTCTTCTTTGGTGCACCTCTGTCTCGGTGGCCAGTGGAGAGTTCGCCATATAACACGATCTTGGGAAGGCGATGGTCCTCCATTCTGGAGACGTGACCCACCCAGCGCAGTTTTATTTATTCATTTTTACATTTGTATATTAGAACTATGCATGTATAATTCACTTCTCTGTGTTTGTGTTCTGTGTGAATGTGTGTTTGTGGTGTGTTGCACCGAGGACCAGAGAACGCTCTTTCATCAAGTTGTACTAGTACAATTAGATAAATAAACTCGAACAACATGGGTACAGTGAAAAACTTTATTTTGTGTACTATCCAGACAGATCAAACTTCACGTAGTACAGCATAAGGATGTGGTGGATTAATAAAAGTGCAGTACGTCCCATTAGGAAAAACCACATGGTAAAATATTAAAAGAGAAAAGCCTTATTAAATGTTGCAAGGCTTCATCTTATACTAATTTGCCGGTGACACCACAGTGGTGCCAAAACAACAACCTTGCACTCAACGTTAGCTAAACCAAGGAGCTGATTGTGGACTTCAGGAAGGGGAAATCAGGAGAACACGAACTAATCCTCATCAAATTCCTGGGTATCAACATCTCTGAGGATCTGTCCTAGGGCCTCCATGTTGATGCAATCATGAAGAGGGCTTGCCAGCGGCTAGACTTTGTGAGGAGTTTGAGGATATTCGGTATGTTACCAAAGACTCTACAAGTTTCTGCAGGTGTACCGTGAAGAGCATTCTGACTGGCAGCATCACAGGCTGGTATGGAGGTGCCAATGCACAGGACAGGAAAAAACTCCAGAGGGTTGTTAACTCAGCCTGCAATGTCATGGGCATCAGTCTTCACTGCATCGAGAACATCTACAAGAGATGGTGTCTTAAGAAAGCAGCCTCTATCCTCAAGGACCCCCACTATCCAGGCCATGCCCTCTTCACTCTACTACCCTCAGGGAAAAAGGTGCAGGAGCCTGAAGACGAGCACCCAGCAGCACAAGGACAACTTCTTCCCCTCCGCCATCAGATTCCTGAATGAACAATGACCTTGGAGTGCAAAGAAGATTTACAAAATATTACCTGGGTTTCAGAATCTAGATTATAAAGAAAGATTCAGCAAATTAGGTCTTTATTCTTTGGAGCATAGAAGGTTGAGAGGAGATTTGATAGAGGTATTTAAGATTATGAGAGGGATAGATAGAGTGGATGTGGATCGGCTTTTTCCATTGAGAGTAGGAGAGATGGATACAAGAGGTCATGGGTTAAGAGTCAAGGAGCAAAAGTTTAAAAGTAACATGAGGGGCATCTTCTTCACTCAGAGAATGGTGGCTGTGTGGAATAAAAGCTTCTGGGAGAAGTAGTGGCGGCAGGGTCCATTTTGTCATTTAAGGAAAAAATAGATAGGTATATGGATGGGAGGGGAATGGAGGGTTATAGGCAAGGTGCAGGTAGGTGGGACTAGAGGAGAGTACACCATTCTTTATCCGGACATTTAAAATCTGTAAAGAACCAAAATCCGGCAAGTGGGGAGAGAGCAGCAGCGCGAGTCGGGCGGCTGAGGGACCAGTGGTCGGGGGGAGGTGGCCGGGCGACTGGAAGGAGGTGGGGGTGGATACGGCAGCACAATCCGGATGGGCTTTCCGAAATCTGGAAAAATTCGAAATTCGGAACATACTGTCCCCCAAGGGTTCCAGATAAAGGATCGTGTACCTGTATTTAGTTCGGTGCAGACTAGAAGGGCAAAAATGGCCTGTTTCTGTGCTATAATTGTTATATGGTTAGACACTGCCGTTACTTTGGCACTAATTTATTTATTTTTAAATGTAATTCTATACCAATATTTGCTACTGCAAAACAACAAATTTCTTGATGTATCCATGACAATAAATTCTGACGAGAGTCTGATAGGAAAGAAACTGTCCTTGAATCTAGAGGTTCTGTTTTCAAATTCATATCTTCTGCCCAATGGAAGGACAGGAGAGTAGAGAATCTGACCGGGGCCAGATGAGTCCTTTCATATGTTGGCTGCTTTCCAGAGACTGTGCAATTGAAAATAGAGCTGATGGAGGAGAGATGGCTATAAATCTTTCATTTCATTAAATTAGCTCTCTAATGTTACCCTTAATTGAACTCGTGGAATGTCTACAGTGCTCTGCACACACCATGAAGTATACTTTTATGATTTGTACCACTTGCTAGAAAAATGTTTTAAAAAGTATGTGACCATTGGCATCAAGTCAGAAACCTGGGGAGCCCCTGACCCTTTGACCAGCATTCAGTGGGTAGGAGAGGATTAGTTCTGGTTACACCATGTCTACGTTAGGACCCACTGGGAGTGGTGTCCAGAGCAGAACTGGGGATGGAGACTTGCAGCAACAATCAAAGGTGAATTCCACACCATATCTCCCCACCCACAAGTCTTGCATTGTTTCCTTTTGATGTGACCCATGGTCCACCAAACAATAACTCAAAAGGTCACATCAGCTCTCGGCACAACAATCCCATCCCCTCTCTCCTTGTTTCCCTGTAACATATTCTCACTCACAAGCCCATCAACCACTCCTTCCCCCCCCACCTAGAATTCTCATGCCTTTTAACTGCACTGGGACAAGAGAATAGCCATTTAACCCAGCACATCTTTGAGACATGGGAGGAAACAAACTCAATGCAGCCACAAGAAGAACGTGCAAACTCCAAACACTTGTGGGCAGCAAGGTTGGCATAGCAGTTAGCACAAAGCCTTTACAGCACCAGCAATTGGAACTGGACCAGGGTTTGAATCCCGAGCTGTAAGGAGTTTGTACATTCTCCCCAGGGGCTCTGGTTTCCTCCCACCATTTAGTAGGGCCGAAATGGCATGTTACAGAGATCTATGTCTAAATTTAAATTTACCATACAATTATTTATGGAGATTCTTCTCCGAAATTTATTGATTAATTAGCAAATGTAAAACACTATCATGTTGAAGCCTGCAGGCCTTGTTTCTTTCAATTCCACAAATGTCACGATGGTTTCTTCCCAGCACCACATTGGTTCCATTGCTGCTCAGTAACAGGCAGTTCCCTCCCTGAGCTTGTTTGAGAAGATGCATTTTGATTGGGTTCAGCAAATCCACAAAGAGAAACAGGTAGTCCCCTACTTACAATGGGATTCCATTCCGGGACTCACAGTGCAAGTTGAAATGATCATGTTGAAAATCGGGCAAAATAATACTAGAATAAGCAAAGAAATGCAAGACTTGCAGAAAAAATGCAAGATTTTCCAAAACAACGTGAGATTTTGCCAAAAAAAAAGAAGCCAGAACAGAATCATTGAAACTTTGAGATATCATATGTCAGGACATTATTAGTCGGGGTCGATCTGCCTCGTGATGTTACAATTGATGGTTAGGAAGCAAGAAGATTTACACTGAAATGCTGGAATTTATGGAACATTTTCCTGTTTTTACATCCCTGCGCGTCCACTTTTTCTGAACTTGGACAAGCCCAAATGTTGGCTCCGTTTCTCTTTCTACAATGCTGCCTAACCTTCTGAGCATCTCAATGCAATGTCCGTGTTTTTACATGCTTTATACACGTGTTCATACCACACATCCATGTCCTTGCTGTGGTTAATGATAATGGGGGAGAGTGAGTTCAAGTTTATTTGTCATCCGAGTGGACCAGTACAATCTGATGAAACAGTGTTGTTCCATCCACAGTGCAGACAAACACGCATACAGACAAAGAACATAAGAACCATCCGGCCTGTCAAGCCTGCTCTACCTTTCAATAAGATCATTGCTGATCTGATCATTGACTTAACTCCACTTACCTGCCTTTTCCCCATATCCCTTAATTCCTTTTATGTAAAAATCTATCTGAACCTTAAATATGTTTAATGAAGTTGCCTCAACTGCTTCCCTGGGCAGAGAATTCCACAGATTCACTTCTCTGGGAAAAAGAGTTTTTCCTCATCTTTGTCTTAAATCTACTCCCCCTGAATCTTGAGATTGGTCCCCTTGTTCTGGTCTTACCTACCAGTGAAAACAATTTTCCTGTCTCCATCTTATCTATCCCTTTCATAATTTTATATGTTTCTATAAGATCTCCTCTCATTCTTCTGAATTCGAGTGAGTATAATCCCAGACTATTTAGTTTCTTCTCGTAGGTCAACCCCCTCATCTCTGGGACCAACCTGGTGAACCTCCTCTGGACTGCCTCCAAGGACAGTATATCCTTCCTCAAAGTATGGAGACCAGATCTGCACACAGTTACTCCAGAAGCAGCCTCGCCAGTACCTTGGATAGTTGCAGCATGACCTCCCTTCTTTTGAATTCAATTCCTCTCGTGATGAAGGCCAATATTCCATTTGCCTTCTTAATAACCTGTTGAACCTGCAACCCAACTTTTTGCGATTCATGCACAAGCCCTCCCAAGTCCTTCTGCACAATAGAACCTGCTGCAGTTTTTCACCATCTAAATAATAATCTGCTCTTCTATTTTTCCGACCAAAGTCGATGACCTCGCATTTACTAACATTGTACTCCATCTGCCAGACATCGGCCCACTCACCTAACTTAACTATATCTTTCTGCAGCCTCTCCTCATCCTCTGTACAATTAGCTTTTCTACTCAATTTAGTATCATCCTCAAACTTGGCTACATAACATTCTGTCCCCTCTTCCAAATCATCAGTGTAAATGGGGAACAGCTGCGGGCCCAGCACCGACCCCTGCGGCCCCCCACTTCCCACTGTCAGAAAAACACCCATATATCCTGACTCTCTGCCTTCTGTCAGTTACCCAATCCTCAATCTATGCCAATATACTTACCCCGACTCCATTCATCTGTATATTATTGATAAGCCTATTGTGCAGCACCTTATCAAAAGCCTTCTGGAAATCCAAATATACAACATCAACCTGTTCCCCTCCATCTACTGCACCCATTATATCCTCAAAGAAGTCCAGCAAGTTTGTCAAACAAGACCTGCCCTTTCTGAGTCTATGCTGCGTCTGCCTTTCTTATCCCTTCGTTTTAAATGTCTTGCTATTTCATCCTTATGACAGCTTCAAGCATTTTCCCTGACTACAGATGTTAAGCTAACTGGCCGATAGTTACCATTCTTCTACCTACATCCCTTTTTGAAAAGTGGCGTGATATTTTCTGTCTTTCTGCTGGGTCCTGCCCAGAGTGCAGAGAATTTTGGTAAATGACACACTGACTATAACTCCCACCATTTTCTTCAGTACCCTGGGATGCATCCCATCAGGACGAAGAGATTTATCCACTTTCAGTCCCATTAGTTTGCTCATCACTATTTCTTCTGTGACAATTATTTTATCGAGGCCCTCACCTCCCTTCGCATCCATATCGCCACTCTTTGGCATGCTGGACAGGTCTTCCACCATGAAGACTGACATAAAATATCTGTTCAAAGCCTCGGCCATTTCCTCATTACTCAATATCAATCTCCCTTTCTTATCTTCCAAGATAATAAATCTTGACTTGAGCCACCCTCTTCCATTGTACACATTTATAATTTTTTTAGCTATCTATTTTTATATTTTGTGCCAATTTATCCTCAATCCTTCTTCTCTTGCCTTATTTCCCGTTTAGTTGTCCTTCGTTGCCTTTTAAAGTTTTCCCAATCCTTCAGTTTCCCATGACTCTTGGCAATTTTGTACACGAGCTTTTAATTTTATACTTTCCTTTATTTCCTTAGTTAACCAAGACTGACCCTTCCCTCTCTTACTGCCCTTATTTTTAAAATGAGCGCTGTGAAAAATTTCTTTGAAAGTCATCATCCACAGTTCCTCAACTTGCTTGTGCTCCCAGTCTACGCTGGCCAATTCTCCCTCATCCTGCTGTATTCTCCTTTGTTCAAGCATTATACACTAGTTGCACCCTCCATCTGAAAAAAAAATTCTATCACACTTTGATCGCTTTTTCCAAGGGGGTCCCTAATACTAGATCGTTAATTTTACCCATCTCATTGCACAATACTGGATCTAAAATAGCATTCTCCCTTGTTGGTTCCTTAACATGCTGCCTAAGAAAGTCACCATGGATGCGTTCTATGAAGTCATCCTCCAGTCTCCCTCGACCAACTTGATTTTCCCAATTTACATGGAAATTAAAGTCCTCCATGACAACTACCATTCCGTTCTTACATGCCTCAGCTCTCTCTTGGTAAAATGCCTGTACCACTGTGCTATTGTTATTTGGTGGGTGACAGGCAACTCCCACCAGTGATTTTATATATGTATACAATACATACAGTATGTTAAAATAAATATTATTAATAAAAGGCAGAGTATAGAGAGTTGTTACAGCAGTCATTCAGTAGTCCCACTGGCTGTAGGAAGAGGCTGTTCCTCAGCCTGATGGTTCTGGCTCTGATACTTAGGCATTTTTTTCCTCAATGGGAGAGGCTGGAAGATGCTGCGTGTGAGGTAGAAAGGGTCCTTAATGATTTTGTGAGTCCTCTTTAAACAACGATCCTGGTAAATCCTGGAGACACTAGTGATCGTTTCTGACATTTTCATGGTTCTGTGGATTGTCCTCCAATCCGATGATCAACAGCAAGTGTACCATACTGAATGCAGCCAGCCATGACCCTCTTGATAGGAAGTTGGCAGAATGGTGGCTGGTAGCCTTGTGCACATCAGCCATCCAACAAAATGCAGTCACTATTGTGCCTTCCTGACAAATGAGGAGATGTTTTATGTCCAGGATAGGTCACTTGTTATGTGGACTCTGAGGAACTTAGTGCTTTCTACTCACGTGCTTTGGAGGGTGGTCATTCCTGGTCCTCCTGAAGTTGAGACTCAGGATGTTCTTCTCGTGCCATTTCAGGAGGTTTTTCACCACTTCCTTGCAGTGTGACATCATTGTGGCCGATGAGGCCTACTACCGCTGTATCATCTGCAAACTTTACGTCCTTGTTGGAGCTGGATTTGGTGATGCCGTCATGGATCAGTAGCGAGAATAAGAGTGGCCTGAGCTCACAGCCCTGAGGTGCACCAGTGTTCAAAGTTCTGCTGCCAACCTAGAGAGACTGCAGTCTTTCTGTTAGGAAGTCCAGAATCCAATTACAGGGAGAGGGGTCAAGTCCTAGCAAGGACAGCTTCTCCACCACCCTCTGGGGAACGATTGCATTAAATGCCGAGCTGAAGTCGATGAATAGTAGTCTGGAGTACGAGGAGTTGTTCTTCAGATGGGTCAGGACAGAATGAAGGGACGTCTGTGTGTTGTTGCTACTACACTGCATGCACTCTTCCAGGAGATGGCCTCAACCTGTTCTCCCCTCTTTATCCTTTTCCTTCCACCCTTGTGAACCTCGTATAGATGGAAAGAGATGGTCACCCACACCAAACGACAAGGCACCTTAACGAATAATATATTAAAAATGCAATATGCACGAACATGGGACATAGATTACAATACATTAAAGGCCCTTGGGCCCTTGATGTTGTGCCGACCTATGTATTCCCACCAAAAATTATACTAAACCCTTCTTACCCTGTAACCCTCTTCTTTTCTTTCATCCATGTACCTGTCTAAGAGTTTCTTAAATGCCCCTATTGATCCAGCCTCCACCACCATCCCTAGGCACCCACAACTCTGTGTAAAACAAAACACCGCTAACGTCTCCCCTAAACATTCCTCCTTTAACTTTACGATATCTTTTAAATTTTGCCTGTTGTGAGGCGAAAAGTCGACATTAGCTTTGGCCAGTGCTCCCTTCATTACAAGAAGCAGCAATAGAGAGTCCCTTCAGAGTCACTGAGTGTCCGTGGATTTGCCTCCAGTGCTCCCACAGCTTCTGCAGCCGACTGGACTCCCGTTCGATCCATTGGCCACCTGAACTCCAGATCCAAAATTCAGACAAGATCAGGAAGCTCTTTGGGAGCCCTTCTTGCCCTCAGCACCCCCCTCGAATCTTGCTCCAATGCCTGGTTCCCATAAGCCAGTCCCCAGCAGCCCCGCAGCCCATGTGGGTCACCCAACTGCAAGTCATCTGCAGCCAGTATGGGTACCTCAGCCCCTTGCTGGTCTGCCTCTGTGGTCACTGCCCTGTGGGATCATCCCCTTCTCAACACTGGGGTGGTTGGGGGAGATTTCTCCCTGTTTCTGGTGTCCTGTGCTGGTTCACTGCTACCCTGGAGTCTGCAACCCCTTGTGGCACAGGTACATTTGCCCTTCTTTGGATCAGAATACATTAGTATTTCCAATGACATTCCATAACAAGCCTGTTTACACTTAATCAGTTTATGATTCTGCCGCACTCTGTACGTAAGGAAACACCTCAGCAATGTTTCATCATTTCTCCCCGCTCTACCAGTTCAATCCTAAGTTAACATTTACATATTAAAACTTTTTTTAATACAAATGCGTCTCTATGTACGATGGTCCGACTTAGGGTTTTTCGAAGTTACAATGGTACAACAACGTGTAATACGTTAAATAAGGTCATCACAAGCATCACTGATTTTTCCAATAAACATTGATAATTCCTCTAAGGTGAATTCTTTGTAGCCCCCTTGGTCAATCTCTTATAGTTTAGACGGAAAGCTTAGAGACTGATACAGCACTGTCAGGATAGAGCTGGAAATAGCAATCAATACATGACTGATACAGGGCCGTGGGGAGAAAGCGGGGCAGTGGGACCAGTGTGGGGACATATAGTGCTATTGGGGTAGTGGGATTAGTTTTGGGAATGATAAAGGGCTGTGGGGAGAGAGTTGGGCAGAGGGATCAGTGTATTAGTGTGGGGAGAGATAGTGCTGTCAGGGGAGAGTAGGATCAGTGTGGGGACTGATACAGTGCTGTCAGTGTTATACAAGGTATACTTGTATTCTTTTTCGACTTACAATGGGTCTGTCAGAACGCAACCCCATCGTAAGTAAAGGAGTACCTGTATTACCAAGTTTTGGGCCTGAGCCCTTTTTTAAGGAATAAGCAAACAGGAAGACGGCTGAAAAACTGCTTGTGTTAAAGTGGCAGAATAAGACTCTGCTCTGATTTACAAAAATGCTAAGATCATATCATTATCAACATGTGCACAATGGGTCGCATTGCTAAAGTCAGCATGTAATACCATGTTCTTTTACGTTCCAAATGTACAACTGCCTGAGGTTGGCCTGCTGTCATCTCATGCGTTCACTGAGACACATAGGTAATTTGAGTGGAATGTTGGCTAATGACAGTGAAGGGAGTGCCATTTCTCAGAACAAAAGAACATTGTGCAGCTCGGAATGTCACGCGAGAATGATGTATTACAAATGAAGGGTGTCAGTATACAGCCAGCATTGAGCAACAATGGGATTCTGAGTGGCGCTCCACATTTGTCATTCCCACCCCCAGTCAGGACTGCAGGCAGATCACGCTGATTGGTTAAGTCCCTGTTTGACCTTCAGTGATAAAGACAGACCCATCAGTGGTGTAGAACTAAGAGAGATGATCAGCTTCAGTTTGCTACTAAGAAATCCTTGAACTTACTTTGAACCTTGAGAAGCATATGCTCCCTGCAAACAAACTGGGCAGGGGCAGGGGGGAGATTTTCTTTCTTTTCTTGTTTAAAGGCTCAGTCAGGATGAAAGAAATTCCTAATCTTTTAGCTTCTGGACTTTATTAAGTGCAAGAGCTGTCACTCCCTAACTCTGTGGCACACCATGCAAGATTGACAGGGATTTAATAGATTTTCTTGGCATTCCTTTTCAAGACCCTCCTGGTACTGCTTTACTTCGTTTATTCTTTTTCCACCAGAGGCAGAGCCTTGTGGATGGTTTTACCCAAGGGGGCAGGTGTCGTTGACCTCACTGAGATTATCTTACATGCACCACCGTGGGAGAGAAGATGAATGCAAAGCTGACCCCTCTAACATAAATTGCAGGAGTGCTTATGGTTATAAACAGAGTGAAACACAACTGCAGTCTGCAGATGCTGTGATTGTAAGTAAAAACGCAGAAATACTGGAGGAACTCAGCCAGTCTCACAGCATCCATAGGAGGTAAACATAGATTACTGATGTTTTAGGACTGAACCCTTCTTCATTCTATATCTGCCTCTACTCTGAGATTTCCTGTTCTTTGCATATTGCTTGAAGAAGGGCTCAGGTCCGAAACATTGGTAATATATCTCTACCTTCTACGGATGCTGCAAGACTAGCTGAGTTCTCCCAGAATTTCAATGTTTTTATGGTTAAAACCCACTGCACTCTAGTGACATTACCATTGAGTGTCATTAGATTTCAGATTTATTGTCAGACTACCAACGTGACATCACACAACCCTGAGATACTTTTTCCTGTGGGCCAGGTAGAATTACCACTTATTGGTAGTGCAAAAAAAAACTGTACTCAAGGGGCACATGTAAACGAATGAAGAAAGTGACTGTACAATACAGAGAGGATAAAGAAAACAAATAATAAAGTGCAAAAGTAAGAGTCCTTAAATAAATCCTAAACCTAGCGATGTGAGTCTTGTGGCACCGATACCTCGTTCCTGATGGTAGTAGTGAGAATAGAGCTGGGTGGTGTGGATCCTTGATGATTCTTGCTGCTCTCCAATGGCAGTGTTCCCTGTTTATGTTCCCAATAGAGAGGAGGGTTTTGCCTGTGATGTCCTGGGCTGTGTCCATTTCCTTTTGGAGGGCTTTATGCCCAGGGGTATTAGGGTTCCCACAACAAATGGTGTTGCAGTTGGTCAGCACACTTTCCAACCCATTAGCAGTCTCCAAACACATGACATTCAATGACGACCTCCAATTTCCATTAATCCCCTCCTCTGATTTCTCTTTTCCTCATCCCTCTGTCTCCAGCTCCCCACCCCTTCCGTCCCTTCTGCAATCAGAGAGATAGCTCTCTCATCCTTCTTTACCTCTTGGCTCCTTTCTCATCTTCCTCATCCCACCTATATCCACATATCTGGTTAGCCTGTGCTCCTCCCCTTCACCCCATCCCCCACCTTCTTACTCAGCCATCTACCTGATTTTTGGTGCACTTGAAGTAGGATGCAAACCTCAAACGTCAATGGCCTTTGGATTTCTCTGGACACTGAATGACTTACTGGGTTTCTCCAGCACTTTTATGCAAGACATTGCATTAAACATGCCAATCAGCAAACTTTTCAGGCCTGACAATTAAGCCCTCTTAACAACTTAGTAAAAAGATTCTCCTAATTTTATGGAAAATATGTTCACTAATGTTGAAAAACCATCAAAGTTAGCCAAATGAGCAAAAAATGACAAAAAAAAACCCTCACTCTATCTCTTCATTAAAATAATCAGTATGTAATGAATCACGTCAACTTTCTATCGAGAGTGTCCTGGCCTGTTGCATCAGTGTGGCATAGTTTCTGCAGAGAAATGAATCAGAGTTCAATCTACAGGGCCATTAAGGGTGGCAGAGAGGATCACTGGAGTCTCCTTCCCCTGCTTGATGTGATCAACCAGGGCCTGCAAAATCATTGATAACCCCTTCCACCCTGCATACGGCATCTTTCAGCTGCTTCCACTGGGGAAGAGATCCAGGAGGATCAGAGCCAGCACCATGAGACTGAGGAATAGCTTCTTCCCAAGGGCAGTGAGAATGCTGAACGACCAAAGGAACTGCTCACATTTACCATCCGAGACTCTCACATTCACAAAATTTTATTTATTTATAATCGATGAATACTTATCCTGCACACAAATAAGAATTCTGGATTTATTGTTATGAACAAGTCATGAGATTTGGGGTTTGTTGCAGCATCATAGAGCAAACATTCATATTATAACCATCTTACAACATTACTATAAAAAAGTAAAATATAATAATAATTGTGCATGAAAAGTGAGGCAGTGTCTTTGGTTCATTGATTATTCAGGAATCTGATGGCAGTGGGGAAAAAGCTGTCCTTATGCTGCTAAGTGCTCGTCTTTAGGCTCTTGTACATTTTCCCCCATGGAAACAGAGTGAAGAGGGCATGGCCTTAGGTGGCGAGGGTCTTTGAGGATAGAGGCTGCCTTTTAAGACACTGCCTCATGTTGATGTCCTCAATGGAGTGAAGTTTGGTGCCTGTGATGTCACAGGCTGAGTTAACAACCCTCTGGAGTTTATTCTTGTCCTGAGAGTGATGCAACCTACCAGAATGCTCTTCACGCTAGACATGTAGAAGTTTTATGAGAGTCTTTGGTAACATACCAAATCTCCTCAGACACCTCAAAGTATAGCCACTGGTGAGCCTTCTTTGTGATTACATCAACGTGGAGGCTCCAGGACAGATCGTCAGAGATATTGACACCCAGGAATTTGTCATTTTTTTTAAAATAATTTCTTATTTTTTTACATTGTGAACCTTATCAACCAAAATATATACAAACGTTTCACTTTTAAATATAGTCAGTGGTATTTTCTCCCTTTCCCTCCTTCCCCTCTTCCCACCCCCCTCCAAAACCCATAAATATTCAACATATACAGTACAATAAAACCATAAAACAATAACTTCACACAAAGGAAAATAAACAAGAAAAATGCATCATCAATTTGTTACACTGAATCAAGTCATTTTGTCTTCTTATCATTTTAGGGGATGGAGGTCCGAGGCAAGTTATGTTATGTTATGTTCCATGTACAGTTCCCAAATTTGTTCAAATAATGTGACTTTATTTTTTAAATTATTTGTTATTTTTTTTCCAATGAAATACATTTATTAATTTCCATGTACCATTGCTGTACTCTCAGGTTCTCTTCCATTTTCCAAGTTGGATAAACTTTTTTTTTGATACTGCTAAGCCGATCATAATAAATCTTTTTTGCACTTCATCTAGTTTAAGGCCTAATTCTTTACTTCTTATATTACTTAGAAGAGAGATCACTGGAATTTTGGTACGTTATTTTTTGTGATTTTATTTAATATCTGATTTAGTTCTTCGCAAACGTATTCACTTTAGTACATGCCCAAATTGCATGTAATGTTGTTCCCAATTCCTTCTTATAGCGAAAACATCTATCTGATAATGTTGAATCCCATTCTTTTTAATTTTTGAAGAGTGATATACAACCTGTGTAACCAATTATACTGTATCATGCATAACCTTGTGTTTATTGTATTCTTCATAGTTCCAAAACAATTTTTCCCATGCTTCATTTTTTATCTTTATGTTTAAATCCTTTTCCCACTTTTGTTTAGGTTTATAGTTTATTTCATCATTTTCCTTATCTTGCAGCTTAATGTGCATGTTCGCTATAAATCTTTTAATTATCATTGTGTCTGTAATCACATATTCAAAGCTGCTTCTTTCAGGTAATCTCAATCTCTTTCCCAATTTATCCTTTAAATAAGCTTTTAGATGATATGCAAACATTGTACCATGAGTTATTCCATATTTGTACTTCAACTGTTCAAATGTTAATAAATTATTCCCAAAAAACAATTTTCTATTCTTTTGATAACCTTTCCTTTAGAGAATGGAAGAGAAAAGTAATCTCTTGTAAAAAGGATTAGTGGATTTTGCGTCAATAATAATTTTGGTATTTGGTAATTCATTTTTTTTCCTTTCTAAGTGGATCTTCTTCCATGTATTAAGTAAATGATGCAGAACTGGTGAGCTTTTATATTGCACCAACTTTTCATCCCACTTATAAAGTATATGTCCCGGTACGTTCTCCCCTATTTTATCTAGTTCTTTCTTAGTCCAGTCTGGTTTTTCCCTTGTCTGGTAAAAATCTGATAAATACCTTAATTGTGCGGATCTATAATAATTTCTAAAGTTTAGTAACTGCAAACCACCTTGGTTATACCTCTCTGTTAATTTATCTAATGCTACCCTCAGTTTCCTCCCTTTCTACAAGAATTTCCTTATTATTCTCTTTAGTTCATTAAAGAATTTTTCTGTTAAGAGAATTGGTAAAGTTTGAAATAAGTATTGTATCCTTGGGAACACGTTCATTTTAATGCAGTTTACCCTCCCTATCAACATTAGCAGTAATTCTTTCCAATGTTCTAAGTCTTCCTGCAATTTATTTATTAGTGGCTGATAATTTAGTTTGTACAAGTGGTTTAAGTTATCTAACCTGATATCTAGGTATCGGATTGCTTGTGTTTGCCATTTAAATGGTGATTCTTTTTTAAATTTTGCATAATCCACATTACTCATTGGCATCACTTCACTTTTCTTTGTGTTGACCTTGTACCCCGATATTTCTCCATATTCCTTCCATTTCTTATGTAGTTCTTTTATTGACATTTCTGGTTCTGTTACGTATACTATGATGTCATCTGCAAATAAACTGATTTTATACTCCTTTATTTTTATGCCTTTTTATTTTCTATTATTATCAGTTCTGCCAAAGGTTCTATTGCTAAGGTGAACAATGAGGGGGATAGTGGACATCCCTGTCTAGTTGACCTACTCAATTTAAATTGGTTTGACACATATCCATTTATTGCTACCTCCGCCAACGGTCCATTATACAATGCTTTAATTCAATTTACATATTTTTCTGGTAGATTGAACTTATGTAATACTTTAAATAAGTAGTTCCACTCTACTCTGTCAAAAACTTTTTCTGCATCTAAAGCAACAGCCATTCTTGGCTTCTTATTTCCTTGAACTGCATGAATTAGATTAATAAGTTTACAGACATTATCTGCTGTTCGTCTTTTCTTAATAAATCCAGTTTGATCATGTTTTACTATTTTTGATGCACAATCGGCCAATCTGTTTGCTAATAATTTTGCTATTATCTTGTAATCTGAGTTAAGGAGAGATATTGGTCTATATGATGCTGGTGTTAATGGATCCTGCCCCGTCTTTGGTATTACTGTAATTATTGTTGTCTTACATGAATCTGGCAAGTTTTGTGTTTCTTCTATCTGGTTCATTACTTCCAGGAGAGGAGGAATTAATAACTCTTTAAACGTTTTATAGAACTCTATTGGGAATCCATCCTCTCTTGGTGTTTTATTGTTCAGCAGCTTTATTAATATATCCTGTACTTCCTCTATTTCAAATGGTTTTATCAGTTTGTTTTGTTCCTCTTGCAATTTCAGCAGTTCAATTTTAGCTAAAAACTCTTCTATTTTATCATCTTTTCCCTCATTCTCAGTTTGGTATAATTGTTCATAAAATTCCTTAAAGTTCTCATTAATCTCTATTGGGTTATATGTAATTTGTTTGTTCTTTTTCCTTGATGCCAATACAGTTCTTTTTAAGCTTGTTCTGTTTTAAGTTGCCAGGCTAATATTTTATATGTTTTTTCTCCCAGTTCGTAATACTTTTGCTTTATTTTCATTATGTTCTTCTCCACCTTGTAAGTTTGTAATGTTTCGTATTTTATTTTTTGTCCACCAATTATCTCACTTTCTTTATATCATCCCTTTTTACCTGTTCCTTTTCTGTCCTTAATCTCTCTCATTCGAACTGCTCTATTTCCCGATTGTAGTCCTTTTGCATCTTAGTTACATAACTAATTATCTGCCCTCTAATGAAGGCTTTCATTGCATCCCATAATATAAATTTGTCTTTCAAAATATGTTTTAATTTGGTGTTCAATAAACCCTCCAAATTCCTGCCTTTTAAGTAGCATGGAGTTTAACCTCCATCTATATGTTCTTGGTGGGATGTCCTCCAGTTCTATTGCTAATAACAGGGGTGAATGATCTGATAGTAGTCTAGCTTTATACTCAGTTTTCCTAACTTTCCCTTGAATATGGGCCGATAATAAAAACATATCAATCCTTGAGTATGTTTTATGGCTACTCGAATAATATGAATATTCCTTCTCTCTTGGGTGTTGCCTCCATAAGTTTGATTTCTTGCATTGATTTAACCATAAATTTGGCCACTTTATTCTTTTTGCTGGTCTTTTGTCCAGTTTTATCCAACATTGGATCCAAATTAAGGTTAAAATTCCCTCCTTGTGTGCCTGCAATCTTCAAAAAAATATCCTGCATAAACTTTTGATCCTCCTCATTAGATGCACATATATTGAGCAAATTCCAAAATTTTTAGTATATCTGACACTTTATCATTACATATCTCCCTGCTGGATCTATTATTTCCTCCTCTATTTTGATTGGTACATTTTTGTTAATTAGTATGGCTGCACCTCTAGCTTTTGAATTATATGACACTGCCGCTATGTGTCCTACCCAGTCTCTTTTTAATTTGTTATGTTCCACTTCAGTTAGATACATTTCCTGCACAAATGCTATATCTATTTTTTCTTTCTTCATTAAATTTAGTAGCCTCTTCCTTTTAATTTGGTTATGTATTCCATTAATGTTTATTGTCATACAGTTCAACATGGCCATCTTATATCTTGCCTTTCCATTTGGATTACGATCTTGCTCGTAAGCATCAACTGATTTTGCAGTGACGGTTATTCCCTCTCCCCTCAGCACCCCCAGAAAACACTTTTTGTTAAATATAAACACATATAACAAAACTCTCTTTTTTATTCCCCTTCCTTCCTTCCCTTTTCTTTTCCCTCTTTAGTTCTTTACATATACATTGTTTTTATATCTTTATATATACTTTATCCCCATTCTTCATTCTTGTTACATCTCTTCTTCTGTCCTGCAAATGTTCTGGTGCTTCCTCCTGATCCGAGAACAGTTTGTTTTGCTCCCTGGGTATAAATATTTTAAGCACGGCTGGATATCTGGATAACATGAATTTATAATATTTTTTCCATAAAATAGTTTTCCATAAAATCCTTCCTCCTCTTTAAGAGTTCAAAATTTATGTTTGGGTAAAAAAAAATATTTTTTTGACCCTTGTATTCCAATGGGTTATTATCTTCTCTATCTTTATTCCTTGCCCGCTCCAGTATATTTTCTCTTGTCGTATATCTCAAAAATTTTACTAAGATGGATCTTGGTTTTTGATGTGTCTGCAGTTTTGGAGTTACTGCCCTTCCTATTTCCATTTCTTCCTGCATTTCTGTCATTCCCAGGTCCTTTGGGATCCATCCTTTTATAAATTCCTTCATGTCTGTGCCTTCTTCACCCTCCTTCAGGCCCACTATTTTTATGTTGTTTTGCCTACTATAATTTTCCAACATATCAATTTTCTGAGATAACAACTCTTGTGTCTCTTAAAATTTTTTTGTCACTTTCTTCCAATTTTTCTCTTAAATCATTCACTTCCATTTCTACAGCCATTTCCTGCTCTTCCACATTCTCTACTCTTTTCCCTATTTCTGTCATTACCAGTTCTCATCATTGCATTTTATATCCTGTTCTTTTCATTTTTCTTTTAATTGCATTAAACTTTAATGATGACCATTCTTTTAGTGACTTCATTGGTTCTTCAAAAAATACTTTATCTATATTCTGTTCATCAGTTTTACCTTCTATTTCTCTGTGTAGATCTTGGTCTTCTTCTTCTGTGTCTGTACCTGTGTTTGTGCCTTCTTCTCTTCTTTGTGTCTGCGTCTCTTCTGTTTTTCCTGATGAGTTGCTTATATCTCTTTGTTGGGCCTCCTCTTTCTGGACCTTTTGCTGTTGGTCCTCCCCTCCTGGGATGCCAATCTGTCGGGCCTCCTGCTGTTGATCCTCTTGTCGGTCATCTCGCTGTCTTTCTCCTTCTCGTTTCCTCCCTCCCTCCCCTGCTGCCATCCTCATCCTCCAGCTGAGCACCCGGGTGTCGGGCGTCCCTCAGCTGGTCGCGCTGTGGCTGAACGCTCCTCTGCCGAGCCCCCCTCCCGGTGTTTTCTTTTTCCTTTGATTGCATACTTTTGTTTGGCTCTGACAGCCATTTTTGAAGTCCACCGGTCAGGAGGTCGTGACTCTGCAGCGTAGGCACCAACCTCGGGGATTGGGCGCTCCTCGCTATTACAGCTCCCTGTTCCTTTATGTAGGTAAGGTCTTCTTTCTTCTCCGGTGCCTTTTTTTTTTTCAGTTGTTTTAACTTTCTCCTTCTTGGGTGCCATCTGTAACTTTTTCTTCTATTTCTTATATTTTATATTTGTTGAGCTTTGTCTTCTCCTAACTTTTTTTCTGGAGAGGGCTGGTTTTACCCAACCGGCCACTACTCCATCACGTGACTCCCCTGGAATTTGTTGTTCTTGACCCTCGCCTTTACTGAGCCCTCGATGAGGACTGGGTCATGTTCCCCTCACTTCCTCCTGAAGTCCACAATCGTGTCCTTGGTTTTGCTGATGTTGAGCGCAAGGTTATCATTACACCTCTCAACAAGCTAATCTATCTCCCTCTTGTCCACTTCCTCATTACAATTTGTATTCCTGCTGACAACAGTGGTGTTATCAAGCTAAGCATTGTTTGTCTATATGCTTGTTATGGCTCTTTGTGTGTGTGATAGTACAGATCGATCACCAATGTATATAGTGTATATAGTTACAGTATCTAGACTGTGCTTACAGTGATTGGCTGAGAGCTAAACCACACCTACTGTCTGGGCCTTAAAGGGTTGTGTCCCTAGCCAGTTCGGATCATTCCGGACTGGTCGGCCACCTGTGAAGAGCTCCTGTCTTTTGCTAATAAAAGCCTTGGTTTGGATCAACAAGTCTTTGATTCTTTCGATGTGCCTGCATGTTTTGCACTGAGGATCAGAGAACTGTGTTTTGTCAGGTTATACTTGTATAACAAATTTGACTAAACTCATTGGATGAGTTTATCTGCTCAGCAATTCCCCATACCTAATGGGATTTTCCTCCCTATGAGAGAGTGCCCCTTTAAATCCCTGACTCCATTCATTTGTTTCTTGTAATCAAGGAAAGTCAATGAGAATGGCATCTCACAGGCCAAGCCTCACTACAGCCTGGAAAGTGAGGGAGTGTTGCCAACTGGCACAAACCAGGCTGAAGAAGTCCACACTGAGGCTTAGTGCAGACAACAAGAGGGTGCTGTGGGGAGAGTCCTAGATCCGTTCCGTCATGGATCGAGCCAGGGGGGAAAATTCATCAAACAACAAAGGGAGGAGTAACAAGAGGCCCAAGTGGTGACAATATTTAATTGACAATGAATCTGACAATGTACATTGATGGAAATGTATGGATACGACACCAAGGATGTGAAAAGACTTAGAATGGTTTTCATTTTTGAAAATATTGTATCATGAAGAAAGTTTATTTTAGGAAAGAAATGACACTTTAGAAGCAGCCTAATTCTGTTAATCCAGCACCATCTTTGGTTTCATCTGTAAGGGAAAAAGTTTCTTCTTGTTAACAGGTGGTATGACTTGCTTCTGGCTGCGTCTCACCAATGTCCCATCTTTCCTTCAACAGTTTTGACCCACAAATAGGCCAAAATATGTTGGTCACTCTTACTCCCTACAGATGCTGTGTGACCTGCTGAATTTTTCCAACACTTTTTGTATTGTAGAAACAGTCAGAATTTATTGTCATGACCATGCCACAAAATTTGTTGCAGCATCACAGAGCAAACATTTATATAAATTTTAGAAAATAAATGAAAATAGTGCAAGAAAAAGTCAAAGTGAGGCAGTGTCTGTAGTTCATTGATCATTCTGATGGTGGAGAGGAAGAAGCTGTCCTTGAGCCACTGAATGCTCGTCTTCAGGTTCCTGTACCTTTTCCCCGATGGTACCAGAGTAAAGATGGTGGTGGGGGTCCTTGAGTTTGAGGGTGCTTTCTTAATTACCGCCTCTTGTCGATGTCCTCGATAGAGTGAAGATTGACGCCCATGATGTCGCAGTCTGAGTTCACACTCTCTGAAGCTTTTTCCTGTCCCGAGCATTGGCACCTCCGTACCAGACAGTGACGAACCAGCTAGAATGCTTTCCACAGTACACCTGTAGGTATTCTACAAACTTCAAACACCCTCCACAAAATTCATCTGCTCCACAAATGTCAGTGGGGACTTCTTTTACAGGCTTTCTAATTAAAGTCAACTTGCTTATTATTTTCTCTTTGTTCGCTCCTTTGTAGCAATTTTTGATAATAAAAAGTCCTCATTTCTTCAACTCTAGTAACAAGGATGTTCTTCAAGGCAACCAGGTTGAAGTTCACTCCAGAAAGAAATAGTGTGTTTAGAAAAGAAAACACATTTTCATAATTTTATGACTAAGAAAGAAAATATGAGGAAACTGGAGAAGATTTAGATGTGGAATCGTTAGAAACCAGAACCCGGGCAGAAGTGGTTTTGCCAATGAATTCATATATTAGGTGAACTTGTATTTTGTCAGCATTGCACATGAATAGGATCTTAAGGGCCCAATGGCCTCTTTCTGTGCCATTAATATAATTCTATGCTTCAAGCCAAAACAACAGAATTGCAGCATACAGTGGTGCATTCGTTATTAGACTGGCATGCAGTCCATTGCTCTGGAGGTGTGAGTTGAAATCCCATCATTGCAGTGAGGGCATTTCAAATCATGTACCACATCGTACCGTACCACATCGTACCGTACCACATCGTACCGTACCACATCGTACCGTACCACATCGTACCGTACCACATCGTACCGTACCACATCGTACCGTACCATAGAGAGGGTATTTGAATCTTAAAACTGTCACCCCAAAACCAGTAATATGCCAAGTATAAATCCACACCTTAACAGCAAAGTCTCAGCACTTCCCCGCAGGGCCCAGTCCAATTGCCATCAGCTCTGCACAAGTATTAAAAGGCCTGTTAAAGGAGCTGACGATGATTCATCTTAAAATTAAATAAAAGTTCAACCTTTAACGGGTAATTTGCTTTCAAAATATTGTGACAGCATCACTCCACCGGTCAGCGGTAAGTGCCAGACTTCCCGTCATCTTACACAGTGAGTAAAGCTCAAATCCCAGCATTGGAAGTGGAATTTGTGGAGGTGAGCTTATACAGAGTCATCTTACACACCAGGATATACAGTAATTAATACCTTCCACTTGCCTGGATGAGTGCAACATCACCAGCCCATCCATGATCAAGCAAACAATTTGGCTGGCAACTCATTCCCTCCACCTCCTCTACCCTGACCGCTCATTCCCTCCCCCTCCTCTACCCTGACCACTCATTCCCTCCCCCTCCTCTACCCTGACCGCTCATTCCCTCCCCCTCCTCTACCCTGACCGCTCATTCCCTCCCCCTCCTCTACCCTGACCGCTCATTCCCTCCCCCTCCTCTACCCTGACCGCTCATTCCCTCCCCCTCCTCTACCCTGACTGCTCATTCCCTCCCCCTCCTCTACCCTGACCGCTCATTCCCTCCCCCTCCTCTACCCTGACTGCTCATTCCCAAGAGACTGCAATTCTAACCTTGCCCCCCAAAATTTGCAGACAAAAACTTACCAATCAGGGCTCCCCAGACAGCAACTTGATTTCTTCTATCCTTCTGGCAGAATGAAGGATTTTGACTTCAATGGAACCTAATTGAAGAGGCAACTTGCAATAAGCTAATGCTATTACACAGCACTTACTGCTACTATTGAGGATACATTTATCACCAATTAAAGCATCTACTTAGAATCCTTGCATATTTAAATATGATGAAACCATTACAAGTATTGGAAAATGCTACAAATACTTAGCACATCAGACAGAGGCTGGTGGAGAGAGAACATTTTATGTTAGTGACATTTTGTCAGAACTTGTCATTATAATTGGGCATGATGGGAAAGGAGCCCAAGTCTAATAAATGGTTGGGTTTGCAGTTCTAAGGACAACCAATGAGACCTATAGAGTTCTAATTGGCCTATCCAGTCTGCCCTGCCATGTAATCATGAGCTGATCCAATTATTTCTCTGAATATTTTAATTTTTCAAACTCAAACAGTATCAACAATCCATAATAATCCATGATAAAAAAAACACTACATTCTCCAATTATATACAAGCTTCACCAATGAGTCCAATTCTCCCCTGCCAATTAATACATCCAAAGATAAAATTAAATAGACAATTACCCTAAAAAAGGAAGAGCTGCAATAAATTAGCCTTCATCCCTTATTTCTATAGCATTTTTCAGTATCCCTTTATCTTCCTGACAAATTATGGTCATAAGAACCAAGCTGATGCATTTCTCCACTCAGCCCCACTGCCCGGCCTTCTCCCCCACTAACGTTTGATGTCCTGGCTAATCAAGAACCTATCAATTTCTATCTTAAATACACCCAATGATCTGGTCTCCACAACCTCTTGTGGCAACGAATTCCACAGATTTATCACCCTCTGGCTAAAGAAATTCCTCCGCATCTCTGTTCTAAGCAGATGCCCTTCAAACCCGAAGTTGTGCCCTCTTCTCCTAGACGCTCCCATCATGGGAAACAACCTTTCTACCTCTACTCTGTCCACTCCTTTCAACATTAAAAATGTTTCAATGAGATCCCCTGCATTCTCCTAAATTCCAACGTACAGGCCAAGAGCTGTGAAACGCTCCTGATAATGATAACCCTTTCATTCTTAGAATCATCTCACTGAACCCTCTCCAACATCTTAAAGGAAGAGCCCAAAACTGCTCACAATACTCCAAGGAAAACTCTGGAGGATTTCACCAAGGTAGACAAGATGGTACAACACCTGGAGGAAAGAGAACTCTAAATATTGTACAGTAAAACCTCACCATCCAGAATTCAAGCAATCGGCAGCCTCAAGCAAAGAGCAAAAAAACCCACAGAAAATAAATAGGAAAACATACTAAAGTTTGAGATTGGGGCACCTCGCCATTAGCTTGCCAATCCATGCAACACACAATTACAAGCAACCAAAAATTCACGTAGCTGGCATCTACCAATCTCCCTATGTGCTGGATAACAGAGGTGTCACTGTATCCTTAATGAAATAGTGGTGAACAATTGGAGTATAGCTGTCGGGTCAGGTGAGTGAGGCAAAGCATAGAATCCATTTAAAGGGGAGTCACTGATGAAAGAAATGCTTGGACTAGTTATTTAATCAAGACACAAAGATGAGACGGGACTATTGAAACGTCACTTTCTTTTTGTACCATCTGCAACTATGAATATATATTTCTCTATCCTTTTGTATTTATTATCTCTTTTTGTGACTCATGGTGCTTCATGGAGACTATTGCTGGTGCATTTTATGTACGTGTCTGGCTGCAACTCAAAAGAATTTTGATGCAAGAGTATATTGTACAGCAAAGCCCCTGGTATCCTGCACCTATGGGGATTGGTAGATGCCTGATAAGTGTATTTTCTGGTTGCTTGAGATTGCGTGATTGGTGAACTAACAACGAGGCGTGCCATTGTTAAACTTCTGTAGTTTTTTTAACCTATATATTTTCCACAATTTTTTGCCAGTTTCTTGAATTCCAGACAAAGGAGGCTTTTTATGTATATGACAATAAAAACTTTCACGTTATTTCATGTCTCATTTGAAAGGTGGGACCAAATGAAGGTGGGCCAGTAATAACAGCACAGACAACAGGGCCAAATGGCCTGTTTCTATGCTGGGTGCTCATGTAATAATATCATTTTAACAGAAGCTCTTAAAACTTATAGAATAAGCTGGAATTGACCATCATGACTAGAAATGACAACAAATAAACATCTTTATCTTCTAAAAATTTTCCAAAACCCCTTTAATATTTCATGTTTGTACTTCCCAACCATATAACCATATACAGCAGAGAACAGGCCAGTTCGGCCCTACTAGTCCATGCTGGAACAAATCCCCACCCTCCTAGTCCCACTGACCAGCACCTGGGCCATACCCCTCCAAATCCTCTCCCCTCCATGTAATTATCCAGTCTTTCCTTAAATGTAAATAACCTCCTTGCTTCAAATATATTTAGATTTTCATAAAATCTCAGTTGGAAAATGCCTGGGCTGATTATGGTCATCATGTATCAGAAATTCCTGGTGGTATTTAATTTTTAACAGCCTTTTGGCGATAAGCATTGCTATAACATAGACACACCAGCAATCCAAATAAGGAAAGGCTAGTTATGAGCAACTGTTAACATGTCACTGGTTAATTGCTGAAGGACCATTATCAATCATATGTCTTCTACGTATCAGAGCCAAACAGATTGTTATGTCTTGTTTATAACTGATAAGATGGGTCCTTATCACCTTGCACTCAACTCTCATAATACAAATGCCAAAGACATGCTTTATTCACAAACATGAAGTAAATAAATTCTACTCCTCTGAAACAAGTGTGAAAAGATCAGAAAAAGCTACTGGCTTCACAACTGAGGTTTACATTTCAGTGGAGGTTTTGACCTGGTGGTTTTCAAACATACTTCACTCCACAGACATTCAATTTGCCCAATACACACACACACACACACACACACACACACACACACACACACACACACACACACACACACACACACACACACACGCAAGTACATATACATGCATACACAAACACACATGAGCACATGCACATAAACACATGTAAATATATGCACTTGTATATATATATCTTTGGCTTGGCTTCGCAGACGAAGATTTATGGAGGGGGTAAATGTCCACGTCAGCTGCAGGCTCATTTGTGGCTGACAAGTCCGATGCGGGACAGGCAGACACGGTTGCAGCGGTTGCAGGGGAAAATTGGTTGGTTGGGGTTGGGTGTTGGGTTTTTCCTCCTTTGCCTTTTGTCAGTGAGGTGGGCTCTGCGGTCTTCTTCAAAGGAGGTTGCTGCCCGCCAAACTGTGAGGCGCCAAGATGCACGGTTTGAGGCGATATCAGCCCACTGGCAGTGGTCAATGTGGCAGGCACCAAGAGATTTCTTTAGGCAGTCCTTGTACCTTTTCTTTGGTGCACCTCTGTCACGGTGGCCAGTGGAGAGCTCGCCATATAACACGATCTTGGGAAGGCGATGGTCCTCCATTCTGGAGACGTGACCCACCCAGCGCAGCTGGATCTTCAGCAGCGTGGACTCGATGCTGTCGACCTCTGCCATCTTGAGTACTTTGATGTTAGGGATGAAAGCACTCCAATGAATGTTAATGATGCAGCGGAGACAATGCTGGTGGAAGCTTTCTAGGAGCCGTAGGTGATGCCGGTAGAGGACCCATGATTCGGAGCCGAACAGGAGTGTGGGTTTGACAACGGCTCTGTATACGCTTATTTTGTGAGGTTTTTCAGTTGGTTGTTTTTCCAGACTCTTTTGTGTAGTCTTTCAAAGGCGCTATTTGCCTTGGCGAGTCTGTTGTCTATCTCGTTGTCGATCCTTGCATCTGATGAAATGGTGCAGCCGAGATAGGTAAACTGGTTGACCGTTTTGAGTTTTGTGTGCCCGATGGAGATGTGGGGGGGCTGGTAGTCATGGTGGGGAGCTGGCTGATGGAGGACCTCCATTTTCTTCAGGCTGACTTCCAGGCCAAACATTTTGGCAGTTTCCGCAAAACAGGACGTCAAGCGCTGAAGAGCTGGCTCTGAATGGGCAACTAAAGCGGCATCATCTGCAAAGAGTAGTTCACGGACAAGTTTCTCTTGTGTCTTGGTGTGAGCTTGCAGGCGCCTCAGATCGAAGAGACTGCCATCCGTGCGGTACCGGATGTAAACAGCGTCTTCATTGTTGAGGTCTTTCATGGCTTGTTCAGCATCATGCTGAAGAAGATTGAAAAGAGGGTTGGTGCGAGAACACAGCCTTGCTTCATGCCATTGTTAATGGAGAAGGGTTCAGAGAGCTCATTGCTGTATCTGACCCAACCTTGTTGGTTTTCGTGCAGTTGGATAATCATGTTGAGGAACTTTGGGGGGCATCCGATGCGCTCTAGTATTTGCCAAAGCCCTTTCCTGCTCACGGTGTTGAAGGCTTTGGTGAGGTCAACAAAGGTGATGTAGAGTCCTTTGTTTTGTTCTCTGCACTTTTCTTGGAGCTGTCTGAGGGCAAAGACCATGTCAGTAGTTCCTCTGTTTGCGCGAAAGCCGCACTGTGATTCTGGGAGAATATTCTCAGCGACACTAGGTATTATTCTATTTAGGAGAATCCTAGCGAAGATTTTGCCTGCAATGGAGAGCAGCGTGATTCCCCTGTAGTTTGAGCAATCTGATTTCTCGCCTTTGGTTTTGTACAGGGTGATGATGGTGGCATCACGAAGGTCCTGAGGCAGTTTTCCTTGGTCCCAACAAAGCTTGAAAAACTCATGCAGTTTGACATGCAGAGTTTTGCCGCCAGCCTTCCAGACCTCTGGGGGGATTCTATCCATACCTGCTGCTTTGCCACTTTTCAGTTGTTCGATTGCCTTATATGTCTCATCCTGGGTGAGGACCTCATCCAGCTCTAGCCTTAGGGGCTGTTGAGGGAGCTGGAGCAGGGCGGAATCTTGGACTGAGCGGTTGGCACTGAAAAGAGATTGGAAGTGTTCTGACCATCGGTTGAGGATGGAGATCTTGTCGCTGATGAGGACTTTGCCGTCTGAGCTGCGCAGCGGGCTTTGGACTTGGGGTGAGGGGCCGTACACAGCCTTTAGAGCCTCGTAGAAACCCCTGAAGTCGCCAATGTCCGCGCTGAGCTGGGTTCGCTTGGCGAGGCTTCTCCTCCAGGAAAAACAAGGACTGGTTCGACGAAAACAGCCAGGAAATCCAGGAGCTGCTGGGAAAGAAGCGAGCTGCCCACCAGGCTCACCTTACAAGCCGTCCTGTCCAGAGAAGAAACAAGCCTTCCGTCGCGCATGCAGCCATCTTCAGCGCAAACTCCGGGAGATCCAAAATGAGTGGTGGACTAGCCTATATATATACACACACACACATAATCTCAGAATGTATGACAGTTATATCAGTTCAAGTATCAAACTAGTGGAATTCCATTCAGATTCCATTCACTTCAAGCAAAATAAAAACACAACTTGCTGGAGGAAGTCAATGGGTCGAACAGCATCAGTGAGAGATTACAATGGTAACTTTCATTGTCGTACACATTGTACAATCTGCACTGATTGCAGCTGAGCAAGTATTTAGAATGAAAAACTTTAATAGTAAACCAATTGTATTAAATTTAAAGAGGCAATAAATACACAGGTTAACAATAAATATTCACAGTAATCCTAGTTCGAAGAATGACTTACACTCATGCAGCTAGTCCATGATTCGAGGAGTATGGAGAGGTTCAAAATTTTGATTGCACCACCAGGAGCAGCTGCTACCCCTCTACCATCAGACCCTTCAACAACAAGCTCAATCAGGGGCTTATTTAAGGCCTTGGACTTGTGCACTTTATTAATTTTTTTCCCTCTCTGTATGGCACAGACAGTTTGTTTACATTTCTTTATTTGTTTACATTGTGTACAGTTTTATTTTGTACTACTAATTAGTGGTAATTCTGCCATGCCTGCAGGAAAAAAAATCTCAGGGTTGTATGTAATGCCATGTATGTATTCCGACAGTAAATCTGAAATCTATTGTAAAGAAACTGAGCTTGATCAGCATTTCTGGTTGGAACCCTTCACCACTGACAGATGTAATGAAATAAGTCTGAATGAAATGTTCTGGCCCTGAACATCAACATTATTTGTCTCTCTCTGATGCTGCTCGACTCACTGAGTTCCCCCCCCCCCCCCACCCCTCGTTCCTCTGTGGTTGTATCTGAATGCTTTAAATTCCTCCTCATTTCAGAGGTCTACCATTTTAACATCAAATGAACGATCTGTGTTCATCCGGCCAATCAGTGAAAAGATACATTGGCCAGTTATCAGCTTAATTTCCTTCTTGGAACCAAGGTTCATCATCATGTGGTTTCTGAAGCAAAAGGCCATTCCACCGAGGCATGATGCACAAATATGCTGGAGATACTCAGCAGGTCACACAGCATTAGGGGTAACCAATGCTTTGGACCCTGGTTCCTTCGTCAAGGACCCATCACAGATCTCACCTGCTTCATTGACACCTAAATGGGGCAGCATGACTCTCCTTCTGAAGCACAAAACCAAATGAAACTAATAAAATAAGGAAGCATTGTCTGAACACCAGGTAAGAAATAGGAGCAACTGTAAGCTATTCCGATCGTACGGAGGAAACAACTGAGTTACAGGGAAAGGTTCAACACATTAGAACTTTATTCCCTGGAACGTAGAAGAATGAGGGGAGATTTGATAAGGTATTTAAAATTATGAGGGGGGATTGACAGAGTAAATGAGCGTAGGAACAGTGGATTGGAAAAACAACACTGGCTGAGCTTCTCCAGCATTTTGTGTTTTTACTAAATGTAGGTGGGCTTTTTCCACCGAGGGGAGGTGAGATACAAACCAGAGGACATGGGTTATAGCTGAAAGGGGCATGAGGGAGAACTTCTTCACACAGAGAGTGGTGCGAGTGTGCAACGAGCTGCCAGCTGACGTGGTGAATGTGGGCTCAATTTTAACATTTAAGAAGAATTCGGACAGGTACATGGATGGTAGGGGTGTGGACTTTGTGCAGTTCAATGGGAATAGGCAGAATATTTTGGCACAGACTAGAGGGTCAAAGGGCCTGTATCTGTGCTGTATGGTTCTAAACCTAACTGCTTCACGGGAAAGGGGTCCATTAACTTTCAGCAAGAAGAGTCCGAAGGGGGCCATAGCCAAAAAAATTGGGTGATCTACAGGGCATCAGTTTAGGCAGACATGTTGGGCTTGTCTTGATTTTGCAAATTACCTGGACAAACAGTCCTGATTCAGGGCCTTGACCTGAGAGACTGCCCTGCCTCTGCAGATTCTGCCCGACGCACTGAGTTCCATCCAGCAGAGCATTTATTTTGGTTCTACAGTCTCTTGCATCTTTTCCTTTCTCAGTCTCTTCCGTTTAACCCCAGGTAATCGCCCAATGTCATGAGAGATATGCGTTCCACAAATCTCAAGTGCAGGAACAGATTTGGAATTGAAAGTAGCTGTACTGTAGCCATCTGTCCATCATCTCCTCCTGTGTGTTAACTTTCACTCATGATCTTTTATTACTGTGTACATTACTGTATTATTCCCTGTATTATTAATATATACTGTATTATTAAGCTTAAAATGCTTAGTGTATTGGTAAGGAGTTTGTACTTTCTCCCTGTATCTGCTATGGTTTCCTCCCACAGTTAAAAACGTACCGGGCTGGGGGGTGTGAGTCAATTGGGTGGCACGGGCTCGTGGACCTGAAGGGCCTGTTATTGTGCTGAATGTCTAAAATTTAAAATGAAATGTGTCAACTTTTAATGGCATCTACCCCATTTATCAAAGGGATCAGATACAACAGTGGTATTTTTGAGAAGATACATTTCCCTTGTCAGTTTGTGTGGTGGAGGGGACATTCCACCCAAACACTCACCTCTCCCTACCCCTGCTGACAGGGTCTTGCCCCTGGGCACACAGACCAGTTTGATCGACACATCACAGAGAATCAGTGCTCCTGTGCCGTTGACAGCTTGTCATTCTCCCTGAGAGGGAGATGTGAATACTGAAAGTGTAGAGACCCTTCCTAGACATTGGACTGCGCAGCCTGAGAATCGAGAGGCCGGAACTAGAATTGGAATCAAACACAAAGAAATGCCCTCAGGTCTGCTCAGTACCCAATGAATCCAACAAATCAATAAGCATTCTAGTTGTCCACCTTTAAACTCCTTTGATCTTCTTCAGGGTCTGGAGTTTACAAAAGCACATCAAAACCTTCAAATAAAGCACTTACAAAACAGAACAAACCTTCCGATCCTTAACCTATTTCTATGAGATGGCTGCAAAGGTTCGAGGAAACTCTTTCATGAGATATATTCACTTGTGGCTGAGTAGCAAGAGACTGGAGGCAGATTACATTTGCAATCTTTTGTTCTCTTGGAGAGGATCGTGGCCGCTCACTACAGGTTAGTTATTTTGCAAGTACAGGCAGTCCCTGGGTTAAAAATGAGTTCCGTTGCCCGAATTTGTATGTAAGTCAGAACAGATACATTCGGTCTTTATTTAGCATCAGTTAGTCAAATGTTTATCTAAGTATATAGTATATATTTTACCTTTATATGCATATAAAATACTTACGAAAACACTAAGAATTTTAGGCTTAATAATACAACACATACTAATAATACAGGGAATAATACAGTACTATACACAATAATAAAAATAACTACATAAGCTCATGAGTAAAAGTTAACACACAGGAGGAGATGATGAACAGGTACTTTCAATTCCAAATCTGTTCCTGCACTTGATAGTTGTGGTACGTATCTCTCTCACGACGTTGGGTGATGGCAGCGCCCCTGACCCCATGCCCTCCTGCATCTGTCCTGTGCATTGGCACCTCCATACCAGACAGTGATGCAACCAGTCCGAATGCTCTCCACGGTACCCCTGTCACAATATGCAAGGGTTTTCAATGACATACAAAATCTCCTGAAACTCCTAACAAAATATAGCTGCTGGTGAGCCTTCTTTGTGATTGCCTCGACATCAAGTTCTGTTCGTTACTCATTGTATCCTACACATCGATTCTCCTCGGATTTTACCACTCACCCTAATTTTATAGTGGTCATGTAACCTACCAACCAGCTTACCCTCAGGATGTTGGAGAAAAATGGAACCCTCAGACCAAACCCCTGTCGTCTCGAGGAGAACGTGCAAACTCAGCATAGGTGTTTTTCACGTCAGGTGCAGGGCTGAACGGCTGTCTCAGCAGCTTACAGGTTCTGCAGCCCTAAATACTAAATCAAATGGGGAGAAAATTCTACCTTCTCCGAGATCTCCAGATTACTGTTTGTTGCCGCTGTCATCAAACAGAAGATTGGTTAACCAAAAGAAAGCAGAGAGTTGGGGTACAAGGGTCTTTGTCTGGTTGGTGAGCAGGGTGTCCGTACTGTGCCCGCAATTGATCTAGAAGAGGGATCTGCGTGTAGTGTATCTAAGTTTGCTGATGAATAACTTGAGAGCAAAAAGCAAACTGTGCAGAAGATACAGAGAGTCTGCAGAGGAATATGGATAGTGAGTGGGGAAGGGTCTGGCAGATAGAGTTCAATGTTGGTAAATATAAGGTTATTCTTTTTGGAAGAGAAAATGGAAGATCAGAATATTACTTAAATAGCAAGCAATTGCAGCATGCTGCCGAGCAGAAGGACTTGAGAAGGCTTGTGTGTGAATGCAAAAGGTTAGTTTGCAGGTGCAGCTGGCTATCAGGAAGGCTGGCTATCCCTCATTGGTAGAGGGATTGAGTTTAGGAGCAGGGAGGGTATGCTTCAGCTGTTCAGGGTTTGGAGAACTGCATGCAGTTCTGGTCTCCTTACTTGAGGAAGGATGCACTGGCCTTGGAGTCAGTACTGAGGAGGTTCACTAGATTGATTCCAGAGATGATGGGATTACACGTGAGGAGAGATTGAGTTGCCTGGGACTGTACACACTGGAAATCAGAACAATTGAGAGGACATCTAGAAACATAAAATTATGAAAGGAATACAAAGGATCGAAGGTTTTTCCACTGGTAGGTGAGATGAGAACAAGGGGGCATAGCTTCAAAATGTAGGACGGAGATGAGGAGGAACTGTTTTTCCCAGAGGTTGGTGAATCTGTGCAATTCTCTGCCCATTGAAGGAGTGGAGGTGAGCTCAGTAAGTATATTTAAGACAAAATGGAATAGATTTTTACATGGTAGGTGATTGAAGGGAAAAGCCAGGAAGATGGAGATCAGATCAGCCTTGATCTTATTGAATGGTGGAATACCTTATCAAATCTCCCCTCATTCTTCTATGTTCCAGGAAATAATGTCCTAATGTGTTGAATCTTTCCCTGTAACTCATTTGGTTTCCTCCGTACTTCTACTGACTACATAAAAAACATAAATATGATATGATTTCAGTCTATAGTGCCCCCCGCCACAATGTATTGTGGCCCTCAGGGGAGCCATTTTTCCCCAATGAAAATTGTTGCTCTAGATGAATACATACTCCATGGCCCCTTTAGTTTCTGCTCCACTCTGTGGGTCCAAAGTGGGTGATAAGTCCCACACGCAGTCCGCAAGCTGCCAGGGGTGGGGCAGATGGGGCCCAACTGAGTGGGTTGTTTGATTGTGGCGTGCTCCTCCCCACTGCAAGGCACTCTCCCGCCAGGAATCATGGCTGAGGGCAGGGAATGGGGAGCAGAGTGGAAACGAGGGATCCTCGACCCCCGAGGAACCACCTGAAAAATGTATATCAACCTGGAGGGCACCAGGGAATGTGCCAGGTTACCTTGTCTTTGTTTAAAAGGGGGATCAGACCTTTTAGACTCTGTCACTTTCAGGTCAGAGGTCGTTTCCTCTGACTGTGTCCAGCCTCTGCATTTTAATGATCGGGAGAAAGGTACAGGTGCCTGAAGATTTTGTCTATCTTTTGTCTCTCCCCCTCCTCTCTTCAGGTCCTACCTAGTCCCATCTGTCCTTCCCCAACAGCGGATGATGTCCTGATCCCCTTTTTTATTCTCTCTCTTGTCTCTACCCCACCCTCCCCCCAACCAGTCAACTGCCTCTGTCCATCATCCTTCAGCTTTCGCTGGTTCACCAGTCCCCTCCAACATTGTCCTTACCACAATGGCCATTGCTTGACGTAGGGGTCCATCCCGAATCGTGGATCATTCCTTTTCTCCGTTTGATGCTACTGATGGTTCCTCCAGAAGATTGTTTGTTGCATCAGATCAGCCATTAAAGCAGTGAACAGTGCAGCAGGCTCAAGGGCCAAATGACACAGACCTGCTCTATTTTCTGGGATTTTAGCACATCTCCTGCACAACCTAGAGTTTTGAAATCCAGAGCTCAAATTAATCGGTGCATGTGGATCAACACACACACACACACACACACACACACACACACACACACACACACACACACACACACACACACACACACACACACACACCATACGTATACACACACTCACATACATACACACACATTTACGCCCACACACAAACACATACAAAAGCACACATACACACATCCATACATACACATACATACTCACATACCTACACACACATTTACACCCACACACAACCCCATAAACAAGCACACGCATATACAAACACACACACCCACACCCCCATACATACACTCACACAAACACACAAACACACACACATCCATAAACACACATTTACACCCACACACAAACACATACAAACGCACACATACACACACCCATACATACACATACATACTCACATACCTACACACACATTTACACCCACACACAACCCCATAAACAAGCACACGCATATACAAACACACACACCCACACCCCCCATACATACACTCACACAAACACACAAACACATACACACATCCATAAACACACATATACACCCACACAAACCCCATACACAAACACACACCCCTGTACACACACACATACAAACACACAGTTACAACCCCCCCCCCCTCCACACACACACTAATTTATACGGTTGGACATTAATAAAATGAAATCAAGTCTGCTACGTGTGGCGTGATGATTGTCCAAAGGTCAAAGCATCATATTTTAATGATCTGTCACACAGCACCAGAACGGTTGAAGGCATAAACCCTTAATTGGAAAATACAAATCCACACATATTCATAACCTTAAAATCTGAACGTACTGAGCAAGGCTTCCAACAAGGAACATAAATAATGTTGAGGAATGAGATCCTGTGCTTTCACCAGGGCTGCTATTTGTATCCTGAAACAAAATGAAATGCACATTACAATTTGCAAAGAAATGGATGACAGACATGAGCACTGGCTCATCTGACGATGTTGCATTGTCACTGATATTTCGGGCTGTGTGTGAGTAGCTGCACTGCTCATTTTGTGGTCTCCATTTAAAAGGTTACGAGCAAGCAGCAGGAACTGTCATTTCATGCCCATCGGTAAGTGTGGTCTTGAGGGATCATGATGGATGACTTGAGCATTCCAGGCATAGCATCCATGATCCGCACTTATAACCTCTACTCAAGCACCAAATTCCAGAAGTTTCCATTGACAGGAGATGATAAGAAAAAAAAATCAAGATCACTTGACCCATTGAAGCTCACTTTAACCTTTTCCATTAAGGAGCCGCCCTGTATCACAAGCAACATACTGACCTCAACCATCTTATTTATCAAGATATTCTAAAGATTTCATGCTTCTTGAGAAAGTTCCTTCTAATATTTGTTCAATAACTGTCGTCTTACTCGACTGCAAAACTGATTGAATTGTTTCCCAGGCACTTACACAGGAAATGAATACACATGTAATGTACGAGTTTCGTTGAAGACCAGAGCCCTGAGGTCACAACGACAGTGCTGCAAACCAACAGTTCGCAACAGGGCGTCCTAAAGCCCTCCTGGGGGATGCAGCACATTTACCACATATAATCGTGTAAAAGGTGAATTTTGTGGAACATTATTTAATGTTAAATTTAAGAGGTTGACTATTACATGGATACTATTTTTGAGGGGCTGTAATTTAGACTAGAATCCAAAATACTGCATCGGAAGCAGAAGCCCAAATTATTTCTAAATGAGCAAAGAACCAAAGCTCAATGAATTAAAGTAATAATAGTCTGCACATCAAAACACACAACCTACCAGGTAACAAAAACCAAACGAGTAAAAGACTAAAATCTGCAGTCGGCAGACACAAAGGGTTGGGGGGAGTGGGAAGAAAGGGAGAGCTCAAAGGAGGAGATGGGGTTGAGTAGGGAGAGGTGTGAGGGGATAGGGAAGGGGAAGGAGTGATGATGGGAGGGGGGGGATGATGAGCCTGTGGGATCCAGAAGACAAGGTATCCAAATGTGTCAGCCTTACAGAGGCCGAGGCTGGAGTAGGATCAGGGGAGGGAGTCGGCGTGGACGCTGGTTCGGGGGGGGGGGGGGGTTGTTGAGACCACGGTAAGTATCTGGGACGCCAAAGGCATCGGGAGCTCTGGTCTGCCGGCAGCTGGAGCCGAGGTGAGAGTTCATGATCGAGGTGCCGGGAACTCTGTCCTGTGGGATTCCAGGGCGGAGTGAGAGGCTCGCATTGACTTTTACACCAGATATATGAAAAATTCCAGATTTTTTGGCCAAAAATAGAGGGTTGACTTTTTACACAAGACCAACTTTTACACAAGTAAAACATACACACAGCCTTGTTTTCTTTTCATCTTATGATACATAATATTTTTATGTTGTTTATGTAGGCAGAAGAAGTACGGAAGAAACCAAAACTTTACTGCTTCACATGGAAGGGGGGGCCATAAGTTTTCAGCAGAGTCCCTCGTAGCTGAAAAAAGGTTGAGGACAGCTGCTGGAGACAGCATGTTATACAATGTGAATGGCACTGTCTGCCACCGTGGGGACTGTACTCACAATGTGTGGGTCCCTCATCCCCAGGACTGAGCTTCACGCCTTATTCACACCTTGCACAACACTAATACAATGCCAGTGACCCCAGTTTGAAGCCAGCAATATCTTTAGGGAGTTTGCACATTCTCCTCGCATGTACTGCATGGCTTTCCTCTGGGTGCACCGGTTTCATCCCTCATTCCAAAGACGCATAGGGTTGGTAGGTTAATTGGTCACATGTGTGTAGTTGGGCGGCGTGGGCTCGTGGGCTGGAAGGGCCTGTTAGCATGCTATATCCCTAAATTGAAAAAAATAACAGAAATCAAAAGGATTTGGGAAATACTCATGTACATACAATACAATACCTTGCCCCATTTAAGTTGAACACAGTGTCATTTCAGTGCCAAGAAAGGATTAGGAAGGGGAGATTCGCAGTGAAGTGATTAAAACCAGAACTCTGGTCCATAAAGAGAGTGAAAGTGGCAGAGATGATGCCAACCAGAATTTAAAATATAGAAGAGAGATAGATTCTTAGATATTAAGAAAAGCAAGAGGTATAAAATCATTGCAGAAGAGAGGCAGTGAATTAAAGATCAGCCACAATTGTTTTGACTATTGGAACAGGTACAATGGGCAGAATGGCCTACCCCCATTTATATTTTGGAGAAACGAGGGAACAGCAGATGCTGCAAACCTGAGCAAACATTAGGTGTAGGAGCTCAGCAGGTCAGGGAGCGCCCATGGAGAGTAATGGACAGTCAACGTTTTGGCTGAGGACTCTTTTGAAACACTAGATGTTGGTTGTCTATTTCTCTCCATGGATGCCGCCTGACCTGCTGAACCCCTCCAGCTTCTCTTTGTTTGCTCCTGTTTATATTTATTTTGCAACAACTGTGGAACTAAAACCATTCTTAGTTATGGCTCCTTTTATTGTCAATTTCAACGGTGAAAACTCCGGATTGTAAAACTCCATCCAGTTCAGTGATGCTCTTTGGAGAAGAAGCTTTGCCATCCTTACCCAGTAAGGGACTCTGGACCCTCCGTTGCATTTGATTGCTTATTCTGCTCAGGTGCAATTAAAGGAGGACAAATAAATTGCCAGCGATATCCACATCCTGTGAATCAATCCACAGGACAATAAAAGTGGCAGAGATGATCACTGGAGTCTCCCTCCCCACCATCAATGTGACCTACGGGGGTCATTGTCTGAAGAGGGCTCGCAAAATCATTGAGAACCCCTTCCACCCTGCAGGAGTATCAGAGCCAGCACCACCAGGCTGAGGAACAGCTTCTTCCCACGGTCAGTGAGAATGCTGAACGACCAAAGGAACTACTCGCACTAACCATTCAAGACTCTCATATGTAAAAAAAAATCAAACATTATTTATTTATTTATTTGTATAGATAAACTACTTGTCGTGGATATGTCTTGTTTGTCTGTACATGTGTTATGTCTGGTTGATTGTCTGTATGTTTTGCACTGAGGACCAGAGAATGCTGTTTCAACAAGTTGTACTTGTGCAATCAGATGAAATAAACTTGACTTGAATGAATTATATATAAAGAAAATCCTGAGACATTTGTGTACCATCTGATTGGAGAGCATGAACACAAAGCAAACCTACTGCTTTAGAAATCAACCACATTTTCATATCGTGCACTTTGTATGTTCTTATAAATGTACTGTAAAACCTGAGCAGTGATTATTTTACTGTGCGAATAGTTAGTTCTCCATTCCCCTATAAAATCATTTCACACAGTGGAAGTGAGGGATGAAAACATGTGCATGGTATGTGGAACGTTTTACATTTATCAACATCTCTCAGTTGCATAACTGATCCAGGTTCCTTCACAAAGCATTTGTTGACCTTGTGCTTTGACTGCTCCTCTTATTCAAGGCTCACCATGAAATTCTTGGAGATTGAGGGGGAGACCTGATGGTGGTGCAGAAAATCTTCAAAGGCTTCATGGGGTGAGCAGTCAGGATCTGTTCCCCAGGACAAAATCATCGCACACCAGAGGTCATCAATTTAAGGTGAGGGTGTGGAAGTTTAAGGGAGGTGTGCAGGGCAAATATTTTACACAGAGAGTGGTGGGTGCCTGGAATGGGCTACCAGGAGTATTGGTGGAAGCAGATACAATAGTTGGCTTTAAGAGATTTTCAGATAGACACATGAATATCCAGGGGATGGGGAGTGGAGACTGGGAATATCCATCAGGTTCAAACAGAAGGCTTTTAATTTGATTTGTACATCATGTTCGGCACAGACACATGGGCTGAAGGGACCGTTCCTGTTCTGTGTTGCCCGTAGCTGGATGCACATGGGTGGTTCGATCTCCACATGTCCAAACATCAATTTCTGGACCGTTCTGCTTGATGCCATGCGTCAGACTGATACAATGGTTCACAGGTATTCCCTATCCACTAAGCAGTCTCTCCTGCCTTGAATCCATGTTGTTTTTTTGTTTAATTAGAAGTCCCTCAACTGGAACTTTGTCAAATTACTTCAAGTGATTTGCAAGATTGATCAGCATCAACGATTCGATTCTGAAAATCAGTTCCCATCACTTTCCATTTAGCTTCATGCTTTCTTTTCTATTCAATCATAATTGCTTTACTTTCCGATCTCAGTAGAAACATTTCCTGCTGTAGTTCATTAAACCATTGTGACTGTTTCTTAAAATGTGACTGAAATTTTCTCCCTCTTTTCCTCTCTGGAGTTTAGAAGAATGAGGCGATTTCTTTGAAACACAAGGTTTCAGGTGGGCTTGACAGGGCAGGTGTGGATGCTGAGATGACATTTCCCCTGGTGAAGGGACAGGAGAGAGTCATGCAGCCTAGAAAGAAGCCCTTCGGACCACTACACTTCTGCCAGCCTACTGGATGAATCACACCTGACTGAGATTGGGAGGAAATCCTTCTCTAGGAGCATTATGAACCTTGGAATTCTCTACCCTAGAGAGATATAAATGTGGAGTCTTCGAAGGTAAATAAAGGTGGTATGGTTAGTACAATGATGTTCTAGCACCAGCAATCGGGATCACTGTTCGATTGCTGCGCTGTCTGCAAGGAGTTTGTCTGTTCTTCCCATCTCTGCATGGGTTTCCTCTCACCATTCAAAACTACCAAGGATGAACGTCAATTGGGTGTAATTGGGCACCAGGGGGTTGTGGGCTAAGAAAGGGCCTGTTACCATGCAGTATGTTTACATTTAATTTTTTTAAAACATCCTCTGATACTTTCAGACAACAGAAATCAAGGGGTGTGAAGGTCAGCAGAAACTTACAGCTGAGACAATGATCGGCTGAATGTGAAGATATAGTGTCACATAGCAGACGTCTGGGGCAGAAGAGGCCATTCCTGCTCCTATTTCTTACATTCTTTAATTTAGACCTACAGCACAGTAACAGGCCCTTTTGTCCCACGAGCCCATGCTGCCCAATTACACCCAATTGATCTGCAACCTTGGTATGTTTGGAAGGGTGGGAGGAAGCCAGAGCACCAGGAGGAAACCCACACAGACACAGGGAGCACGTTAAAAACTCCTTGCAGACAGTGCTGGATTCGAACCCTGGTTACTGGCACTGTAACATCATTGCACTAACTGCTACACTAACCATTCCACACTTGCTGGAGGCAAATGACAACAGCCGATTAACTAACTGGCCTGGGATGTGGGGGAAGCCATGGCACCTGGAGAAAACCACAGAGCTGCAGGGAGAGCATGCAAACTCCACAAAGACAGCACCAAATGTCAGGATTAAGTACAAGACATCAACTCACCTTCCTGCATTACTATGTTGCCCTTATTGCTTTGTCATTCATCAAATGAAAATTTTTGAGGGCCAGAAAATGAAAAAAAAAATACAACATTGCATTTTATTGGTCATTACATTTTAACATTAGCTTGTGGGGGCGCACATCGAGATGCAGGCGAACCAGCTCTGCACTGTTATGGCCGCGGCAGTCAAGATGGCACCGCTGAGCGCATCTTCTTGTGTGCTCAAACACAGGCTTTTCAAAAATAAACCGTTGGAAGTAGAAGCGACTGACAGCATGTAGTCTCATTTCACTTCCCTTGGTACCTACCGCTACAAGATTTAATATGTTGTTTTCTATTTTACATATTTAAAACAAATGTCAGTAATGTTTTATCTTTCTAGTGTGCCTCTTTGCTTTTTATCCATGCCATTCTGCTTTCATTTGGTTTAAAAAAAGGTGAAAAAATTTCAGTCAGTCGAGGCCAAATCTTGGTGCCATGAAATTTTAAATATCTGCTTCATCCACAAACTGAGTGAAACATGAAAGTCAGATGATGCTGTGATTATAGTAAAAACACACATCATACCCAATTTACATCTTTATTGGTCACCTCTCTGCTGGCCAGTCTTTAGTCTTGTTCAATCCGTGCCTCCTTATTTACACCCCATTGACCTACACCTCCTGGTGTGTTTCAAACAGTGGGAAGAAATAGGTGCCCCGGGGAAAACCCATGCAAACACGGGGAGAACGTACAAACTCCTTACAGTGCGGGTTTCGAAGCCTGGTCCCAATCGCTGGTGCTGTAACAGCGTTGCGCTAACCGCTACACCAATCTGTGCACCAATGTGGAAATTGTCATGTGTTATTTAACAACGCATTGTGGGATAAACTCAGTTATCTTCATTAAATACTCAATTAATTTTTTATCTCTTCAAAGCACCCCTGAAAGGTAAACAAAATCAATCAATTTTTTAAAGAGCATGGAACACCACATGGTTCAAATTATCAGCAAATTCATTCTCCAGTTTCCCCAGTCAGCAAGCCCGCCATGCCTGCTGCTACTTATCGAACAGTCAGAAGGTCAGAATCTTCTGATATTTGGACTCAAAGGATCACACTGAGAACTTACTCCACATTCAACTAATTCAATACAACAATCGACAGAAATCTGAGTTAGGCTCACATTATACAGAGAGAAATAGATTTCATGTTTCTCATCAGTGTTCTGATAGAGATATTTCAATGAAGTATATGAGCTGGGATGTTATATTGTGTATAGGAGTTGGGATGTTATAGTAAAATTGTATAAGACATTGGTGAAACCAAATTTGGAGTATTGTATGCAGTTTTGGTCACCTAACTACAGGAAAGATAGCAATGAGGCAGAAAGAGTCCAGTTTTACGCGGATGTTGCTTGGACTTTAGGGACTGAGTTGCAGGGGTAGGTTAAACAGGTTAGGACTTTATTCCCTTGAGCATAGAAGAATGAGGGGAGATTTGATCGAGGTATTTAAAATTATGAAGGGGACAGACAGATTAAACGTAGTAGGCTTTTTCCACTGAGGGTAGGTGAGATGCAAATCAGAGGACATGGTTTAATGGTGAAAGGGGAAAAGTTTAGGGGAACATGAGGGGGCACTTCTTCACACAGAGAGTGGTGGGAGTGTGGAATGAGGTGCCAGCTGAAGTGGTGAATCCAGGCTCAATTTTAACATTTAAGACAGATTCATGGATGGGAGAGGTATAGAGGGCTATGGACTGGGTGAGGGTCAGTGGGACAAGGCAAAAAAAGGTTCAGCACAGACTAGAAGGGCCGAAAGTGCTTGCTTCTGTCCTGTAGTCTCTATGGCTCTATGGAAAGTTTGAGCTAGAAATGTTAATTCTGTTTCTCTCTTCCCAAGTGCTGCCTCATTGGGTATTTCCATTAATTTTCTGTTTTTGTTCCTGAAAATTTAACAGCTTATTTTTGTTCAGAAAAAAAGCTGAAATTACTTAAATGGTGCAAATAAAAGCTCAGTTGAGGAACATAGCATAAAATAGAATTCAAAGCAGATGATTTAAACAAAATTACCGAAACTCAGTGAATTGTATATGTTGTAGACATCAAGGAGATGCATTCAAATATTTCTGAATGAGGAAACCTGCTAAAACATCTACCCATATTTTGTACCCCCTTACTAATTTGCCGACATGTTTAAATAACGCAGTAAGATCACATTAATTGCACAATATAAAGAAGAGGCTCCATCACAACCAATGGCATCGATTAATCTAGGATTCCAGAAAGAAAGCATCAGTGAATGAAGAGATTTTGAAGACTCCATTACACTCTGGCATAGTAGCCTGAAGGATGAGCATTCCATTCACTCAGGAAAGGCATGTCATGTCAAGTCAAGTCAAGCCAAGCCAAGTTTATTGTCATCTGATTGTACAAGTACAACCTGATGAAACAGCGTTCTCCAGTCCTCAGTGCAAAACATAAGGACACACAACCAGACGTAATACACAGACAGACAAACAAGACATATGCAGGACAAGTATTCAAACATAGACGTAAATAAATAAATAGATAGGCAGAGATAAATAAATAGATAGCATGGTCATGATGGGCAGGATGATCCTCTTCTGTCCCAGAATCCTTTGGTTCTTTACATCCAAGGACAAGAACTCCACATCACCCATCTCACACCATCGAGAACATCCATGGGGAATGTTGCCGTTGGAAAGCAGCAGCAATTATCAAGGACCCACACCACCCAGCACATGTGTTGTTCTTACTGCCGCCATCAGGAAAGAGGTCTAGGTGCCACAAGACTCACCCCAGCAGGTTCAGGAACACCTGCTACCCCTCCACCATCAGACCCCTCAACCACAAACTCAATCAGGGACTCGAATAAGGACACTTGGAGTTTATTGATTTTTTTTTCCTCTCTGTATTGCTCAATCTGTTCGATTACATTTCTGTATTTGTGTACATATCTTCTTGAGTTATTTTGAGCATTACCAGTAAGTGGTGATTCTGCCTCGACGTAGGGTAAAGAATCTCAGGATGATGTCGTGGCGAGAGTAAATCAGAACTTTGAACACAGGCAAATTACAGTAAAAGAGTTCACATTCATTCATTTTGGATTCAGGGACACCATTTGAATTTTAGGGTCACGCTTCCTCTGCCAGCTCTCCTTGGCGGGAAGCTGATTGTCTGGGTGCAAAGCTGTTTCAAAGCTGAATCTTTGCATTTTGGAAGTTAACCTGATAAATGCAAAGTTAATGCATCTTCCCATCCCAATGAAGGGAAATCACTTGAATGAGAATATATTTCTCAAGTGGAGAAATTGTAAAATACTGTTCTTAATAAATATTATTTCTTTTACAAAAGGGAAAGGAGTTTTTAATGGCATGCTAAGTCATAATTACTGCTCAGCAAAAGCTGGCCTTAGTAGAATCCGACTTTGTACATGTGGATTGTTATACCCTCACTTAAATGGTATGTATTTTAAAATGTTAATTTGTTTTTTATGATGGTTTGGCTTCTCTAATCATTTGCACAAGTTCCAATTTCATTTTGCACTGTAAAAGCAATTGTTAAAAGTTGTGTGCGGCACATTTAGGCAACGCTGTTACAGCGCCAGCAACCCAGGTTCCAATCCCGTGCTATCTGTAAGGAGTTTGTACTTTCTCCCCGTGTCTGAGTGGATTTCCTCCGGGTGCTCTGGACCCCTTTCACCCTTCAAAATGTACCGGGGGCTGAGGGATAATTGGGTATAATTTGGCGGTACTTGTTTAAATGGTCATCATTCCCAATTTTAAGATGTTTGCCGCTGCCTGTAATAATTCATCAGTGAGATAAGTCAGCCATCTTTATGGCATCGGTGCTGATGACTGAATCCCTTTTGACTGTCACTTGACAATGGACAATCAGCATCGAGAGAGGGGCAGTTCTCACCACAGACATCTCTGCAAGGACCTCTCTGTGAGATCAATGACAGCACTGCCTTGTGACTGCCTCCAGATCTTATCCTGAATCTGGATCAGAATGAGAATTTATTGTTATGAACATGAGTCACAAAATGTGTTGATTCATGGCAACATTACAAGGTGCACAAATTGCCATGAATTACATTAAAAAAAATAATTAATCCATGTAAAAGAAGAAAAGAAGTGAGGTAGTGTCTGTGGTTTCATTGTCCAGAGGGATTGAAGTTGTTGGTACCATTGGATGTTCATCTTTAAGCCTCTGCATGTCCTTCCTGATGGTAGCAAAGAGGGCCTGGCCTGGGAGGTGGGGGTCCTTCAGGATAGAGGGTGCTTTCTTAAAACACCGCCTCTTACAGATGTCCTCGATAGAGTGGTCTGATGCCCGTGATGGCCCTGGCTGAGTTCACAACCCTCTGTAGCCTTTTCCTGTCCTGTGCATTGCCACCTCCATACCAGACAGTGATGCAACCAGTCCGAATGCTCTCCACAGTACAACAGTGGAAATTTGCAAGTCTCCTCAAATTCCTCAGAAAGTATAGCTGCTGGCGAGCATATTTCAGGATCACGTTGCCTGGGAGGTCAGAGATAATACCCCAGATTTGAAGTTCTTTACCCTCTCCACTGCTGATCCCTTGATGTGTTCCCTTGGCTCTGAGTTTGAAATTATTCTTATTGCTCACTATATTAAGTTTTGACAAAAATGCAAATTTATACCAAGATGATTAAACAAATGCATTCTGGCAGAAGATGCAGAAGAGAGGGGGATTATTTCTAACGTGCTGCAGAATAGAACTCACTTATCAAAATTAAAAGTTGTGTCTCTCCCTCATTTAAAACAACATATCGTGAAATCTTTACTAATTCCCTAGAATTTATTGCTTTTACTTCACTCTTGAAAATTACTTCCAGTAGGATTCCACGCCATTTATATTCTGTGTTCAGAGGTGTTAATGAATCCTTCATGGGCACACAGTGGTTTCCTCTGCACATTCTTCTCAAGTTGCTGGTCGCAACCTTCCAGTGAAACTGACGATTTACCCAGGGGTTTCCCATTCAGATTTTCCTTGTTTTCCAAGGGTGTTCTTTAATTTCATTGTTTCGAGCGCAACTCCCAAAGGGCTCCTTGGAAGCTCATGTCAAATGTTTGTACTTCACCTGTGAGGGCAGGCACTGAGCTCTGACAAGATCCATATCCTTAAACAAATCCATCCCTTCAACTCTTCCTGCAGGTGAGGGTTCTGAGGAAGGGTCCCTGTCCTGAAATGTTGAGTGTTTTCTTTTTCCACAGATGCTGAGTCCTTCCAGCATCTTCTCTCCCTATAAGATATTTCAAACCTATCTCAAAAAACAGTCATCATTTCCAATGTCCCCTTCTGTACATTGGTGTCAAATGTTCTTCTTCAATAAAGCTCCTGTCTTCCACCTTAAAAGGTTTTACAACAAATCACAACTGTCGGTATTTGGTGGCTGTTCAGGAACACGATGGCCTACTGAGAGAGAGAGAGAGAGAGAGAGAGAGAGAGACCCAGGCAGGACACATACCACGTTTGTCACAAAATCACAAGATATAGGAGCAGAAATAGGCCCAATGGCCCATCGAGTCTGATCTGCTATTCTAATCATGAGCTGATCCATCCACTCAGTCCCACTCCCCGGCCTTCTCCCCATAACCCTTCATGCCCTGACGGATCAAAAACCTGTCAATCTCTGTCTTAAATACACCCAATGACCTCGCTTCCACAGCCTCCTGTGGCAACAAGTTCCACAGATTTACGAGCATCTAGCTCAAGGTTGATAGAGTGAGTGAGAAGACATTCAAGGTGCTTGCCTTCATGAGCTGAGGTGCAGAAGACAAGAGCAATAAGGTCATGCTGAAACCGTGTACGTCTGTTAGACCTCAACAAAAATGAACCTGCTGGAGGAACACAATAGGTCAGTCAGTGTCTGAGGAAGCACTTCAGGTCGCGACCTTTAAGCAGGTCCTTGACCCAAAATGTCGACTTCCCCTCGATCTCTACAGACACTGCCTGAACCTGCTGAGTTCCTCCAGCAGTTTGTTTTTTAGTTCCAGGTTCCAGACTGTTGTGCCTCCAAGTCAATCGTTAGAATGTAACTTGTTTACTGCATGAAGTTCCCATCCTCATTTTACAAACGTCCTCATTACACTGGAGAGGGCTCACAGAAATGTTCACAGTCCTGGAAAATTGTGCTTGCAAGGCAGCTCAATTAGTGTAGTGGTTAGCGCAATGCTATTCTGGATAGATTTCGACATAGTAGGGGAAGGAAGGGAAATAGGAAAAGGCAGGTAGGTGGAGATGAGCTGATCATCAGATCAGCTGGGATCACATTGAAAGGCGGGGCAGGTTCGACGGGCCGGATGGCCGATTCCTGCTCCTATTTCTTAAGTTATTATTTCAGCCCCAGTGACTTGGGTTTGAATCTGGTGCTGTTTTAAGGAGTTTGTACCTTCTCCCCGTGTCCTGCATGGGTTTTCTCTGCGTGCTCCGGTTTCCTCCCACCTTCCAAAAATGTATGGATTTGGTAGGTTAATTGGTTGTAATTGGCCAGCATGGATTTAAGTGCCTAGAAGTGCCTTCTACTGTACTGTGTCATTAAAATAAAATTGGAGGTGTGAGTTTTCTGTTTGGAGCAGATGGGGCTGAGGGGAGAGTTGAGCATGGTGTTTACAATGAGGAGGGATCCAGCTGGAGTGAAGAGGGACGTTCCAATTCTTTTGAAGGAAGAATCAAAAAGTGGGAAGCACACTTCAGGATCAGGATTTATTGTCATGAACAAGTCATGAAATCCGTGATCTGTGGCAGCATCACAGTGAAGACGTTTATATAAACCACCTTACAAAACAAAACAAAAATCGTGTAAGAAAAGGGAAAAAAAAATCAAAGTCAGGCAGGGTTTGTGGTTCATTGATCATTTAGGAATCTGATGGCAGAGGGGAAGAAGCTGTCCTTGTGCTGTTGAGAGCTTGTCTTCAGTCTCCTTTACCTTGTTCCTTACGATAGCATAGTGAAGAGGGGATGGCCTTGATGATAAAGATTGCTTTCTTAAGACACCACCTCACGTAGATGTCCTCGATGGAGTGAAGTCTGGTGCCCATGATGTTGCAGGCCGAGTTAACAACCCTCTGGAGTTTTTTCCTGTCCTGAGCATTGGCACTTCCACATCAGACAGAGACGCAACCAGACAGAATTCTCTCCAAGGTATATCTGCAGAAATGTTCTCGTCTTTGATGAAGAACCGAATCTCTTCAAACTCCTTTCAAAGTAGAGTCGTTGGTGAGCCTTCTTCTTAATTGCATCAACCTGGAGACTCTAGGACAGATCTTCAGAGATGTTGACACCCAGGGATTTGAAGTTCTTGACCCTCTCCACTACTGACCCCTCAATGAGGACTGGTTCATATTCTCCTGATTCCGAGATTAATAGAGGGAAGATGTTCTTCTTGCAGAGGGAGGAAAGGATAGCTGCCTGAAGTCTAGCTGCAGCAAAAAATGCTTCAGCAATTGTGAAAAGACCTTGTTTATTTTTTTTAATCTTGAATAAAATCTATTTTGAAATTAATTTTAGAAAAGGCTCCTACCAATCAAAAAGTACTAGGGTATTTTCTTGAAGAGCTATAGCCTGCAACACTGCAGAACTAGAGCCTGGGTAATTCTGGCACTGACAGGATGGATTGAGCAGTTTCCTTTAATGTCGTAAATTTTATATAATCTGATGATGAAGGACAAGGGGAGCATTCAGCCATTCACTCATTGGTTGTAAAGTGGATCTGAGGCACGCCAAGAGCACGGTCAACAGGGTATTGATGCTACTTGTAAAGTAATTCCTAATGCACTTTGCATTTTTCATTCTGTTCTGCTTTAGGTTCCCAGCGTTTGTTGCTGTCCTTTTAATTTGCAGGGTCAAATATTCCGTCGACGTTTCATGTCTGAATCCAAGCCACGACACCGTAGAAGCAGAGTGGATGCAGAGAAGGTGACTGCCGTATCAGAAGCGGAGAGAAATTTTCATCAGTTTCCTTATGTCAATAAACATTTGGATAGAACACAGATCAAAGCACGGGAGCTTTGAGTTCTGCAAATATGCCTTTGGTGTTGCAGGAGCTTTAAGCAAATGTCGTAATTGGAACGGACAGAGATGAATTGATTGCTGCTATTTTTTGCCACACAGCCTTCCTTTCCCCTCAAGGACTAGATGTCGTGGTTAGTACTGAATGCAGCAGCAAAGAGAAAACAAGCTCCAGATGGCCCCTTGCTTTAATTTTACTCTCCACAATTAGATTGGGCACATCTTCCAGGCTCGTGAAGCCTGTTTCAAGATAGAAGTCAGATGAGAAGCAAAGGTGGGGGCTTTTTAATGTTTTAAATTTTTTTTAACGATACACCATGGCAGAAGGCCCTTCTGGCCTTGACTCCAGAGTCATCCATTTGCATCCAATTAACCTATAAATTCCGTACGTTTTGGAGAGGGGGAGGAAACCTGGGTATTTGGTGAAAACCCATGCAGGTCACGGGGAGAACATACATAATTCGTACAAACAGCAGTAAAACATGAAAGTCTGCAGACACTGTGATTGATGTAAAAGAACAATGCTGGAGAAACTCAGCAGGTCAAACAGCATAGATAAGGTAAAGATACATAACCTACATTTCATCAAGGTATGGACAAAATGTGGACAGGTGCCTGAAGAAGATCGTGTGTGGGGAGGGGCAGGGGGAGGAGCACGGTCCCACAGGCAGGGGGTAATAGGTGGATAGGGGGGGGGGGGGTCACACCGCCAAACAGGAGGAGGAGGAGGGATGGCTCTGTCAATGGAGAGGGAAGAGAGTAGAGAGTTGGAGGAAAGAAAACAGAGAGATGGACAAGAGAGAGGAAAAACAGGGAGTGGGCCAGCAGAAACCAGGGAGGTCAATGTTGATGCCATCTGGCTGGAGATTGGCAAGACAGAATATTAGATGTTGCTCCTCCAATTTATGGGTGGGCAGAAGGCTTTCTCCTTTTGTGCTCCTCCCCCTGCCCTTCTACCCCCCACTATTTTGTTTGAGCGCCGGCCGACATTTTTTCATACCTTGATGAAGGGCTCAAGCCCGAAACGTTGGTTCTGTATCTTTATCTTTGCTCTATAAAGTACATGGTTTGACCTGCTGAGTTTCTACAGCGTTGTGTCTTAACAGACAACGTCAGATTTGAACCCAGGTCGCTCACGTTATGATAGCGACATCCTAACAGTGCCAACCAAGTTGCAAGCAACTCGGGCAAGGCAGAAATAGCTCAGTGGAAATATGATTGGACTCCGGCAGTATGGCAGCCCTCAGCACTGAGATTTTAACAATGAAGACCCTGTACAGGTGTGACAGCATGGAGCATGGTTGTCAAATGTTAAAATTCCCCAATCACTTCCCTCCTGGATTTGACAATGTCGGTATATTCAACTGGAGTAAAGTGCCTCTTACACAGTAACATGACCTTGGTTTCATCAAGGAGGTGAGTAGACTTCAGTCGTGTCTTATCTTACTGTTGAATGCTGCACTCCGGCAAGGTATAATGCCGAAGCCTGATATGATGCAGAGAGAGGGAATCCAAGGCTGTTTCAAAAAAAGGAACAAATGGATATCTGAGCATCAGGAAAGCTTTTTTGCCATATCTCGGTACACATGACAATCATAAACGAGTCCAGTAAATAAATCTAAATCTCTAAGTTGAGTCTCTGGCGCAGGATTAAAAGAGTGCTGCATTCTTGATGATGCTCCTTTCTAGATGACAACTGTCTTTTTCTCTCAGATGAGAATAAAGTATCACATGGTGCTGCTCAGAAGGAAAGGACTGATTCACCACCAGACAGATCTTCCCCTCTCCGCAGGGTCCATTCCCTCCATGACTCCCTCGTCCACTCCTCCCTCCCCACGAATCGCTCCCTTGGCCCCTAACCCTGTGACCGCAGGAGATGCTCCAGTTGCACCCACACCTCCTCCCTCACCACCATTCTGGGCCCCTTCCAAGTGAAGCAACACTTGAATCTGTGGGGGTGGTCGTCTAGTGCATCTGGTGCTCCCTTTTTGGTTTCCTCTACATCGGAGAGACGAGACGCAGACTGGGAGATTGCTTTATTGAGCACCTCGGCTCTGTCCGCTGTAACAGAGGCCACCCATTTCATTTCCCCACCCAATTCCCTTGCTGACACGTCTGTCCATGGTCTCAAGCATTGCCATACTGAGACCACCCATAAATTGGAGGAACATCGCCTCATCTTCCGTCTGGGCACTCTCCAACTGGATGGGATTAACATCAACTTCTCTGGTTTCCATTAAACACCCAACCCACCATCTTCTCCCTCCAGCTCTGTCTCTCTCTTTGCTTTTTCCCTTTGTCCCCTTACACAGAGCCAAAATGAATTCTCACCTATCCTCTTATCATATCCAATTAACACACTTTGTCTGTTGGTGAGGACTTGTTTCCCCCCACCGCCCCCCCCCCCACCATTCTTTTCACTTTCTTTCCCCATCCTTTAATTCTGGCTGTGTTTTTTTCCACCCATACCTTGAAGAAGGGCTTAGGCCCAAATCGCTGATAAAATGTTTACTTCCAGAAGAAAACCTTTACCTCCTATGGACGCTGTGAGTCTGGCTGAGTTCCTCCAGTATTTCTGTGTTTTGATTACAATCACAGTGTCTGCAGACGTCTGTGTTTCAATGCATACAAAATAACTGATCATTGCTTGTGTGCAAATTGACTGCCTTATTTCTGACTATTCAGCAGAGACTAGATTTACAATCACCTGTAAAACCATTAGGGATAAACTGGAAAGGAAGTGACAGGCACAACAAAAATGCAGAAAAGCCTGATCCATTCCTGCTGGACTGGGTTTGTGAATCGAAGACATCAGTGGATATGAACAAGCATCTGAACCAGCAACATAAATAATGATACTCCATAAACAAATCGAATAATCTTGCTTTCATTTACAATTCAAGGCGCAAACAAGAGAAGGTGAACTCAAACAGATTAGTTTACAATTCAAATAATGTGTTGATTTATCATTTTAATTACAGATTTTTTTTAACGTGGAAATGAAGGTTAAAATGCCAGACGTCAGACTGGAAATACCAACCACTTTTAAAATAAGAACACTCGACTTTAATGGGGAAACTGAAGTCAACTCATTGTTTGTCAAAGGCCTATTTTGAATTTAGAAATGATTATAAATTTTATATCAGGAATGAATTATTCACTGTCAAATTCAACAGGACAATGTTATATAAACTGCAGACCTGAACAATCGTGTTAAACCCTTGGGTTATAGTTGAAACACAGTCAGCATGAGTCTGAAAGAAGTCAATTAGATACAGTGTTAATCAATCTTAACAGAGCAATTCTCTAGATCAGGTTATGCCATATTGCCAACCAAAGCATCTTGCAAAAAGTATGAATATTTTTTGTAGGCAGAATCAATCAGCCTGGGTAACTACATGTCAAACGTCCAGAATTTCAAGAGGTGGTTGCACTAGAGGAAATGTTATCTTGATTAGAAACACCTGAGGAATGAGAGAGAGCAAAGCAATATATTTGTGTGCATGTGTGCGTCCATATGTGCATGTGCCTGTTCATTGGTGCTTGCGTGTGTGCACGCACGCTGGTGCGTGCGCGTGCGTGCCCAGACGTTTCATTTCATATTCAATTTGTTCTCCACGCAACTTCCAACACAACAGCTCACCTCGCTGGATCTGACAAAAAGGAATACTTTTCAAGGCAACTTATTCCCAGCAGCTCTTGTGTTACTTGAACCACAAGGAGGAGGATACCCCCATCCATCATGGTGATGTTGGTTCCTCAGTTCTAATCCTTGCTTCTTTCACGTGGCTCCAAACATTTACATTTTCAATATTTTAACTATTTTCTTTGGATGTTATAACAATCACTTCCACCAACTTTTCAGGCAGCATTTGTTCATGTGCTTGAATGTTTCTGACAGCAACAATTATTGTTATTGTGTCCAACAAGGGCACACAAGGATAAACTCCAGTAGCAACCAAAGCAGCATTAATTAGCAGTATGTTTTTTACCTAGAACTTACGTGATTTTTCCATTCTGAAGTGTCTCCCACAGGAATGATCAAAACTCCAAATATCCGTATCACACCGCGAGTTTAGACAGAATATCTGAAGTGCGGTATTTAAGGAGGCTGGGCATTCTATTCATTAGCCCGTTGTTCGCGGATCACCTGCAGCTCAGTTTAGACCACACACGATCCATGAAAATAACTAGGGGTCGAGGAGGTAAAATGTCAGAATGGGACTGAGCCCTTATTCCCGTTCTGATTTTTTTTACACAGACTGCGCTCTGGGAAATGGAACTGATTTCCTGGATCGCAGCGGCTGTGTAAAAGACGTAATTGTATCAGCGCAACCGTTCTCAGTGTAGACACATTGAAGGCAAATTCCATTATGATGTTAATGATTTTGCTCCATTTGATGAACAGCTACTTGCTCAGGATGGCCATCAGTATATTTGTACTTTAACTTTGGTTGTATGATTTATTTTGATCAATAAATAAAATTAAAAAAAAAGGATGGCCATCAGTATATCATCATCTTAATGTACTTTGCCGGGAAATCTAACTCATTCTGACTGGGGAAGAGGGAAAGGATTGGATAAATGACTATCTTCTTTCCATTTCCTGTTGATCCTATGGAAAAAAAATATCCAAATACTGAATGAAATTTTCATTTATCCCATTTCAGTTCAAGTGTTCACCTGTATCCTTTGAACAGTTTGACACTGTTGGGCACACCGCGAGCGAAATTCCAGACAAGTGGTTAGAAGCCAATATCCCACAATGTAACTTCAAGCATTCACACTTTGGAAGTTTACCATCTACAGAGTGGTTAAACAAGTGTAATTTCTTCAATCAAGTTAGTTGCTGTTCTAGAGAGTAAATACTTTGAAACGCATTTAAGCTTCAAGGGAGCTTAAACTAAGGACGCACGCGAAGCGAAATCCAAGAGATAATTTACATTTAGAGGTGAATGATATTAAAATCCAGTTCGGTCAAGTAAAGCAGAACGATGTCTGACAGAGAATTATGCTTTGGATTGCAAAAGTAAGCATTGGCATCCTAGGAATTTCAAGAATGAAGGGGGAAAAAAGCCAAAGATGTCAAAAAAAAGCTATTCCAACTTTCAATCCGTGAGCAGCCATGTTCTAGAAGTAATATGGAGGAGTGGGAGGATAATAAGTAAGTCATAGAATTGCTGACAATAGTTTCAACAAAGAAGGTCCTTTGTCCACCCTCTGGCCGGAATATTGACTCTTTGCTTGCAGGAGTCAATAATTACGGGCTGCTGTGAAGTCATCCTTGATGGGCACCACCAAGAAGCAGCAGGACGGGTTTGATGAGGAGCCAATCTTCCACAAAGCTGAGGAGTTGCTTGGTTGAAAGGTCCATCTCTATTCAAAATCAGAATCAAGTTTATCGTCATGAACATGGGGCATGAAATTTGTTGTTTTGCAGCAGCAGGATTGTGCAGAACAAGGGGCAAAGTTATCATAAAATTAGGGTTAAGTAAATTCAAGATTTAATAAATAATAAGCAATCCAAAAGGAGAACAAAAGTGAGGCAACGTCCATAGGTTCATTGACCGAACAGAAGTCTGATGGCAGAGTGTAAGAAGCTGTTTTTGTAATGTTGAGCCTTCTGCCTCCTGTACATCCTTCCTGGCAGTGAAGGAAGGGCATAGCCTGGGTGGTGAGGGTCCTTGAGGGTAGAAGAGGCACAGACTCTTAAAGATGTTCTTTAATGGAGTAAAGACTAATGCCCATGATGGTGCTGGCAGAGTTTAGAACCCTCTGTAGCCTGTTCCAGTCCTGTGCATTTGAGAAAATAAGCAGTTCTCCAGTCACCTGAAGGCAGAGGTCCATCAGTAAATGAGTGACCTGAAAAACAGAGGGTGGACGGAGAGATTGCAGACGACTGAGCTACTCTGATGGCCACATCACAAATGCAGCATCCCAACTAACACCCAGCCAGTGACCACACAAAGGGAAAGCGAGCATCTAAAAAGACCTTGAGAACTTGGAGGCCTGGCACCAGGAGCACATGGGCGTCCAGCAGTTCACCTCACAAATGGTGCACCTGCTCGTCTGCCCATTGTGGAGGAGGCCGCCATTTCCATATTTGTCTGACAGAACTGGAGGAAACTGCGGAATACGAGTTGAAAACAATACTTAAATGTTAAGTCCCATGGGCAATGAACAGCTGAATGAACTGCTCACACAAACCCTCCAAGTCTCTACTATTTATGAAACAAATATTAATTTAGTTTTATGTACATATATATATATATATATATATATATATATTTGGCCCTTCTAGTCTGTGCCGAAACATCATTCTGCTAGTCCCACTGACCCTCCAGACCTCTCTCATCCATGCATCTATCCAATTTATTTTTAAAACAATTTATTCTTAAAACTTTGGAGTGAGCCTGCATTTACTACATCAGATGGCAGCTTGTTCTGCACTCCCACCGCTCTCTGAGTGCAGATGTTCCCCTAATCCTATCTCCTTTCACCCTAAAGCTATGTATTTATCTTTCCTACCACAATACCACTCATAATTTTGTAAACCTCTATCAAATCTCCCCTCTTTCTTCTACGCTCCAAGGAATAAAGACCTAACCTGTTTAATCTGTCAACTCCTAAAGACCTGGCAACACCCTAGTATATCTTCTCTGCACTCTTTCACTCTTACTGATATCCTTCCTGTAGTGAGGTGACCACGAACATAATGCATAGGTATTGTATATCTGTATGTGTGATATGCCTGGTTGTGTGTCTGCATGTTTTTGCATCGAGAAGCAGAGAACGCTGTTTCGTCGGGTTCCACTTGTATAGTTGGATGATAATAAACTTGTACTTGAGACCAGCTGCAAACACGCCGTAAAACAATGCTCTAAACGCTGTTCCCCAGTTTAGGGTTGAAGAATTTGTAGAACAAATTCTATCGAGGCAGAAATCTGCAGACTCGACCTTCCAATGCAAAGTACTTTCACTCCCAGCACACAGGCAGTACAGATCCCAGAAGGATCTTGTGGGTAATAATCCTGTGTCAAAAACCCTTCACTTTTATCTCCTTGAAATAAAAAGATTTGTTAAACACTTCATGATGGAAGTGCAGCGATGAAATCATTCAAAGGCAAATAAAATTGAATTATGCTAATTTATCACCTTAACAACCTTAATGAACCACTTGACCTATGTTAATGAGCATGTGCAGAGCAGACTGAAGAGAGTAGAAGAGAGAATTCAAACCCCTAAAAAGCTATAGACCAGCAGAATGGCATAGAGTAATCCTACTATATGGGGCTAATGCTATTCAATATCCATTAAACCCTCCATGCCCTGATCAAATGTCATCAACCGATGGCTGTTTCAGTTGCACCCAGAAGGAAATTTGGAAAGCTGCAGCACCTTTTAAAAGAAGCTGACTCCGTCAAAGTAGCTACCTCAAGAAGGCAGCAGCGGCCCACATCATAGAAGGACCCCCATCACCTTGGTCACAATCTCTTCTCATTGCTCCCTTTGGGTAGAAGGAAAAGAAGCCCGAACACCAGCTCCTCTCAGTTCAAGAACAGTTTCAGAATCAGAATTTCTTGTCATGAGCGTGTCATGAAATTTGTTGTTTGGTGGCAGTGTTGCAGCGCGAACATTTCTCTAAACCTCCATACAAAATAAATAAAAATAGTGCAAGAAAAAGAGAAACTGAGGCAGAGTCTTTGGTTCATTGTTCATTCAGGAATCTGATGGCATCGGGGAAGAAGCTGTCCTTGTGCTGCTGGGCGCTCGTCTTCAAGCTCCTTTACTTTTTGCCTGATGGTAGCAGAGTGAAGAGGGCATGGCCTGGATGGTTCAGGGTCCTTGAGGGTGGAGGCTGCTTTCTTAAGACACTGCTTCATGTCGATGTCCTCGATGGAGTGGAGTCACAGGCAAATTAACAACCCTCTGGAGTTTATTCTTGTCCTGAGATTTGGCACCACCGTACGAGGCAGTGATGCAACCAGCCAGAATGCTGTCCACGGTACACTGAGAATCTTCAGTGACTCTCCTCAGACACCTCACAAAGTATAGCCACTGCTTTCCAACAGCTATCAGGCTCTTGATCCTTTCCCTGTGACACTATTATTTTTTTGCACAAAGATGCTGGGAATATTTTTTTTAATCTCTCCATCTTATTTCATGTTTATTATAGTTTCTCTTTACAAGCCTTTCTTCACAACCTCTTCTCACTGGTACCTTCAGGCAGAAGGAACTGAAGTCTGAAGACCAACATCTCTCGGTTCAAGAACAGTTTCAGAATCAGAATTTATTGTCGTGAACATGTTACGAAATTCATTGTTTTGCGGCAGCGTCACAGAGCAAATATTCACATAAACCACCTTACAAAGTAAATAAAAATAGTGCAAGAAAAAGGCTGTGCATAAAAATGTTGGTACATTCGCACATTGCATGACAACAAGCCCATTATCATCGCTGTGGCCAACCTCCTGCAGCAGACCCGGAAAGGCACAAGAGGCTTCTGTTGGACTCAGGAAAACATCCTTCAAGGGGAATGGTATCATGTGTTCCACAATAAAACAGAGGCTCCTCCTCCTGGTTCTAAGCACATTGGGAGGGTCTGATGGAAAGCTGAAGGATTATCACATAATAACACATTAAAAATGATATACTTTAACTTTCGCCTGCTGTAAGTCACTATGAGGCCAGCGCCCTAACAACAGGAGAAAGAGAAGCAAACGCGAGTCCCTTGGTTTGTATCTACTGGAAATCAGAAGAGTGAGAGGCAACTTAATTGAGATATATCAGATTCTGAGGAGTTTTGGCAGGACAGCATTGCTGTAAATACTCATTTGGCAGCGGTGTGCTCGAGAAACAATCAAAAAGGATGAAGGAAGGGTAATAAAACACAGAGACATTTTTCTTGCGCAGTGGTGGTGTTTTGTGAGTGACGTCATCGGGAAGCCTTAGGATCCTAATATGTGGTGGATCGAGTGTGTATGTGTGGGCACACACGCGCGCTCTCTTGCACACAGCTGTGGTCATGGTGTCATTTTATGTGCTCTTGCTCCTCCTAACATTAAAACCTGGCTACGCTGCCACAGGGAACGTTGCCGTCAGAGAGCAGCAGCAAAGACCCACACCACCCAGCACGTGTTCTGTTCTCACTGCTGCCATCAGGAAAGAGGTCTAGATGCCACAAGACTCACACCACCAGGTTCAGGAACAGCTGCTACCCCTCCACCATCAGACTCCTCAACGACAAACTCAATCAGAGACTCGTTTAAGGACTCTTACTTATGCACTTTATTGATGCCATGTATATACTCTGATAATAAATGGACTTTGGATATTCTTCTGCACCAGCCACTGACTTGCACCAACCCTATATCCTCAAATTCCTTTAGTATCCAATCTGAGTGAATCTGTCTCCATGGCCAAGGATTCTGGATATCCTGAGGTTGTGAAACAAGTAAGATTCTCTCTCCAAACTGTGAGGCCTGTATCTACAGGTAATGTACTGCTAACTTTCTCTTGTTTAGCCAGCACATTTTGTCACCTTGGAAACAAAGCCAAAACATTTATTTTTGAAAGCGGAGGGCAGGACACTCTGCTCCACATCAAAGAATCACTGTGTAGCACATCAGTGCTCTGCACCGTTCAGGAATTCCAACATTTAGTCACAACATTCCTCTAAGACCCGACTGCGATTCCATTTAACTCTTTTATAACCACAATCAAGTCCTTGGATCTAAGTCCGAACATAAGAAATAGGAGCAGGAGTTGGACATCAATGAGATCATGGCTCATCTCCACCTACCTGCCTTTTCCCCATATCCCTCAATTCCCCTATATTGTAAAATTCAATCTACCTTATTTACTGAGGTCGCCTCCACTGTTTCAATAGGTAGCAAATTCCACAGATTCACCACACTCTGGGGAAAGTAGTTCCTCCTAATCACTGTCCTAAATCTATTCCCCTGAATCTTGAGGCTATGTTCCCTAGTTCTAGTGTTCCCTACCAACGTTATCCCAATCCTACATTTGTCAAGCAAAGTTGTAAACCAAAACACGATTGGTTTTCTGTCATTTCAAATGGTGTCGGCTTGCATTCTTGAGTCAGCCAGCAGTGAGTTTGCATCACACTCTTGAAATTAGAGCAGAAAAATCAGCATGAACATTGCATCCAGGGCATTAAGTAGAAATCAGGGAATTGAGTATAAAAGTTAGCAAGCCATGCTGCAGTTGTATAAAACTTTGATTAGGTCACATCTGGAGCATTATATGCAGTGCAGGCCACATCATTTGAGTTCCGATTTCAGATTTATTGTCAGAGTACATACATGACATCACATCATAACCCTGAGATTCCTTTTCCTGTGGACCAGACAGAATTACCACTAATCGGTGGTGCAAAAAACTCAAGAAAAGGTACATGGACAAAAGAGAGAAATGTGAACAAAAAGGAAGTACAAACAAAATGTGGAATACAGAAAATAAATATTCAGCAATAAAACCCAGATTTTATGCGCCCCGATTTAACGTGAATTCGGATATAACGCGATGAGTCATTGGACTCAGGAGTGGGGACGTCGATGTATGAACTACAAAGATTGGGCATGTGGTGGTGTGAGATACGATCCGTGCCTGATTGAACCTGTCCAGGGGAAATTACCGTCAAGAGTTGTCAGTTTTCTGAAGTTCGAGTCGATTGTAGGTGTGCACACACATGATAGTCATCTGACTGAAGTCAGTCAGTTCCTCTTGATGACGTGCATTAGATTTGTGAGCAGACATGTTATCAGATGGGCCAGTTCAGTTATCAGTCAACCGCTGAAGATTGCACACCACTATTTCTACAAACAGTTGCCTGAACAATGAGTTGTGAATTCCACTGCAAGGGCACTCAAGAAAGCGTCAGGCTGCCAGCAGGAGCGGGGACATCAATGTATAAAGCTGTCACTTCCCGCTCCATAACTAAACCTTCAGATCTTTTCATCCAATTTACTTCTCTCTGCTTGGAGGAATTTGTGCATTTTGCAGCCTCATGAGTTGTAAATTTACATCTTTGAAGCAGAACAATTGTTACAATCAAACCAAGTGGATCTGTGGGAATCTGCGGGAATCTGCGGGAGTCTGCGGGAATCTGTGGGAGTCTGTGGGAATCTTAGACACGATCATGCTTATACAGTGAAACCCAAATTTAGTGTGACCCTGCTTCTTCGCAATGAGCTTTTATGTACCCCAACGATCGCGTTATAATGGGGTCACAATATAGCGTGCAAAGTACGAGGCCTTCAATGAGCTCCTGATTGAGTTTGTTGTTGAGGAGTCTGATGATGGAGGGGGAGCAGCCAGAGCCGATCGTGTGCTGGGTGGTGTGGATCCTTGATGATCGCTACTGCTCTCCGTGGCAGCGTTGCCTGTAGATGTTCTCGACGGTGGGGAGGGTTTTGCCTGTGATGTTCTGGGGGCTCTGTCCACCATTTTTGCAGGGCTGTCCGCTCAGAGGTATTGGTGCCCCCATAATGGACTGTTATGTAGCTGGTTAGAAGGAGGAAGTGGAGAGGTTTAAGAGGTTCTCCAGGATGTTACCTACAATAGAGAGTATAAGCTACAAGGAAAGATTGATTAAATTCTTCAGTGGAGAATCAAGAGCTGAGGAGCAACCTGATTGAAGTTTATAAATTTATGCTTAAGCATGATTCACATAAGTTTGGTTTGCAAGGGCAGCAGGCGATCAGGAAGGCAAATGGAATGTTGGCCCTCATTGCTAGAGTGATTGAATTTAACAGCAGAGAGGTTAGGCTGCAACTGTACAAGGTACTGGTGAGGCCACATCTGGAGAAATGCGTGCAGTTCTGGTCTCCTTACTTGCGAAAGATGCACTGGCTTTGGAGGCGATGCAGAGACAAAGGGGTTAGCCTATGAGGAGAGTGAGTCAACTGGGTCTGTACTCGCTGGAGTTTAGAAGAATGAGAGGCAATATTATAGAAACATAAAATTATAAAAGGCATAGATAAGATAGAGGTAGGTACATTGTTTCCATTGGTGGGGGAGACTAGAATTAGGGCACTTAGCCTCAGGATTCAGAGCAGTAGATTTAGGACAGAGATAAAGAGGAAATGCTTTCCCCAGAGGGTGGAGAATCTATGGTATTAACTGCCCATTGAAGCAGTGGAGGCGACCTCAGTAAATATATTTCTACATAGTAAATGTACATATGCTCCGTGGTCTTGGAGAAGCACGATCTCATCTTTACCATGCGAGCATGGTTTGAACGATAAACAAAGGTAAATTGACAGCTTGAGTTGGGGAATTAAGGGATGTGGGGAAAAGGCAGGTAGGTGGAGATGAGCTGAGTATCAGATCAGCCGTTATTACATTGAATGGCAGAGCATGGTCATCGGGCCAGATGCCCGACTCCTGCTCCTATTTCTTATGGGAGTAATAAGTAGGATCAATAGAATCTTTTTCCCAGGGTGAAAATATCAAATTGTAGAGAGCATAGGTTTAAGTTGAGAGGGCAAAAATTTAAAGGAAATGTGCGAGACAAGGGTTTTGCACAGAGAGTGGTGGGTGTCTGGAATGCACTGTCAAGAGAAGTGGAGAAAGCAGATAATAGAGCAATGTTTCAGAAGCATTTACATTTATAAAATTTTGGTTTACTTTCAGCAGGTTGCAACTGATTGCAGCCTTTATATCCATGCTGCATAATTACATCAAAATTAACCTATAACCCTGTATGTTTTGGAGAGTGGGAGGAAACTGGAGCACCCGGAAGAAATCCACGCAGACACAGGGAGAATGTACAAATTCCTTACGTTTAGACAGATCCATGAACAGGCAGAGAAAGGACCTGGGCCCTTCGCCAGGAGTGCTGAAAATCAGGTGGACCTGAATCAGGTCACACATTTGCCGTCTAGTGGTTCCAACAACCTTGACACACAAGAGGCTGAAGTTACTGGAATCTGGAGCAGAAAGCAAGGTGCTGGAGGAACTCAATGGGCTGCGCATCATCTGTGGGAGGAAAAGGGTGGTCAACCACTCGGGTCGGAATCCTTCATCCAGCCTTAATGAAGGCTTCCAACCTGAATCGTTCTCCATCTGTGCCTCTGGGTGATTGCCTTCAAGCTCCCGAACTTCTTTCCTGATGGTAGCAGTGTGAAGAGTGTGAAGTGTGAAGCCTGGGTAGTGGGGATCCTTGATGATAAGAGGCTGTGTAACAGGACTGATTCACCACAGCTTACAAAGGATGCACTCACTTGTTTCTCTCAGCAGAGCACGGTTGACTTTCTTTTTTATTACTCACTAGACACAACATTTTTCAAACACCACCCAGCCAAACTCCTCTGAGTTTTTCTTTTATTTTCTTTTTTAATCTCTCTATTAATTTACTATAAAAAAGAAAAAAAACCCAGAATAATATACAGAAAACGTGAAAAAGTAATATACATGGTCCTTGAATATAACAATCAAGTACTTTCAACATTTCCCTATATTAGCCCTTTTTAAGACTGTTTTATTTTAGTTTGCTTTTTCTTTTAGTTTTTTTTCTTTTCTTGGGTTATTTAGTTAATGAGGTTGTTCCTTTTTCTTAGATTTTTGGTGGGGGTTCTGAACCCTAATTGTATTTACTTGTATAATTGGTCTGGTTATGTGTTTGGGGGAGAGGGATGGGGTGGGGGGGCGGGACAAAGGACAGACTCTGTACGTTCCTTGAATGTTGAAAAAGATGGTATCGGTTGTTGAAATAACTTTATGACTCTGTAAAAAGTCAAAATATAATATTAATAAAAAAACCCATAAATCAACAGTTACATTGAGTAAGGAAATAAAACGTTTAAAAAAAAACATCTAACTCAAATGAAAATAAAAAAAACCCCAACAACAGAAACAACTGGTCAATCCATTCTGAGAGTAATTTCTAAGTAAGCAAAGAGATTCTTCCTGAGTAAACACAACCTACTTGGAGAGAAAAAACAAACTGGAAGTGGCTCAATTTTGTTTATTAGTTTGAGTCATATGAAAATATTGAAGAAACGGTCGCCAGGTTTTTTCGGAGTTAAAGGTCGTATCAAATGTCCAACCTAATTTTTTTCTAAATCTAAGCAAGGCATCATCTGACCAAACTTTTCCCTATGGAGGGTAAAGGAATAATATGTTCTTGATATGTTTGAAGGAAATTGTTTCACGTCATTCAATCAATTCTCTGAAAAGTTCCTTTTGCCTAGGACACATTTTCTTGATATTTTCAAATGAGGAGTTTTCTACACTCTTTTCTGCCAAATTTTCCATTTCCCTTTTCAACTAACTTGACTGACACTCTTCAATTAAATCCTTCCCAAAAAGGATTGATCGCTTATATTTATAACAGCTTACTTAATTTATGTCCTGTATCCAATGATAAAATTAAGGGTGCTTCGGAACTGAATTTGAGGAGCTGCTTTCTGATGATTTATGGGAAAGAATTTTTTCAACTTGTCAATACTTCTTCGATTTGTGCCTGACACTCTTAGATTCATTTCAAGGTTGTGCATAGGGCACATATGTCTAAGGACAGATTGGCCTGTATTTTTCCTAATACAAGTCCCATTTGTGATAGGAGAGGCCATTTTGACTCATATGTTTTGGTCCTGAACAAAGTTAGATAATTTTTGGCAAGGTATTTTTGAAATTTTAGCTGAAGTGTTGGAACCAGATTTTCAGCCAAACTTGCTCACAGCTATTTTTGGGATCAGGCTTCGAATCTGCTTCTGCCCAAAGGACAGTCGCCTTTTTGACATTGATGGCGAGGAAAGCTAGATTACTCAAATGGAAAGATTGCAATCTCCGCCAACTTTATTTCAATGGCTTTCCTCCATTATGTCCTCTGACCTTCTCATTGACTCACTGCCACACGGGTGATCCTGACGCTCTCATTCTCTTCCTCCCGCATCTGAGATTCATCACCTGTAAACTGATGCTTAACACACCCGCGCATGCGTGCTATTACCTCTCCCCCACGTATTGCTTACTTCATCAGCGGTGGCTGGCAGTTCTCCCGACGAAGGTAAGTAAGTGACTGAGACAGGTGCTTTCTTCGGACACTGCCTCTTGTAGATATCCTTAATGGAGTGAAGACTGATGCCCATGATGGTGCTGGCCGAGTTCACCACTCTCTGTAGCCTGTTCCAGTCCTGGGCATTGGTACCTCCATGCCAGAGAATGATGCCACAAGTCAGAATGCTCTCCACCTGTAGAAATTTGCAAGAGTCTATGACAGATTATGTTATATTTAATATTATATGTTTTAAAGGAGATAAATTGTGGCAGGTTTTTTAGTGTAGGTCACATACAAACACTTCAAAACAGATCTCATTTAAAATCCCAGAGCTCTGCTCAAGTCAGACAGTCCAGGCTCCAGGTGTCTTTGCAAAAACTTTGAAGAATGCCTATAAGGACTTCACAAGTAGGTGTGAATTGGACATGCTGTGGAGTCATGGATTATTGTTTTGGAAAGCAACAGATGAATCAACTCGGAAGATTAGGTCCAGAGCCGCAGTCTTTCTGAGTGCAGTTGGCTGTTTTAAGAGGGGTCATGTGGTTTACTCTGAGTGAGAGAGAGAGAGAGAGAGAATTCAGTTCTACAGTTCAGCAGCAGCAGCAGCTGGGACTGGAACAGGACAAGCTGGCAAGCATGTGGAAAACCCCCATTTTGAAGACGGGTTGTGAGTTCTTAGTTCAGCCTGTTCAAAGTCCTTGTGGGCCATACAAGAGGAGAGGGCTGGCTGTATAATGTTTCACTTGAAATAAGGGAAACAAAAAGGAACTCTGTGGTGACCTGAAAGAAAGAGGTTATCATCTGGAAAACCCTGATGGGGCAAGTTTCATCAGGAAGACACTGAAGTGGCTGATCTAAAGGAATCAGTTGTGGGTGTCCAACGAGCAACAAATTTCTCTCTGAAAACCAACAAGACCCTTCCTGAGCAGTAACCATTTTCCATTCAAGCACCAAACCCTGGTGAAATTCATAATTGTTAAGTTCTGTGCACAGTATAAGAATTGCTTGATACCGGTGAACTTGGAGAAGTGAGAAGTGAGATTGGATTGTGAATCAAAGAACTTTTCTGAACTTACACACACATTACATACACGTGCTTAGAATTAGAAGGGGGTTAATTTAAGTTAAGTTGTTAATAGTAATAAGAGTTTGATCCTGTTTTCATGTTCAATGATAATTAAAAGCAATCTTTGTTTAAGTAACCATTTGTCGGTGAATTTCTATTGCCACTGGGTTTTGGGGTCCTCTGGGCTCATAACAAGCATAAAATGGGATATTGACTCTATAGATTCAGAGCATTACCAGATTTTGCCAGGTTGGCCAACATCAAAGGACCATCTGATTACAGTGGAGTGGAGAAAATTTTAGGGGAGACGTCAAAGGTAAGTTTTTATTTACACAGAGCATGGTGGGTGCCTCAAATGGATTTCCTGGGTTGGTGGTGAAGGCTGGTGTAATAGGGACATTGAAAAGACATGGATGGAAGAAAAATAGAAAGTAATGTGTGTGAGGGTGGGAAGGTGTAGGTCAGTATACATTGTACTGCTCTGTACTGTTCTATAGCTGCTCAAATGCTCGGACACAGATATTGCGCCGGCAGACAGTGCTGGGGGAGTACAGCTGGGACGTTCAGGTGGCTGCAGAGAAGATGCCTTTCTGTCACATGAATGTGCCAGCTGAAGGAGAGCCACGTCCGAGCGAACACCGGCTCCTATGGACTGTGGCTGTAGTCCCACTGCTGTTTTCAGGTGCAACGGGGGATTCTTCGAGCCAGAGAATATACCTACAGAAGGAGGGTTAGGTAAGTGCTTCTCCTGACCAGGTTCTCCACTTTCAGGTGGCCTCCCAACAGGCACATAGGGGTAGAATATGTAGCTTTACATCAGCGTATTTTGGCCACCTGAAAGTGCTATGTTTGTGTTTCCACACCATCGTGCACAATTCTGGTCAATCAGTTATAGGAAGAAAAATTATTTTGTGGAAGTTTGCAGAAAGGATTCACAAGAATGTTTTTGGCTCTGGTGGCCTTGAATTATAATAAAAGGCTGGATAAACTGGATTGTTTCTCCCTGGTGTGTGGGAGGCTGAGGGGGGAATCTCTTAGAGCTCTATAAAATTATGAGGGGCATGGATAAAGAGTCATTCCAGGGCAGAGAAGTCTAAAACATAGATCTACGGCGAGAGGGGAAAGATTTCAAAGGAGCCTGAGGGGAACCTTTTTCACACAGAGGGTGGTGGATATGTGGAACAAACTTCAGAGGAAGTGGTAGAGGTGGGTACAAATATAATGTTTAAATGATATTTAGACAGGATAGCAAAGGCTTTGAGGGATATGGGCCAAATGCAGGCAAATGAGATCAGCTTTGGTAGATAACTTGCTCGGCATGGAAAAGTTGGGCCGAGGGCCCCGTTCCTATGCTGTAAAACTCTGCAACTTGAAATTGTTTTTCTGTCCACAGATATTGCCTGATCAAATTTCAAGTTTTTTTTCTGTGTTTCTTTCGTACAAGGGTGATGATTTGGCTGAATGGTGCATCAACAACAATTTCACACTCAATGTCACCAAAACAAGGAAGGGGAAAACCAGAGGTGTACAATCCAGTGATCATAAGGGTGGGGGGGGGGGGGGGGGGGGAAGAGGGAAAAATCAGAGGTGGAGAGGGTGAGCAAATTTAAGTTCTTAAGAGTCACTATCTCAGAGAATCTTTCCTGGACCCAAAGCATAAGAACATAGGATTAAGAGCAGGAGTCGGCCATCCGGCCCATCGAGCCTGCTCTGCCTTCAATAAGATCATGGCTGACTCAACTCCACCTACCTGCCTTTTCCCCATCCCCCTTAATTCCTTTTTTATGTAAAAATCTATCTAACTGAACCTTAAATATGCTTAATGAAGTAGCCTCAAACACTTCTCCAGGCAGAGAATTCCACAGATTCATGATTCTCTGGGAAAAACAGTTTTTCCTCATCACCGTCTTAAGTCTACTCCCCTGAATCTTGAGGCTGTGTCCCCTGGTTCTGCTCTCACCTACTAGTGAAAACAATTTTTCTGTCTTTATCTTATCTGTCCTTTTCATAATTTTATATGTTTCTATAATATCTCCTCTCATTCTTCTGAATTTGAGTGAGTATAATCCCAGGCATGAAAGGCACTGTGAAGAAAGCATGTCAGAGCTCCTATTTCCTCAGGAGTTTATGGAGGTTCGGTTTGACATCACAAACACTGGCAAATTTTTACAGATGTGTGGTGGAAAGTGTGCTGACTGGCTGCATCACAGTCTGCCATGGGGATGCCAATAGAGCATAAAGCCCTGAAAAAGGTAGTGGACACAGCCCAGGATATCTCAGGCAAAACCCTCCCCACCATCAAGAACATCTACGGGAAACGCTGTCATCGAAGAGCAGCAGCAATCATCAAGGATCCACACCACTCAGCATATGCTCTGTTCTCACTGTTACCATCAGGAAAGAGGTATCGGTGTCACAGACTCGCACCACCAGGTTCAGGAACAGCTGCTCTCCCTCCACCATCAGACTCCTCAACACAAACTCAATCAGGGACTCATTTAAGGATTCTTTATTGATTATTTTTTATCTGTATTGCACAGTCAGTTTGTTTACATTTCTTTATTTGTCCATGTGTACGTTGAGTCGAATTTTTTGCACTACCATTAATTCTGCCTGGCCTGCAGTATAAAGAATCTCAGGGTTGTATGTGATGTCATTTAAGCTCTGTTAATAAATCTTAAATCTGAAATAAATCCAAAATCTGAATCTTTAACTAGAGAGTGGATCCGGTTCCAGTTCAATGTCTCATCCAAACAATATGCCTCCAACAGTTCGACACCCTCTTTGGTCCACAGCGGAGCCTCTCTCATTGGGCTCATATTCCACAGTGGCACGAAGCCCACATCCTTCTGATTGTGGTGCAACCACTGTATTGTTTGTAGTGTGTCTTGTACGAGCTGGGCCGCCCCCTGAACTTTTGACTCCTCCCTTCCACCAGGAAATCCCTGTTACACCCAAACTCCTCCCTCGGTACCCACCTTGGAACTGGGCCAGCAACATGTGAGACGTGGTGATGCCTTAAGGTGATTAAAGCTTATTAATCACAACTCTCTGTCTAATGTGGTTGATCGATGGCGCTACACTGACTCCAGAGGGCTTGGAGCCCGCTGTCAAAGAGAAGCAGGGACTTGGTGAGAAATGTGGCATTGTGCAAATTCCAGGCAGCTGCAGGAAAGAATGAACACGAGAAAGAAGGAATCAACTGCAAAAGAAGTTACCCAATTTCCAACAAAGCTGACAACAATCCTGTTAAATTTGCACATTTTGTGTGGACACGATTACCAGTGATTTAGTCGAGCATTTTTCATAATAAACCCCTCAGTATACGTTCACACGTAGCATTGAATTTTGCCGGCTTGAGTTCTTCATTCCGTCGTAACAAATGTAAGCAATGATGCAGCCAAGCTGTCAAACTGCAACGAAAATCTGTGTTGTTGTACCCACTGTTTTGACATGTGAAGAATAATTTCACAATTAGTTGCTTCTGTTATATAAATGATAGAATTTCCTGTTGTGATATGGTTCCCCATCACCTTGTATAAAATGTGACAGTAAATAAGCAGCTCCGTCAACAAGGAGAAGGGACCTCATTCAGACTGGAGCTGTTAGGAAAAAAAGCTGCTTACTGAACACTTTCATTTGGAAGCAGCAATCAAGTAATAATGATTTTGCGGTGGTCTGAAAATTGTTTCTGTTTCAAGGGGTAGCAGTATTGTCTTCAGAAGGAGCTGTTAGGTTGTCAGGAAAAATGTTTAACTTGGAACAGGTCCATCTCCAACACCCAGCAAATGAGAAGGCAACACGGTGAGCACAGTGGCTAGCATGTTGCTGTTACAAGGATCCAGGTTCTAATCCAGAGCTGTCTGCAAGGACAGTTCTCCCCGTGTCTGGGTGGGTTTTCCCCGGGGGGTTCCAGTTTCCTCTTGCCCTTCAAAAAGTAGGTGAATTGGGTGTAATTGGCCAGCATGGGCTCATGTGCCAGAAGGGCCTGGTGCTGTCCTGTATGTCTAAACTATAAAAAATTAAAACATTAAATTTGTCCAACACTGATGTTCATTGTTTTGCAAAGAACACAGCAACCATCTTGTCGGCTGTTTACTGAATGTGAGATTTCAGAGTTTTTTTCATTCCCAAAATGGGGGTGCATTTCACACAATACCTCGACTCCAGGGTTAACTAGAGGGAGTGCCACAATATTGGAGGTGCTGCCATTCAGATCGGATGATAAATCAAGCATGAATACAGAAGTAAAAAGCCTTCTGGCAGTAAAACAGAGTGCTTGCTGTGAGCTATCTATCCATCAATATCACTAAAGCAGATTACAGTAAAATCTGGAATTCAAACAACCAACAAAAAAAAATTAACCTACAGCCCCCGTTATGTTTCAAACAGTGGGAGGAAACCGGAGCCCCTGGGGAAAACCCATCCAGACACGGGGAGAATGTACAAACTCCTTACAGACAGTGTGGGATAGGAACCCTGGTCCTGATCGCTGGAGCTCTCAGGTGTTGCTCTAACTACTACACAAACCGTGCTGCCCTAAATAAATAGGTAAAAAAATACAGAAGTTTAAAATTGGCACACCTCACCGTTAGTTTGCCAATCTACGCCACATGCAATCTCAAGCAACCAGCAAATTCACTTATCCAGCATCGATCAATCTCTATGGGTGCCGGATACCGGGGGTTTTACTCTATTTAGTAATTATCACTGTGCAAACATCGACAGCTGTGCTTCCTCACCAAGCTATTTCTTTCAGTGGTTGTCAGGGCCTTTAGAACATCCTGGGATCATGAAAGATTCGACGTAAATGTGACTTTTATTTCCCGTGTCTGGTTTCACCACGGGAGCAGCAAAGGAGCTAACTTTGGGAGAGGTGGTGCAGACTCGATCAGCGGGATAACTCGATCATGCTATCCCAACCCTCTTCGATCATGCTATCCCAACCCTCTTCACCCTCTATTTCCTCTTGCTGTGTGTTCCAGCTGATAGTATGCTTCAAGCTCCTAGAGTCATCATGTCCTGTTGAACATGGTTTGACAGTACCTACGAACCCCAGTGGCATTACCACTGCTCAAGCTAGCCCAAGGATTTAAACAAGCAATTAAACCCTATGTTCTACAGATACTACCCAAGTTGTGACCTATGCAATTAACGTCCATCCGCACATATGAAAATTTAACAAAATATATAAAGAGAAAATATAACATTTACACGGATTATGTTGTATTTGGCAAACTATAACAGGGAGACAGGACATGTAAGAGCCACAATGTGCATACTTATCTTGTTAGTCGGCGATCCGGGTTTCTTAGGCTGGGCATGACCATCTTGATCCCTGTGCTCACATCTTTGGTTGGTGTATGCGAGGTGGGTTTGCGTATTGGAGTTCAGTTCAATATCATCATGGCGCTTAACTATGGCGATTTCACCAACCGAACTCCAATACACGAATCCATCACACATGCATCAACTGAAGACTCATGTATGAGCACAGGAATCAAGATGGCCGTGCCCAGCCTACAAACCCCGGGACACCGACTAACAAGGTAAGCGTGGACTATAGTGTGGAAAGATTCGCCAAGCTTGATCAACAAATTTAGAAAGCTTTAAGTTGTTATCATCAAATATACAATGATAAAAATATTTGATTTAAAAGTTTGCTTTAAGACTCTACGCACACAGGCAAAATTCCAACATACGTCCATTTCAAGATATGACTGATCCTTCAGTCCCAATTACGGTCATAAGTCGGGGAATACTTGTAATGCAGATTTTCTTTATATTTTACTAATATTGTGTCATAAGTAGATAGGGTTGTAAAGAGAGCTTTTGGCATATTGGCCTTCATAAATCAAAGTATTGAGTGTAGGAGTTAGGATGTTATGGTAAAGTTGTACAAGATACTGGTGAGGCCAAATTTAAAGTATTGTATGCAGTTTTGGTCACCGAACTACAGGAAAGTTATCAATAAGATTGAGAGTGCAGAGAAGATTTACTAGGATGTTGTCCAGACTTCAGGAACTGAGTTACTGGGGAAGGTTAAACAGGTTAGGACTTTATTACCTGGACAGTAGAAGAATGAGGGGAGATTTGATAGAGAGGGATAGACAGAGTAAATGTAAGTAGACTTCTTCCATTGAGGGTAGGTGAGGTACAAACCAGAGTTAAGAGTGAAAGGGGAAAACTCTAGGGGAACATGAGGGGGGGACTTCTTCACACAGAAAGTGGTGGGAGTGTGGAACGAGCTGCCAGCTGAAGTGGTGAATACTGGCTCAGATTCAGTCAGTGACTAACAAGATGGTGACTGTTTGACTTGCTGAGTTTCTCCAATGTTTTTGAGTAACCTTACATCAGAGTTTTTTTTAATTTTAATTTTATAAATAGACTTTTATACAGGTACACAATCCTTTATCCGGAACCCTTGGGGGACAGTGTGTTCCGAATTTTGGATTTTTCTGGAATTCGGAAAGCCCACCCGCTTCCAGTCGCCCGGCCTTCTCCCCCAACCGCCGGTCCCTCGGCTGCCTCCCTCGACCGCTGGTCCTTCGGCCGCCTCCCCCAACCGCAGTCCCTTGGGTGCCTGGCAGTCTCCCCCAGCTGCTGGTCCCTTAGCCGCCTTGCCGCCTCCCCCAAATGCAGTCCCTCAGCCGCCCGGCAGTCTCCCCCAGCCACCAGTCCCTCGGCCACCACCCCAAACTGCTGGTCCCCACTTGCCGGGATTTGGAGCTTTCCAGGTTTTAGATGTCCAGATAAAGGATCGTGTACCAGTATGAAGCAAAACATGAAAGTCTGTAGACACTGTGGTTGAAGTAAAAACACACTGCTGGAGAAACTCAGCAAGCCAGATACATTACTAATGTTTTGGGCTTCAGTCCTTCATCAAGGGATGAAGCGCTCAAACCCGAAACGTTGGTTATATAAAGTTTGCTCGATAAAGTCCACTGTTTGACCTGCTGAGTTTTTCCAGCATTGTGTTTTTACAGACTTTAATATTACAGAGCTCCCATTGATTTCAACAAACTGGAAGTACAGCTGTAGCACTGGCTTGAAGGTTTTCATCTATTAATCAATATTCATTTCTCTGGTCACCACAGCTCAGGAAGGATGTGACAGCGAGCGGGAGAGGGTGCGGGGTAGATTTATGAGGATGTGGCCTGGGCTGGAGAATTAACATTCTGTTGAGAGACCAACCAGATGAGGGCTGTGTGCGTGTGAGCAGAAGGAAGACTGAGGGGGAGTTTGGCTGGGGTGTACAGAACAGGGAGAGGTCTCAGCAGAGTGAACAGGAAAGACATATTTTCTGCGTGCGGAGAAGTCAATGACTGGGGTACACAGATTTAAAGGGGTTGGTAGGAAAATTGGAGGTGAGGGTTTTTAATTTTCCAATGACTGGAACTCACAGCTGAAGCTGTGGAAGCAGAAACCATCAACATGTTTAAAAGGCACTTGGATGAGGTCTTGGGGAGCTGCAGCCTCCAGCGTTCTGGACCAAGAACAGCCTGACATTGATATAATGGGATGAGTGGTCTTCTGTGTAGTTAATCTTTATGAATGTACGCTTGTGAAAATTTTGCACAAATATTTCTGTGGGCGACATAAATCTTTACAAAATGATGCTCATCTTCAGGATTTTGATGGAATTTTCCATTTAACTGTATAGATCTTCCCACATTTATGTTTAGATTTGATTCAGTGATTATTACTTAATCCAGGGAAGAAAGAGAAAGTATCATAAAAGAATTAAGTGAGTCATTACATTGATTGGGAGGAAACACCATGTTTTCCCAATCCAGGGAGGTTCATTGTTGTGTAAAGCAATCAGGGAGTGCTTTTCAACTGCAGCTTGTTCTATCATCTCCTGTAGATAGCTAGCTACATTGTTGATGGATGTCACAGTGTCTTCCCTGAGGAGTGAGAGAGAGAGGGAGGGGGAGAGAGAGAGAGAGAGAGAGAGAGAGAGAGAGAGAGAGAGAGAGAGAGAGAGAGAGAGAGAGAGAGTGAGAAAGAGAGAGACAGAGAGAGAGAGAGAGAGAGAGAGAGTGAGAGAGAGTAAAAGTGTGTGTGAGAGAGAGAAATTCAGAGATGGAGACGGACAATGTGCAGGCAATTTGCGCATATAGCCATTATTATGTGAGTGTTTTGACTGTGAGTGTAGAATTACATGTTCAAGATTGCCTGAGTGTGCATTTGTACACATTTTTGTGTCTGAGAAGATGTGATTATGTAGGTTGTGTACACATGATGGTGTGCAAGGTGTGTGTGAGAGGGTTAGAAATGTTGGCAAGGGTGAGAGTTGGCAGTGTGCATTCTGTGTGACTGAAAATGAATGTGCAATTATGCAGACATGCATGCTTGTGTATGTATGACTGTGAAAGCAAGACTGTGTTTCTTATGCATGTGATATTGTGTGTGTATCCAAATTCAACATGGTGCTATGCTGACAGTTGCCAAATGGATTACAATAATATACTCAGAAAGCTGATTTGGTTAGGTAAGCCTGTCTAATTGAAACTTATCCTCCTTTAACTCCGAGAAGCTGCAGTTGATTCATGGATTTCAAGTTCTCAGCCCTATTTATATAGCCATGGAATGGACAGGTCATGTCTGTCTTTGCCCATGAAACAAAGTGCTTTGACTGGTGAGCCTTAATGACCTTAGCTGCTCAAGTGAACTTGAATTGTCCTGTGCAATGTGGTCGGAAGCAACTCAAATTTATCTTGTGCCTTTGCAATATCTCATTTATTGGAATCTTATTGATTATTCAAAGGCATGCCATTCAGTCACGAAGGAGATGAGGATGACACATCATGGCAGGGTATTAAGGGCTCTGGTGTGCTTTGACAAAAGTGAACATTCAATCACAAAGTTAGTGGAGTTGAAACCTTTTGAGTGAAATATGGAAGTCTGCAAATGCCATAATTATAGTCAAAACACAGAAATGCTGGAGGACCTCAGCCAAACTTACCACAGCGTCCATAGGAGGTAGACATATTACCGACGTTTCGGGCCTGAGCCCTTCATCAAGGGATGAAACCCTTGAAATTCTGAGGATGTACTCTGGTTCCTGGATTCTTACTGTTGGAAATATTTTCTCCATGCAGCCCTTTCGATATTCAGATTTCAATGAGACCCCCTCCCCTCCCTCCCCCTCAACCTTCTCAACTTTAGCAAGTACCAACCCAGAGCCATCAAACTCACTACGTACATTGATCAAACAACAAGCACTGGAGATGAAGGAAAACTGGAGCATCACCCAAAGAGCCAGACAAGCTCAGCAGGTCAGGCAGCATCCAGAGAAAATGACGATCAATCAACATTTTGGGCTGTAACACTTCATCAAATTCTGGCCCTAGCCACACCCAACCTGCTCACCCCAGCTCCTGCCTCCAACTGCTGTGGTCAGCCTTTCCCGATTCACCACATTCTCATGAGGTCCAGTCTTATCCTTACCTATAAGTATGTGAAACTATAGATCAGAATGCTCTCCAACTGAAGCTCCGATCATGTGGCCAGGCTCATTTCCCAATGCAAGGTCATGTAATGTTTCCCATTGTCAATTCAACCTTACTGTCCTCTCTGCAAAGGGAAGTTCTCTGACAAGATATCCCATCACTTTAAAACACCCCCAAAACCCTTTGAACCATTCAAGGTTAACGCTTTGGACTCTGTGGCCCAGTTTTCTGGGACTAACAATGAGCGCATATACTCTGTGTCCCAGTTTCCCGGGATTGGTTTTATATCCAACCATGTACTGCATTTTACTACTGTATATGGACCCAGTCCAGTGTATCTGATGAAAGGTGAGAAATGGCTGGAGCCCAAACGGTTAAGTTCAATAACAGAACACAATGAGCTGAAGCAACTCAGCAGGTCAGGCATCAATGTTTGGGGTCAGAATGCTTCAATAGGATTTAGAGTGCAGACTGAAGGTGGCCAGTAAAATGTGGATAGAATGGGAAGGGTTAGAAACGGGCACCCCTGTCCACATTACATTGACCTCTCAGCCCCGTGAAAGATTCCGACCCGACACATTGATCATTCCCTGGACTCCCACCAATGTTGTTGACCCGCTGAGTTCCCCTTCACTCTAGGATGCAGCATCTGGTGTGTTCTAGGGTCGCCAGAGAAAAAAAATTAAAATAAAAAAAGTTGTAGGAAGTGCCAACAGAACCAAAAAGAGCCTAAAAATTTTCTAAAACTGCCAAAGACCAGCGAAACTGCACTTTCTGACACCAACTGATTCAAGAAGCTGCCAAATTTCTGCCTTTTGGTGCCAAAGGTGCCAAATCTGGCAACGCTGTGATACACTGGCCGAGAATTTCGATCTACACCAGAGGTTCTCAACCTTTTCCTTTCCACTCACATACTACTTTAAGTATTCCCTATGCCATCGGTGCTCTTTGATTGGTAAGGGATTGCTTAAGGTGGGATGTAAGTAGGAAGGGAGGTTGAGAATCACTGCTCTCAACCCAATTGTTACTGAAATATTTTGCTTGAGAAAAATTGTCATTGGCCCATTTCCTCTGGAGATATGAAACCATGCACATAACGAATCAATTAGGGACAATTGAAACAGGGGTTTTCAAACTTTTTCTTTCCACCCACATTCCACCGTAAGCAACCCCTTACTAATCATAGAGCAGCTCAGGCCTGAAACATCGGTAAAATACCTTTACCTCCGATGCTCGCTGCGAGACTGGCTGAGTTCCTCCAGCATTTCTGTGTTTTTTATTACCTTGCAGTTAAACTGTCTTCTTTAAACTATTTTCTTCACCCTCTCCGGGACCGTCACATTCAATAGGGTGATCTGAATCGATGGCGGTTGAGAACTGACTGGTGTTTTGAAGCATAACCTCACTGTGTTTTTACTCTCTGCTGTGATGAAGCTCCAAATCCCATATGTTTAGCAAACTGCCACTTCCAAAGATTTATGCTCATAAATGCTGATGTTCCTCTGCTTCGCCCGTTCCCCACAGAAGCAAAGCATTTAGTCAACATCATCACTCCTCATTCTCACTTCCACAATGTTTCACCACACTTCTCTACACAAGTCGCTGCTGTTAATTTTACAAAATTCTTTGAATAACTTTGGGTGATAAGCAACAGCGGACTATGTTTGAGCCATAGGTCCTCTGGATTGGAACCACAAGTCTCTCTGCCTGGTCAGTAAATCAGAGCAAGCCAGTGATACATTGATTTGCATCACAGAAGAAGATAATTCCAGTTCACATTTATATTGGTCATGTATAAATTCCCGCCATTCCCTGATTCTATCCCCATAGCCCTGAAAATCTTTTCTGTTTTACATCTTGCCTACACTGACTCGATTTCCTTTACCATATGTGGCAACTCATTCGACTCTTGATAGAAGTAAAACACAAAGTCTGAAGACACTGCGGTTGAAGTAAAAACACAATGCTGGAGAAACTCAGCAGGTCGATGTCCTTTACGCAGCAAAGATAAAGACACAGAACGAACGTTTTGGGCTTCAGCCCTTCATCAAGGTGTAGAAAAATGTCACAGGAGCCGAACAATATGGTGGGAGAGGAGGGACAGGGGATGGGCACAGCCTCACAGGTGGATAAGGGAGGGCACAGCAGCAAACAGGGGGAGGGGGATGGCTCTGTGAATGGAGAGGAAAGGGGGTAGTGAGCTGAAGGAAAGAAGACAGAGGGAAAGGGAAGGAAGGAAGAACACTGCAGAAATCGAAGAATTCGATGTTAATGCCATCCAGTTGGAGAGTACCTGAACCTCGATAAAGGATCCTAATCCACCATTTCCACCATGGATACTCCTGACCCACTGAGTCCCTCCAATAATTCATTGTTTGCTCAAGAATCTAACATTTGCAGTTTTTGTACTTCTCTACATTCTTGGACACAGCTACTCACTGTGTGAAATAGCAGAGAGGAATTAATTTACAATGAATTTTTTGGAAGCAAATTGTATTCCAGAATTAACATGACATGACCTTGATATGAAGGCAAAAGAGGAAAGCAAATGGACTCATTGGGACCTCAATATTAAGAGTGAAACGGTCCATTTATTGTGCTTGCAAACTTTCTATCACACATCATGCCAGCATTAACACAGATTAACAGTAAGCCTTCATCCATCTTCAAAATTTCCAGCTGGTCCAGGCAAACATTGAAGAGTAATGTAAATCACAGATGTAGATCAGACAGCATCTGTGGAAGACTTTCGGTATTTTCTGATTTTGCTTCGGATCTCAGCATCTTCAATTCTTTGCCTTTCAAGGAGAGCGTGGGTTGTCAAGAGAAGCCACATTGGTCATTCTCACTTGCTGAAATCACCATACATTGCTGCTCTGCATCTAACCTAGCTCCAAAAATATTGGAGATGAGTTAAAAGAGATGACTTTTCTGTTACTTGGGAGTTCCATAATTCCACACATTGATACTTATAATATGGGTCTCTCCCATAGGGAGCGTTTAAACAGACTGGGCCCATAATTCATGGGATAACGCATTGAAGCCTACAAAAATCTTATAGGACTTGACAGGGTGAAAACAGGGTTGGTCATTTTAACGATGGTGAGTATATTAGCATACGTTAAATAAATACAATGTACATATGCCCAAAGTTTTTAGTTGCTGCAGCCAAACTGATACTTGGTAAAGGTAGCAGGTGTGGACCCAGGAGAGCAGAGAAAGGAGACACAGCACTGCTCTGAAGGGTTCAACCACCCGGCCATAATGCCAACGGCTCCATACAAGAATTAAAATGGCCTGTTAGAGGAGCCCACGGTGATTTTTAACTAAAATCCTACAACCACAGGTCTGTGCTCAAGATGCTTGGCAGCGGCCACAAGAGGTTGCAGACTCCAGGGGAGTAGGAGACTGGTACCGGGACCCGAAACAGGCAGATTATACCCTGTTGAGAGCAGAGATAACCTTGCAGGACACTGACCACTGCAGGAGACCAATGAGGTGCTGAGCAGCTAGGGGAACCACACAGGCTGTGGGTGATATGTGGTCCGGGGACCTACACAGGCTGTGAGCGATATGTGGTCCGGGGACCCACACTGGCTGTGGGCGATATGTGGTCCGGGGACCCACACAGACTGCGAGGTGCTAAAAACTAGCTCATGCGGACCAGATATCGGAGCTGGGATTTGTAAGGGTGCTGAGGGCAAGAAGGGCTCCAAAAGGGCCTTGGGCACTGAAGGCTTCCTGGTCGTGGTTTGGATCTGGAGCTCGGGTGGCCGATGGATGGAACGGGAGTCTGTGCGACTGCAAGGGCTGCAGGAGTGCTGGAAGCGAATCCATGGGCACTCAGTGACTTTTCTTCGCTTCTCTTTCTCTCGTACTGTAAGGGGCATCGGGCGACACTAATGCCGATTGTTTGTCTGGAAGTAATTTCATGTGATATTACATGACAATAAAGGAATCTTGAATCTTGAAACTCCAATTCCAATAGGATACATATCTCCTTTTGACATGAAACGAGGGCTTTTCCTCTCATTGAGTCTGAGTGTGTTTATTGTCAGAGAACAGACATGACATCACATACAACCCTGAGATTCTTTATCCTGCGGGTCAGACAGATTACCACTTATTGGTAGTGCAAAAAAGTACTCAAGAAAATATGGATGCATGTAAACAAATAAAGAAATGCAAACAAACTGACTGTGTAATACAGAGAGAAAAAAATCAATAGAGTCCAAACAATGTCCGTAAATGAGTCCCAGACTGAGTTTATTGTTGAGGAGTCTGATGGTGGAGGGGGAGCAGCTGTTCCTGAACCTGGTGGTGTGAGTCTTGTGGCACTGATACCTATTTTTCCCATCAATTCCTCTTCCCCCATTACTGTCAGAACATCCCCAGATCCCATCACTCGAGTACACACCAGGGCCAGTGGACTGCCAACCCATGTGAATTTGAAATGTGGGAGGACCCTGGTGAAAACCCATTTTGTCACAGGGGAAATCCGCAGTTCCACAGGTAGTGTGCAGGTCAGGGACTGGTACTGTGAGTCAGCCTGCTACCCTGTGTAATCTGTTGATGTGTTGAACCAATGCACCACTGAATTGAGCTCAGGAAAGAACATACAATGAAAAAGATCAGATTTGTCCTTTATGGCCCATGGAGTATAGCATAACATCCTCTGATATAAACACAAAGGTGAGAACACTCTCTCTTTCTTCATTCCTTATTGAAAAAGATTTAATTTCCTCATTAAACCCTGGGTCATTTCTTAAAACTGTATACCGTATATACCCAAGTAATAGTCGACCCCCCCTATTTTTGGTCCCAGCCGTCCACCCATCCGAGTTCCTGCTGCCCCAAGCTCGGATCCTCATCTTGGCCACCCATCTATCCAAACTCTCGATGCCCCGACTGCAGATCATCGGCCCAGCTGCCCGTCAACCGGAGCTCCTGATGCCCTGACCCTGGATCCTCGTCCCGGCCACCTGACCACCAGAGCTCCTAATGCCCCAACTGCAGACTTACCACCTGGTCCCGGCCATCCGAGCTCCTGACACTTTGAATCATGCAGGTACTTATCACAGTCAAAAGTAATATCCATGTAAAATCGAACGCCCAAATATGATCTGAAACATTTGTCCCCAAAACTTGACTATTACACACGTGTATATGGTATTCTCAGGGAGTTTCAATACATTCTTTGGATAGAATTAGGGGAAGTGTTGACAAAAATTGTGGGGGTGAACTTCCCTCTAGACCTGGAATTGTTTCTTCTGGGGAATTAGGCAGTTATAAAAGTTAACTTCTCCAGAAGTAAATCTAAATTTATTAAAATTACGTTGTCAGTAGCCAGGAAATGTATCGCGGTAACATGGAAATTCGATTCCCTACTTCACATTGATCGTTGGAACACGGAAGTTGTATTCCCCTTGAGAAGATGACTTATAATCTTGGGAATAGATAGAGTACGTTTGTCGAAATTTGGCAACCTTATTTAGATTACTTAAATGTCCAGATTGTATAAATTTATTTTGATATTTGTCAATGAGTATACTCCGCATGAGAAATTTAATACTTTTAAAATGACGTGACTGAGATGTCAAACTTTACTCCTGTTGCTTTTCATTTTCTATTTTCTTTCTTTTTCTCTCCCTCTATTCCTTGCTGTCGCTCTTTTCTTTCCAATCTGGGGAGGGGGCGCTGGGAAAAGAGGTACTCTCCTTTCCCTTATTTTTCCAGACCTTATGAATGTTTTTCTATGATTTTATATTCAATGTACTATTGTTGTAATATTAATTGAGTCCTATATTCTGTATTTTCTTAAAACTTAAATAAAATATTAAAAAAGTTTCAATGCATGATAAAAAGCTGATCCATTTGTTCTCAAATTAGCAAAGCATCTCAGGCCAATAGTCACTTCCAGCTTCTAAAACCAAGAAGTAGAAAATGGGCATAAACTGAGTTCCATGATGAACTTGAATTGACAAAGGAAACTTCCAGGGGTTTGATAACCTTGGATTGTACAGGAGAAGATGCATCAACGGAGCCTTTGTATTCTTGGACAAAACCAAGGAGTCACTCTCCAAGGTCACAGCTCCCGATTGCCATTTGACGAGCTCTGTGGAAACAACAAAATGAAAACCAGACCGTTACGCGGTGTAAATATAAAACCTGCAATACAGTAGCACTTTTCACATCATCTCAAGGATGGCTCAGTGGCAGTGAAACTGTTTAAGGAGAGCAGTCGGTGTGGTAATGCTAGAACCAAAATATGAACAGCATGCTTCAACTAACACAAGAGCACGAATAACTGTAAAAATGGAAAGTGCTGGAAAAACTCAGCCAGGCAGCATTAGTGGAAATAGAAATAGTCGCCATTTTGGATCTGTTCAAAGAGTGGAGAGATTTACTGGAATGTTGCCCAGACTTCAGGAAATGAGTTACAGGGAAAGGTTAAACAGGTTAGGATTTTATTCCCTGGAGCGTAGAAGAATGATGAGATTTGATAGGGTTATTATATAAGGATATAGACAGAGTAAATTTAGGTGGGCTTTTTCCACTGAGGGTAGGTGAGATACAAACCTGGGGACATGGGTTAAAAGTGAAAGGGGAAAAGTTTAGGGGGAACATTAAGGAGAACTTCACACAGAGCATGGTGGGAGTGTGGAACGAGCTGCCAGCTGAAGTGGTGAATGCAGGCTCAATTGTTACATTTAAGAAGAATTTGGATAGGTACATGGATGGGTGGGATATGGAGGGCTTTGGAAGAGGTGCAGGCCAGTGGGACAAGAGAGAATAATAGTCCAGGACAGACAAGAAGGGCTGTAGGGGCCTGTTTATGTGCTATACTGTTCTATGGTTCTGTGCTTCTAAGAGGGAAAGTGAGCAAAATAGATTAGTTTGTGAAGAACAAAGGGGGTCGCTGTGATGGGCTGAGTGGAAGTGCCATAGGTGCTTTGTGGTTAGCAAGGGATTAGTTAAGGTGGTATGTGAGTGGGGAAACGAGGTTGAGAACCACTGTCCTATAAAATAATAAACCTATCACCTTCTTTCTTACTGCAAACTAGCACATTTATTTCTGCAATATAAACTGTTTCTCTTTCCACAGATACCTCCTGCCTGACCAGCATTTTCTGGCTTTTGTTTAGATTTTCAGCATCGGCAGGTTTAAAAAAACCCATTTCAGTCAAAATGACTGGATGATCTGCTTCTTGCGATATTAGTTCGGGATAAATATTGACCAAGGAGCCACTGCTCTTCTTCATTAGATTTTCTTCATCCACCTGTTCAAGTGAACAAGGCCTTTCTTTAACTTTGATAAACGAAAGCTGGCTCCTTCAGTGCTTTGAATTCCAATTAATGCAGCCAAAAATGTAGTACTTGCCTATATTAGTAAAATTGACCACTGCACTCAGCAAGGGATGAAATAGCTCTGTGAAAGCTCTGGTAGCGCGTACTTGATGGGCCGAATAGCATGCTCCTCAATCTTATGGTAAATGTTTTGGGAAAGATGCACCATCAATTACCACAAAAGACTGAAGCTGTGAAACTGATAGGCTTTTATTGACTACAGACTGGAGCAGCAACCAACCTCATCGACTGATCATGGCAAGAAGAGTGGGGAGCATTTAAAGGGGTAATGGGCAGTATCGGTCTCGGGAGGCGTGTCCAGCCACCAGGAGCCAATTCAGCTTAACAGAGAAGTTCCCTGGCAACCAGTGTTCCTGTGGGAAGCCACAATCTGCTCTCTGTTCTCCAGAATTCTCATCTTAAATGCCAGAGAAGAATTCTGAATTATAAAAGCCACAGTTGAATTCTAAATCCATGACACTCTTAAAGCTCAGCTGATTTTAACCAGGCTGGAAGGGCCCCTTTAAAATGAAGCACCAGGCTGACTCTCTCATCACTGTCTCAGAACCAATGCACGTGTCAAGATTGATTTTCTGACATGGACCCACACTTCAACTCTCAGTCTGAGTGAAAAGAGATTTCTGGATGGTTGACTTCTGATTTGTTGACAAGCACGAAGCTTTAGAAGGCAGTTCCAGAGTCCATTTTCATTTTATTAAAGGAATGAAATAAAATCTTGGCATTAAAGATGAGATACCTTGAATCACGTGTTTGGGTTCCACAAAGAATACTGTAATTAACTGTGCAAATGCTCCATAGAATTATTCATTCTATGAGTTGACTATCAATATAGAGCCTTCAAGTAGAAAATACATTTCATTTCATTTAAATTATGCCATTAAATTTTTGAGCTGAAAGGTCATTACATAATGATTCTTGTAATGACTTTTAGTATAGCAGAACTCGGAAGCATCTGAGGTGCATGCAAATAAGTTGTGAGCTTGTCACAGGATAGTGTGGCTTCAAAATCTTATAAACCTGGCTAAAAAGGTTTGGCTCATTGTCTCCTGCCACGCATCCTTTCCTGTAAACCCAGGCTCATTGTGGGTGCTGGGGTACTTTCTCGGGACCCACCTGAACCACCATGGTCCAATGCCCATACCTTGTAGGAGCAGAATTGGGCCATTGAGTCTGCCCCGCCATTCGATTAGCGGTTAGCACAACACTATTACAGCACCAGTGGCCTGGGTTTGAATCCGATGTTGAGGAGTTTATTAGTTGTCCCTGTGTCTACGGGGTTTCCTTTGGGTGCTCCAGTTTCTTTCTACCCTTCAAAATATATGGGGGTCATAAGTTAATTGGTGTATTTGGCTGGGACAGGCTGTTGTACTGGAAGGGCCTGTTACCATGCTGCATCTCTAAAGTTAATTAAAATTTACATTATGAAATTTAAACCCCATTCTCAAACTTTGACACCCTTACTAATCAAGAACCTATCAATCTTCCAATAATTGAACCCAATATGTCCACAGACACCTGACCTCCGAGCCTTGTGATGGAGCATAGAACATTACAGTTCCATGTTGTTGCCAAGCTATCCAAACCTACTCCACAATCTAAGCTTCCCCACCTCACACCCATAACCCTCTCTTTTTCTTGCAGCCATTCGCCTGTCTAAGAGTCTCTCTAATGTTCTAGCACCATCCCTGACAAGGGATTCCAGGCACCCACAACCTGGTTAAAAAAAACATCCCTGATGTCTCCCCTAAACTTTCATCCCCCTCACCTTGTGCCGATGTCCTCTGGGTGTGTTACTGCTGCCCCGCTGGCTGTCCACCCTATCTCTGCCTTTCATAATCTTGTAGACCTCTACTAAGCCATCTCTCATCCTTCTTCACTCCAAAGAGAAAAGCCCCAGTTCTGTTAACCTTAGATAAATATACAGATGTATCAGGCCAGTTACATTTACGGTGGGTGTTGCTTCTCTGTAAGGGACACAGTGTAGATCCTGATTAAGCTCCCTTGAATTTAAGGCAGTACTTGGCTTTTTTCGAAGGCACAGAAGGCCACGTCTCATAGGGGTAAATGGGATTAGTGAAGACAGGTACATGGACCAGCATGTGTATAGTGGGCTGAAGGGCCTGTTACAATAGCCTAAAGCTCTCCACAAAGCCATGCCCTGTCAGGTGGTGTGAGCTGTGATCTGGCAAAGGGGAATGTGACAGAGGGTCATGATTTACTGACCAGCATGTCAAGTTGAAGTGTCAGAGCCACCATTCCTCAGGGCTCACGTGCACGGATGTCTTCAAAAGATTTAAGGCCGAGAAGAGGAGGAACTGCTTCTCCCAGAGAGTCATAAGTATGCAGGATATGCTCTGCCCAATGAAGGAGTAGAGACTGCCTCATTAAATGCATTTTGAACAAGATTTGATAGATTTTTGAATAATGTAGGATCAAGGGTATGGGGAACAGGCAGGTGAGTCCAGACCCAGATCTTATTGAATGACATATATGTACCAGATGGCTGCCTCCTGCTCCCATATCTCATGCTCTTACATGAGGTCAACTGGTCGTGCACTCTTCGATTGCATGCTTCACTGCCCCCACCGACTAACTCATGCACTGCGGATACTTGCCTGGGATACTCCGACAGCACCTTCATCCCTGCGACCTCCAGTGTCAAGAAAGACGAGGATGGAAGGGGAATGGAAACACGACCACCTGCAGGTTCCCCACCAGACAACACACCATCCTAACATGCATCTAATCAAGTTTCATCTCATTGCTGGAGCTCCCAATCAGTCATTGTGGGGCCAACTTCACCAGCCGTAGTTCAAGGAGAGTCTTTGCCCCCTCCTCCTCAAGGACAATTGGAATAGTCAAACTGCTGGCCTTGACAGCAATATCCTGTCCCATAATTGGATGAAAGATATCTCCAAACTTCTCAATAAAACTCTCTCCCTCTTCAAGAAACTACTTTAACTGATCTCTTCGGTCAGGCCGTTGGGATCAGTTCTGATATCTCTGTGGCTTGGTGTCAACATTTTTTTTTCCTCTGCACACTTGGCCAAATGCCTCAGGATACTTCATTAAATTATGGCCCATTCTGCAGAAAAGGATACCTTAGACATTTGGGCACAAACATGGCAATTGCTTTTAAATAAGTGAAAACACAGCCAAAAGTGGGACTGAGCTCTAACATTTAACAAGATCGGTTTCCTCCAGAGACCAATTTGAGGTGTCCGGGCCAATGTCAGCACCTCTGCAGTTTGAGTAACTGACATAATTATCGCACTTTAATCCTCTCAAGCCTGATATATTTACTCAGATTCTAGGACGGGGCTTGATCTTGCAGCCTGGAGATACTCTGAGCAAAGTTGGTACAGAATTTAAAATCTAAATGTACAAAAAGTTTCAATCCAAATTTTAAAATTTTAAATCCCCAGTATCCGGTACCTATGGGGATTGTGGATGCCAGATATGCAAATTTTCCGGTTGCCTGAGACACATTCATACAATGGCAAACTAATACACCTGCATTAAGAATACACAGTTTTAAAAAAACAAAAGGCAGTGCAAAATGTAAAGTAATTTTAAAAAATCAGTATTGTATTTCTTAAGTATGTATCTTTCACTTTAATTAGGTAATTCCCGTAGCTTACAAAATTTAAATTCAAACCCAGGTCGCTGGTTCTGTAACAGTGTTGCGCTAGCTGTTGCACTAACTGCGCTGCTACCCTTCTCTCCCCAAGTTTACATATAAAGCTCAACTAATATACTAATCAAGTATATTAGTACTAGGTAGGGACACTTCGGGAGAGTCGCTCCAGTGGCGAGCTCTTCATCCTGGGCGCTGCCATTTTAATTCAAATGCAACTTTATTCAAACAGCTGCTGTGGATAGGGCCCAAACGGGGCGCTCCGCTGGGCGAATGTTTGCTCCTGGCTTCACCAAGGGCTTCGGAGAACATTTACTTTTACAATTTTAAACTTTTATGGAACACTTGATTTATTCTTATTTATTTTGACACATCCATGTGTTTATTTGTTTATTTATTTCCCCTTTGGGTTTTTTTTTTGGCCAGTTGCTTGAATTCTGGATACCGGGAATTTTACTTTACAGTTGGGGCCCCCAATTCTGATCTGTATAAAACAGTCTCCCCACTGTTCTGCCTGAGTATTACCAAGAAGGGGAAGATGAACAAATACTTGGATTGTTTTCTTTGGAGCTTCGGCGGCAAAGGGCCTATGAGAAAATTTTGAGAGGGATAAAGTGGAAATGTTAAATACTAGAGTGAATACTTGACTAGATATATGGTGGAAAACTGAATCACAGTCTGGTACGGGGACACAAATATCCCTGAGCAGAAAACCCTGCAAAAGGTGGTGGACCCAACCCAGGACATCACAGGCAAAATCCTCCCCACCACCGAGAACATCTACAGGGAACGCAGCCGTCGGAGAGCAGCAGCAATCATCAAGGATCCACATTACCAAGCACCCGCTCTGTTACCATCAGGAAAGAGGTATCGGTGCCACAAGACTCGCCCCACCAGGTTCAGGAACAGCTGCTCCCCCTCCACCATCAGACCCCTCAACCACAAACTCCATCAGGGACTCATTTCAGGACTCGTGCACTTTGCATTTTATTGATTTTTTTCCCCTCTGTATTGCAGAATCAGTCTGTTTACAGTTCTTCATTTGTTTGCGTGTGTGTGTTGAGTACATTTTTTTCCACAACCAACAAGTGCTAATTCTGCTTCGCAATAATCTGAAATCAGAAATCCAGAGTCAGCTGAAGGTAAGAGGAGAAAGTTTAAAGGAGATTTACAAGTTTTTACACAGTGAGTGGTGGGTGCCTGGAACACACTGCTGTGGGAGGCAAATATGATCATGATGGGATATAGAGCATGTACAGGCAGATGGAATTAGTTACCTTTGGCATGATGGTCAGCACAGGCATTGTGGGCTGATGGGCCTGTTTCTGTGCTGTACTGTTCTATGTTCTGCATTCCTCTCCATTGCAATGAATAGGGGAACTTTCTCTTCACCAAGTTTGAGCAGGTTCAGTGATTGGATTCCCAGTATATGTGCCTTGGCACGGTTGTAAGCTCATGATCTACTGCTGAACTCCGTGAAGTGTTCAACGTTGGATGAGGTACTTGGAAAAAAATTCAGCAGAGAAGAACTTGCATCTGGAATCCCAAATGGTATAAACATCAAAATGCTAGCATGTTTCTGCTGGATCTGGCCTCTTATTTATGAAGAGTGAAACAGGGAAGTCTGCAGACACTGAGAATGCAGTAAAAACACAGAAATGCTGGAGGAACTCAGCCGGTAAAGAGATACGACTGACATTTCGGGCCTGAGCCCTTTGTTAAGGTGTGAGTAAAATGCAGCCATGCATCCGAATTAAAATAAAGGGCAGGGGAGGACTATAGAACAACAGACAAAAGGTGTTAATTGGATATCGATAGAAAGGCAGGAGAGAGGGAAGGTGAGAATTGATCGGGACAGAGAGTGATTCTGTGAATGTAGAGCTGGGGAAAGGAGGCAGAGGGAAAGGGGAAGGTTTTTTCAAGCTGGGCCTCTGCTTCGAGGCCAGCTGCAGAGGTGAATAATAATTTTAAATTTACCTGTTCATGGAGCAGCTCTAAAAGGCTGCTTTTATGCAGAGCGGTGCCTCGGTGCATCATCTGGAGCTGCTGTAGGCAGGGCGACTGTTACCGTGGCACCGCCCGCCATAAATACGCGGCAGAGGAATGGTCGTCTACCCTACCCATGATTCCGCCCCCACAGCTGGAACTGCTCTGCGTTTCCCAGAACGGTTCCCGCTGCGTGGGGAAGACGGCCATTGCTCTGCCGTGTATTAAAGGCCGAAGTGGCCCGGTGAGGTACTGGAATGGCCAGCAGAGCTGTCACAGCGTGCACCGGCTGCCGCTTGACGGCCCCCGCCGACTGCCCCTGTCCTGACAGCCCCCGGCCGGCCCCTCTGTTGTGAGCGAGAAAACAGGTTTGGTAGGTCTCAAAGGCAAGGATTCTGAACTCAGGTTTGGTAGGGGAAGAACTTTATTTAAAGAAAGCAAGTTTGGAAAATGGTAACAGATGCAGCACACACACACACACACACACACACACACACACACACACACACACACACACACACACACACACACACACACACACACACACACACACACACACACACACACACACACACACAGAGTTTACCGCATCCGTGGGAAAGTAAAGCGGCAATGAAGCACACATACAATTAATAACAAACATGAGAAAAATAGTGTGGGAACAAAATATACTCACACACACACATGCACACACAGTGAACTGGTACATTAAATGATCAAGGAAAAAAATCACTACAATGCCTCACCACCCCTTGACTCAGTGCAGGCACGGCTCTATGCTACAAGTGACACTAATTAAACACTCCCAACCCTTTTAACAGTGCACATCTTACCAAGTTTTGCCAATCCCCTTGCACGGTTCTAGGCCTGGAGTGAAGCAGGGTGGTCCCAAGCTGACAAAGAGGGAGAACAAAGAACACATGGCACCTTTATAGTGCTGGAGAGTCCAGCCTAGGTCATTAGCAGTACAAATGGCTCGGTGCCAGGAGGGTCAATCCAATTACAATAGCCAATGGCCCAAGGCCAAGTACAGACAGGCTGGAGGGTCCAGTCCACGTAATTTATATGGTACCAACAGCAGGATGTCGGTGGAACCAAACCTTGATTGGCATCTGGGGTGTCCTCCGACTAGGTATGGGGCAGTGCTGTCACGTGACAGCCACAACCCTTCCCAATACACCCTCCTGCCCTGGCGGCTCCCAGTTGAAGCTATAGAGGTGGATACAATTATGGCATCTAAAATAGAATTTAAACAGAACCAAAGAAAGTGGCAGCTCCGAAACGGGCTCTTTCAGCCTTTCTAGTCTGTGCCAAAACTTTTTTTTTGCCTAGTCCCACTGACCTGCACCCAGTCCATAGCCCTCTATACCCCTCCCATCCATGTACCTGTCCAAATTCCTCTTAAGTGTTAAAATTGAGCCTGCATTCACCATTTCAGCTGGCAGCTCGTTCATCACCCCCACTATTCTCTGTGCGAAGTTCCTCCTCATGTTCCCCCTAACATTAATGTCCCGATCAGTTCTCACCTTTCCTCGTTCTTGTCCTCCTACCCATGTCCAATTAATACCTTTTGTCTGTTATTCCGTACTTTATTTTAATTCAGGCAACACAGTTGGCGAAGCAGTTACTGAAACATCTTTACAGCGCCACCGATTGGGACAGGGGTTCAAATCCCGCACTGTCTGTAAGGAGTTTGTACGTTCTCCCCGTGTCTGTGTGGGTTTTCCCCAGGGGCTCCGGTTTCATCCCACCGTTCAAAACGTACCAGGGATATAGGTTCTTTGGCTTGGCTTCGCGGACGAAGATTTATGGAGGGGTATGTCCACGTCTGCTGCAGGCTCGTTGGTGACTGACAAGTCCGATGCAGGACAGGCAGGCACGGTTGCAGCGGTTGCAAGGGAAAATTGGTGGGTTGGGGTTGGGTGTTGGGTTTTTGCTCCTTTGTCTTTTGAAAGTGAGGTGGGCTCTGCGGTCTTCTTCAAAGGAGGTTGCTGCCCGCCGAACTGTGAGGCGCCAAGATGCATGGTTGGAGGCAATATCAGCCCACTGGCGGTGGTCAATGTGGCAGGCACCAAGAGATTTCTTTAAGCAGTCCTTGTACCTCTTCTTTGGTGCACCTCTGTCTCGGTGGCCAGTGGAGAGCTCGCCATATAACACGATCTTGGGAAGGCGATGGTCCTCCATTCTGGAGACGTGACCCACCCAGCGCAGTTGGGTCTTCAGCAGCATGGATTCGATGCTTGTGAACTCTGCCAGCTCGAGTACTTTGATGTTGGTGATGAAGTCATTCCAATGAATGTTGACGATGGAGCGGAGACAGCACTGATGGAAGCGTTCTAGGAGCCGTAAGTGATGCCGGTAGAGGACCCATGATTCGAAGCCAAACAAGAGCGCGGGTATGACAACGGCTCTGTTCATGCTGATCTTTGTGTGTTTCTTCAGGTGGTTGTTTTTCCAGACTCTTAATTGAGTGTATATTGGGCAGCACAGACTTCTGGGGCAAAATGGCCTGTTTCCGTGCTGATTGTCTCAATTTAAATATAAAATTTATACTTTTCCCCTTTTGCCCTTAACCCATGTCCTCTGGTTTGTATATCACCTACCCTTAGTGGAAAAATCCTATCTACATTTACTCTGTCCCCCTCAAAATTTTAAATACCTCTATCAAATCTCCCCTCATTCTTTTTTTTGGAATACTTTATTTATAGGTTTTCAAATTTGAATTCAAACAATTTACAACTTTCTCTTTATGGGTAGTTACAAACCTATACTGATTGCAACTTACTCATATCCAATCAATGCCATTTTTTTCTACCGAGTCCAAGCCTAACACCCCTCCTTCTCTCTCCCTACCCCCATCTCATTCCTCCAACATCCAACACTTGACACACAACCAATCAAAGAAGAACACTTAAAACATTAGAAACATTTACAACAAGGGAATAAATCATATCGGGGAGTTATAGGTCTGGCCTGGCTCAGGGGCCCAGGATCGAGCCGATTTTTTCCCCCGACTTTTCCTGGCAGGAATGAGGCAAATCTCCCCTCATTCTTCTACACTCCAGGGTAGAAGAAAAGATATGCGAACAGGGAAGGTTTTAGAAAGATATAGGCCAAACCACTGTTCTATGACCACATGTTCTCCTTTGAGAGGGTCTCTGACCCCCAATCCCTTCAGCTATTGGCAATAGTGTTCTATCCATCTGTTCCCATCCACTCTTAATTAAAAATATTCCAGTTATATAACTTCATACTTTATAATGTCTTAAATCAGGTCCATTTTCATTTATGCATACAATTATTGCAAGTCAGATGTGGACCATGCGTCTGTTGTCGGACTCTGGCTTTACCCTACCCTCAATTTAGTCTCTGAGTCCAGTGTGCTCGTTGAATGAAGTGATAGGAGAAGGTATTCTGTTCAACAATCAGTTTATTACACAGCACAAGAATAAAGCTTAACAGAGCTCAGGTTCAGTCGTTAGTTCATAGGTCACCTGCTCAGTGAGCTATTCCCCAAGACTGACTCCTACTGTCCAGTCTCTTCTGTTTATATAGATTAACATTATTACACTGAACAAAAGTTGTCTTTCTTTGCTAGATTCCTTGCAAAAGATTTATCTCAAGCAATTTCCTGCTCTGCAGTTATCTAGGGTGTAGACCTCCCATCTTAATCCTCAAGGCCAGAACATCCTGTTGGCTTGATCAGAAATCAATTCATACCCCATATATTTCTAATTATTTCTTTGTACTCATCTGGCCATAGTCTTCTGTTCTACTCAACACCTCATGTCTTAGCCTTCCTACTAAATTGGTTCATACATTTTCTCTCTTTTGTATTTGGAGGCAGCAAATTCTACATGTACTATAATCAGCCAACTTTGCTACATACTGCGGCTGTTACTTAATTGCATTCCTATTTCCCTTAAACAGTATAATTGAAGTAAATAGTAAATTGTTACATAGTACTGGATTAATGAAGACATAATGAATAGTACATAGGCATATTTTCTATGATTACTTAACCCCTTGGTTCCAACACTGTCTGCAGTGCTGTTAAATGCTCTACACTGTCAACTCTCTGGTTTTACAGTCCTCATTTCCTGAGCTTTACCTAATATCCTGTTAGCTTGATCACATTCTTATGAGCCAAAAATGTTTTGATTTTATGTCCTGCAAATCTGTATTTCCAGATCCATTAAATATCGTCCCTCAGCAACAAGACTAATTCCGAACAGATTATTCTCACTCTTTTGTTAGGTTTAATCAAACCGGACCTCTCATACTAAATTCCTCCAATCTTACTGAGATCTCTTTGCTGTTCCCTTCGTCTTCCCGAGAATTAATTATACCCACTGTTTTAGTATCACTTTCAGCTTTTAACCAAGCTCTGTCTCCGTTTACATCTAAGTCATTGATATGCACATTAATCAAAAAAAAGAGGCTTCTGAATTAAAATGATATGGGATGCCTTTCCCTGTATCAACCACATTGAAATGCAATTTTCTGCCCATCTTCCTTTCACCAGTGACATGAAATCCTCCCTCTAATTCTACACTCCGTAATCTTTTCTGGCAATCTCTTGTGATACACCTCAACAAAGGTTTTTGTAAGGTCCATGTACTCAACGAGATTAAAGTAAACTAACTAGTGATTCCGTGGGATGATTTTAAATGTACTAGTCATTAGAAGGCTCATTTGAAATGAAAATTAACACCATCTGGTTAGATTGGGAGCAAGTTGACACCAATCTGCCTAATGATATGAAAGTGTTGCAAAGTTAGCAAGTTGTCCTGATGCCTTAGTGTTGGAATTATAATGGTAATAATTTACAAAAACTAACTCCGACCCTCGCTTGCTTTGATTTATTTGACACTCTGCCAGAAGGAAGTGCATTTCACCCACACTTTTGCATTGCCCTAATGTAGACACTTCGAATCATGGAACAGTACAGAACTGAAAACAGGCCCTTCGGCCTACTCTCACTTGTCCAAATTTTTCTTAAATTTGAAAAATGAGCCTGCATTCACCACTTCAGTTGGCAGTTCTCCGCGTGAAGTTCCCCCTAAACTTTTCCCCTTTCACCCCTAACCCACGGCCTCATCTACCCTCAGTGGATAAAAGCCTATCTACATTTACTCTGTCTATCTCCCTCGTAATTTTGTTTACCTCTAACAAATCTCCCATCATTCTTCTACTCTCCAGGGAATAAAGAACTAACCTGTTTGACCTTTCCCTGTAACTCACTGCTGGTTTTGATACTCTCGATAAAGGATCCCAACCCAAAATACTGACTGTCCATTTCCCCACACAGATGCTGCCCATCCAGCATCTGCTCAAGATTTCAGCATCTGCTGCTTTTGTGTTTATAAATTAAATATAGATGCACAGCACAGTAACAGGCTCGTCAAGAGCCCGTGCCCCCCAAATGCACCAAATAACCTACAACCCCCTTCAACCTACAGTAGGTCTTGAAGGGTGGGAGGAAACCGGAGCACCTGGAGGAAACCCACGCAGACACGGGGAGAACGTACAGACAGCGCAGGATTTGAACCTGGCACTATAAAAGCATCATCCTAACCGCTACACTAAATGTGTGGAGTATGATCATTGCATTAAAGTGTGGAGTATAGCAGTCTGTTTGTCAACAGTGAGCTCCCCAGACGAACAATGTGATCGTGGAAAGTCTCCAGATACTGCGATTGTAGTAAAAACACGAAAATGCTGCAGGAACTCCACGGGTCTGGCAGCCTCCACCACAGGCAAAGATATATCGACCAGCTTGTTTTTTGGCCTGAATGAAGAGGCTGGGACAAAGTAAGAATTTATCACAACTGTGCGAAAGGAGACAGGGAAAAGAGAGACGCACGCGGGGGTGGGGGTGGGACGGGGTGTTTCAAGAAACCCAGAGAGGAGAGGTCGATCTTAATGCCATCTCGTTGGAGGGTGCCCAGTCGGAAAATGAGGTGTTGTTCCTCCAAATTGCGGGTGGTCTCATTCTGGCAGTGCTCGAGACCATGAACAAACATGTCATCGAGGGAATGGGATGGCAATTGAAATGGGTGGCCACTGGGAGATCCATGCTATTGTGATGGCATAGCTGAGGTGCTCAACAAAGCGATCTCCCAGTCTGAGTTCAGTCCCTCTGACGTCAAGGTGATTCATTGTCTTAAATCACAGTCCAAATATTGCTATAAATTACATTTTAAAAATAAATAATTTAGTGCAAAAATAGGAGAAAGTGGTGTCTGTAATTCATTGTTCATTCAATCTGATAGCAGATGGGAAGAAGCTGTCCTTGCGGCACTGGGTGTTTGTCTTCTAATTTTACACTTACCTGGGAATGGACACAATAGGCCTTTTCATTGTTGGTCCCTGAATGGAGGCCGGCTTAAAAGCCGAATGAAAAGGTATTTCTTAGCTTTTCATGCAGGCCCAGAAGAGCCTGCTCTGATGTCCTCTTCCAGCCTGGAGGCGGGCGGGAGCGTTGATGTGACATTCAGGAGGAGTGGCCACTGGTGCCATGACGCCATACAAATGCGCCGAGCAATGGCCAACTTTGTTACCCATAGTCCCATAATCCCCTACACAGCTGGAACTGCTCTGCATTTCCCAGAAACGGTTCCAGTTGAATGGGGGAATTATGGGTAAGGTAGATGGCCATTGCTCTGCTGCTTATTGAGTTGCTGGCGCCGACAGGTGGCCTGGTGAGGTGCCGGAGGCTGGGGTGGCCGGCGGGGCTGTCACAGCCTGCCCCAGCCACCCGCTGTCAGCCCAGTTCCTGCTGGCCTGAAGGTCCCTGCTGACCACCCTGGCCCTGAGGGGGTCATGGAGGAAGAGGGGTGAGTGAGATGGTTCATGGGCTGACGACGCCACCATGCCATCATCAGCATGCCCCTAGCCAGCCACTTTTAGCTGCATTACTTTTATGCTATGCGCTCTGCCCCAGACCCTTCCCCCAAGAGGGATTGCAGTTGATGCCTTGAGCCAACCAGAGCACATTCATGGAGGTAAGTTTCCCGATGTAAGGGTGGAGACTCTCTGCCTTTACACTTGGGCTTTTTGACTGTATGAAAGGGCCTAATGATAGTTTCATGTCTCATCCCAAAGATGGCAAGTTCAGCAGTGCAGCATTCGTTTAAAGTTTAACTCCAGTGTCAGCCTAGTTATTGTGTTCAAGCAGCTCGTTGCCACTTGACTTGAAGGCTCGAAATTGGAGGTAAGGAAGTCACAAAAGGAGCCAAAGGTGAAGCACTAAAGCAGTCAAGCCAGAGACTCACAGTGCAAAGTGAAGAAACCACATCAAACACTTCAAGTTGAAGAAATACAAGGCCATCTTGTGAAAATGCCTCAGGAATTTAAATGTTCCTCCCAACCTCTTATCAATACTTCTATCCTCTGCAGGCCCATGTGGACAATATGCATTGACTGACAAAAGGTATGGATGCGAGGAATTTACAGCTATTCCCAAACTTGTTCTCTTCTTTGGCTTGGCTTCGCGAGCGAAGATTTATGGAGGGGTATGTCCACGTCTGCTGCAGGCTCGTTGGTGACTGAAAAGTCCGATGCGGGACAGGCAGGCACAGTTGTAGTGGTTGCAAGGGAAAATTGGTTGGTTGGGGTTGGGTGTTGGGTTTTTCCTCCTTTTTCTTTTGTCAGTGAGGTGGGCTCTGCGGTCTTCTTCAAAGGAGGTTGCTGCCCGCCGAACTGTGAGGCGCCAAGATGCACGGTTAGAGGCGATATCAGCCCACTGGCGGTGGTCAATGTGGCAACTTGTTCTAACCTAACACAAACATACAAGATGTCGTGAGACATTCAGAAATATTTATAAATTGTCATTTCTTTGACAGCTGGCAAAGCTGAGGGTAAAATCCCAAAATTAAACTGCAGATGCTGGAAATCGAAAATGAAAACAGAAAACGCTGGAAGTACTTGACAAGCCAGGCCTTGTATGTGGGAAGAGAGACAAAGCTAATGTTTTGAGTCTAATGAGGAGTCCTCAATCAGGTGCCTCCAAAGATTTTCCGTGTAAAGAACTTAATGTATGTCCAACCTTTGGTACCAATCCAATAAACTCCAGCTTTGGTCTTATCAACTTTCGACAAGACTGTCTGACCCTTAATCCAGGAACAGCCTGCAGGGCTCGTCTACTGCATCTGGTACTCCTGTTGTGGTCTCCTCTACATCAGAGAGACTGGGAGATCACTTTGTTGAGCACCTCGGCTCTGTCCACCACAATAGCGTGGATCACCCAGTAGCCATTTCAATTCCCTGTCCCATTCCCTCGCTGACATGTCTCATGCACTACCAGACAGAGACCTCCCATAAACAACACCTCATCTTCCATATGGGCATCCTCCAACCAGATGGCATTAACATCGACTTCTCCGGTTTCTGTTAAACACCTGCCCTCCTACTTCTTCCCCCACCTCTCTCGCACGCACGCACGCACGCACGCACGCACGCACGCACGCACGCACGCACGCACGCACGCACGCACGCACTTCCCTTTTGCCTTTGTCTCCTCACACAGAACCAAAATAAATTTTCACCTTTTCTTTTATCATATCCAATTAACACCTAGAGTTGGTCTGGACTCCTTCCCCACCGCCCCCTCCTGCCATTCTTCAGCTTTTATTCTGACACCTTCCTGCTCTTTGCTTATAACTCAAAGAAGGGCTCAGGCCTGAAATGTCAGTAATGTATCTTTACCTCCTGATGCACCATCAATTACTCGAACGACTGCTGTTGAGAAATCAATAGGCTTTTATTCACTGAAGAACAAAGGCACATCCCAACTGTTTGACTGTCCTGCACTGAGGAGGGGCTGTGGAACAGTCAATGTTATAAAGGAGCCTGTGGTACAGTCAGCCAGTGGGTGTACCTGACCAGACAATTATATGCAAACCTCCTATGGAGACTGCAAAACCGGCTGAGTTCCTCCAGCATTTCTGTGTGTTTTTACTACACTCGTATCCTCTACAGACTTTCGTATTTCACTACAATCTATTCCATGAACAGACCTGCTGCAAAACAGGTTGCCAGCAAACCTGAAGTTTAGGTTTTTGAATCTTCTTTTCATTAATAAAGAAAACATTAATTTCCATACTGGTGCAAAGCGGAAAGTTACTTTCACAAAGACGATTTGTCATCCACAGGACACAAAGGCTGGGATAGAAAGGCGGTGCCATCAACAGCATGGATCCTCAGAATCCACATGCTGCAAGGGAAATGGGTGGATCATCATCAGAAAAGTTGGATTTTAGTGGCGATACAGATGCTATTTTTTGCCACTGGGATAACAAGAAGATATTAATATTTGCAACAATATCGCTGCTGAATTTTTCATTAGGCCTCACTTTTATCAGCATGGGAGAAAAACCCCACTCATTTTCCACACTCATTATCCACACGTCAGATACATGGAATCTAAGGCATCAAATAACATTGCTTCGATTAACTTCAGGTCAGATTGTTTCTCAGTTTGACACCCAGAGCAAGTACACTGAGGGAATCTGGCTTGTAACATTAACTTGGACATCTCTTAATTTACAAGTAGGTTCCACAAGAATGACCAAGGTTTAAATCTAAAAGGCGGCGCTGCTGAAGCAGCTGTATAGGCAGTCCTGCCGTGGTGCAGACCCACACACTCAGCACTCCCCTGCGAGGTCCAGCTGCCCAGTCCAACTGCCCAGTCCAACTGCCGTTTGCTCTGGACGGACTTTAAATGGCATCAGTGGATTATTTTAAAATTACGCTCCCAAGAGGGCAGTGCCCCTGATCAGCAGTGGCCACGAGGGGTTGCAGACTCTGGGGGAGCGGAGGACTCGCATAGGGCACCAGAAAATGGAGACCACCCCCTCCATTCCCCCATTTGAGAAGGAGAACAGAGGACATGACCTATGAGATGGTGACCTTGGCGGGAGGCTGTTGGCCACGCGATGGAGTACTGGCTGTTGGTGACTTGAGGCGAGAAACCCTCGGAGACTGCTGGCGACTGCGGTCAAAGGACTCGCACCAGTCTGCGGACTGCTGGAGACTGGCTGGAGGGGTATCAGGTATCAGAACTGGGATGCGAGAGGGTGCTGCCAGTCAATAAGGGAGGAAGTATTATCCAGTAAGAAAGTTAGCATGTAACTGCAAGGGGTGAGTAGTTAATCTTTCAGGTCATCCAATTCTGAAGGACAGAAGCTCAATAAAGGTTTGGCTCCACATCCTCGGAGCATTGAACTGAAACTATCAAAAGAGAGAGTAGCATCATAAATCTTAACAACCTTTGTCGTGTTAATTGCAGGCAAATCACTGACTTCCAGTTTCTCAGAGGAGACAGGTGCACAGAAACGACAAACATATTTTCATACTTATAGCATACAAATGTTAACCATGTTGAATAGACAGGTGGCTTCAAGATATGAAATTACATTGAATAGAGCAATAAATAGATTGCAATCTTTGTAATTATACTGTTCACTTTTACAAGAACACTAAGTGCCAGAGGCATTGCTATAAATAACTAGCACATGTACAATGATGCACATTAATACATTGCCTCGACTATGTAATGATATATCTCAATAACTATTTATTTGCTGATCGGATTCTAGGAATGATGGTACCTTTCATAATAAACAATTCTGAAGCAAATGAACACTTCTGATGGTTATTACACTTGATGCTCAGCCAGATTATCTTCTTTCGATAAAGAGCTCATTGATACAACACTTCAGTTTGACACTGAAGCATATCAAAATATTAAATGACAATCTGATCACATGACCTTTTATTTATTGATGTATCCATTTATCTCTCTCTATTAATTCATCCATCTATTTATTTGAATATGGGTGTGAACAGCAGGGCCACCTCAAATTGGTCTTGGTGAAATGTATTGGCATTGTGGATACAGTGAAATCCCCATTATCTGGCACTCAATCAACCGAAAACCCAAGCAATCGGCCAAAATAAAAAGAGAGGAAGTAAATAAATAGATCGATTTCAGAGTAAATAAAAATAAATTGTTTTAAATAAAAGTTTAAAAATGCTCTCTGAAGCAACACACAACTCCTTTGGAGCAAACATACAGCCAGTGGAGCGCCCCGGTCGTGCCCCACCTGCAGCCGCTCTTTCGATAAAGTTTCAATGAAGTTGTGTTTGACTAAAGTGGTGGCACCCAGCTGCTCACCACTGGGGCGTCTCTCCCAAAGTATCTTCCTAACCCTGCCTGGTCAGAGTCTTTATCTTTATTAGTATATTAAGTATATTAGTAAGGTTTTATCTGTAGACTTGGGGCATTTAATTATGACAGAGGCATGGTTAGCGTAATGCTGTTACAGCACCAGCGACCGGGATTTGAATTTAAAGGAAGGTGCGCCAAGGGCCTGTCTGGGACACTTGCGTGGAGGTGAGTCAGGTTATCAGCGAGGAGAGAGGGGATTATGATGGCAGCACGATTAACATAGTGGTTTGAATTTAAATTTTGTAAGTTACAGGAATTACCTGAATAAAGTGGACTTTACAAATTAAAGACCACAATACTAACTTTTTTTTTTCAATTTACTTTACATTTTTGCACTGTCTTTTGTCTTTTAAATAGTCTATTCTTAATGCAGGTGTATTAGTTAGGCTTGGAAGAGTGAGTCTTGGTCAACTGGAGACTATCTGACATTTGCAATCCCTGAAGGTGCCAGATAATGGGGATTTTACTGTATTATGTGGAAGGTCGATGCTCTCAATCCATCAAGTTAAGATTTCAATGTTCCCTTGTAGTTTAGCCTCCAGGTATGGTCTGAATATAGGCATCATTTGCATACTGAGGTTCAGGTAACCTTAGGTCTGGCCTGAATTCTACTCCAGCCCCATGGAAAGTTGGTTAGGATTATGGGTGAGGTGATGGATTGACGTGATCAAGAGGTCTAGGTCAATACAAGATTCCTTTACTGTCACTGGAATAGTACAGAATATGTAATATTACACAAAATTGCCTTCTTCCCACCGTCTGGCCAAGAGATTCCATTAGTGTTGCCTTACAGTAAACGAGAACGAAAAGCAAAAGAGAGTCCCTTCAGGGACACTGAGAGTCCGTGGATTCACCTCCAACATTCCCGCAGCCTCTCCAGCCGCACAGTCTCCTGGTCGATTCATCGGCTGCCCGAGCCCCGGATCCAAACCTCCGACGTGATCGAAAAGTCTGGAACCCTTCTTGCTTCAGCACCCTCTTGAATACTGGCTCTGATACCTGATTCCCATGAGCAGCCCGCGTGGATTTCCCCGACCATAAGTCGGCAAGGGTCCCTCTGAGTCCCTCGCTAGTGTGCTGCCATGGTCACCTTTCCTGTAGGGTCATCGCCTGTGCTACTCCTTCATGCACTGTTGTTTGACATTGGCTTTCACTGAAATAGATGCATTGATTAATACTACAGTTTGCTAATTATCATGGGGCAAGCATAAGATGGAGAGGAGGTTCCAAGGGCAGTTGACTTTGAGAGGGGTGTCCATAGTCCCTTTGGGTTAATGGAGTTGAAAACTTTAGAAAGGTCAATTAAATACTGTAAACTGGTTGGTAGCATTCTCTGCATTTTTCTTTCCGGTGCCATGTGCTGAAGATCATGTCCACTGGGTGGTTGGAACGTGACAGACACCGAGGAGACCCAATGTAGTCACCACAGCTGGACCAGCCTCTCTTGTTAAGGACAGTCGTGATGATGGAATCTCTGAGGCCCTGTGGCATAATCCTCCTCTTTCCAAATGTGTTTTAATTAAAAAAAATTTTTTTAGACAAACAGCATGATAACTGGCCCTTCAGCCCACAAGCCTGTGCTGTCCAAATGCACCCAATTAATCTACAACTCCTTGTATGTTTTGAACAGTGGGGGAAACTGGACCACCCGGAGGAAACCCACACAGACAGGGAGAATGTACAGACAGCGCCCAATTCAAACCCGAGTTGCTGGCGCTGTCTGTACATACCGCCCATGGTGTGATGAGAACCTCTTCACTCTGCTATTGTAGGTCAGGAACTCAGACTCATTGATGTCAACATTACCACAGCAGGTGAGATAGAAGATGGACAGGACATGAAGCAGGAGGCTGCCTTTTTGAAGGCCAAGACCCCACTTCATTGAGATCCAAGAATGAGGGGGGGGGGTGGGAGTTGAACTCATAAGGGACAGAGACATAACCAATATGCACTGGAAAGAACTCTTTGATAACTTCCTCATTATGTCTCAGTCCTTGATGTGAGCATCCTAGAGTCTACCCCACAGGGGCCTATCCTGGCCAGTCATCCCTGACTGACAAGATGTCATGAAGACCACGTCTCAACACAAAAATAATCTGGGGCAGGTGACATCTCCTCTGAAACCTCAAGCTCAGCAATGACACTGCTTCACGCTGGTAACCAAAGGCCTTTAGTGATGAATCTATGCCTCAGTGAGTTGCACCAAAGTGTTGCGACTTCGACAATACAACCATTACATTAATTCTAAGACTAGAAAATTGGAATTGTGATCAATATATTTTCTTATTATCCATTTAATACAACCCAGTCCTCTCCAGCAGTGAGCAGTAACTATCAGGTAAGAACACGGGGTAAAATTCAGATGGGCCAGTGTCATCTGAGCACCAATAGAGGCCTTTTTATAGAGAAAAAAATTGCGACTGTAAAGGCGGATATTCTCCACCCTCACATCACAGAACCTACCACCATAAATCCTCCCCGCTCGGTTCCAAGACGCCAGATCCGATCCTTCCTCAGGCTGGCCGCACAGCACTACCCTGGCTCCATAAATGTACTGCTGATGCAAGTGGCTGGCTAGAAGGTGGGCCGATGACGACATGAGAACGCCGTCAGCCCGCGACCCAGAACCCATTCACTGTAGCAGTAAAACCGCATAAGGGCTGGAGGTCGGAGTCCCTTGGTGTGCCGGAGGAGCAGCACCAGGCAGAAAGAGGATCAATGGCTGTCTTCATTACCCATGATCCCCCACGCATTTCCCATAGCGGTTCCAGCTGCATGGGGGATTATGGATAACGAAGACAGCCATTGCTCGCCGCGTATGTATGCCATCATGTTGATGGGTGGATGCAACAAGTCGCTGCTCTGTATAAAAGCAACGCTGCAGAAGCCTATTAGGCCTTCTCTATAAAAAGGTAAGTGCAGATTTTTCTCTGCCAATGGAACTGGCCTCAGACTGAAGCCCACACTCCCACCACATTCTGCCCCACTGGGTAAACTAACTCCACTACAAAGCTGATGAACTGTGTGTGACGATGTGCCAAAAGAGACAGCCAAACATAGAACACAGAACATTACAGGCCTTTTGGCCCACGACGTTGTGCCCACCCATATATGCCTACCAAAAAAACCAGAACTCTCCCTGCCTCATATGTCTATATTTTCCTTTCATTCATGTGCCTGTCTAAGAGTCTCTTAAATGCCCCTTTTGTTCCTGACTCTACCTACACCCCTGGCAATGCATTCCAGGCACCCACAACTCGGTGTAAAAAATATATCCCTGATATTTCCCCTCAACCTTCCTCCCTTCACTTTGTACAGACTTTTTCATTAAAGTAAAAGCAGCACGGTTGGTGTAATGTTTAGCGCAACGCCTTTACAGCACCAGCGATCAGGGCTTGGGTTCGAATCCCGTGCTGTCTGTAAGGAGTTTGTACGTTCTCCCTGTGTCTGCGTGAGTTTTCCCCAGGGACTTCGGTTTCCTCCCACTGTTCGAAATGTACCAGGGGTGTACGTTAATTTGGCAGCTCGGACTTCTGGGCCAAAATAGCCTGTTGCCGAGCTGTACGTCTAAATTTATAAATTTAATTTATTTTTCACAACGGCACCTCATATAAGCAGTGATATAATTCAGTTCAGCACTCATTAAATCATTGCCACATTATAAAGAAATAAAAAAGCAGTTTGTCCAAGATTAGCTGAGGAAGATAAGTTTGTCCTTTCACAAAAATTCAGTCACATGTTCTCAACCACCAACACCCAATCATTGAGATTAGTTCTTGGACAAACACAGAATTTCACCGCCTAATTCAATTCCTCATCCACTTCTCTGACCAAGAAACATTGACCACGCATATTCACGCAATTTTTCTGTACTGATTTATATATTTGTTGTACATCCTAATTAATACCAGGTCATTATCTAAAATGGTCCAGTGTGCTAAATATTCAGGAAAGGATGGCTATGAAATGTTTCAGATATTTTTGATTCTTTCTTGCTCCTTGCTGCTTTCTACGAGTCCCTTGCCAGATCCTGCCTCTCGAGGGTGATGAGGTGGAGAATTCCCACAGCTTCTGTTACGATCAGACACTGGCAATCAACCGAATACCAGATGCGAAGGATGTCCTCTTTTAAAAAAAAAACATTCCATCCAGTCTATAAATAATTACATTGGCAATGGTACAAACATAACAAATTGTTAATGAATCCTGCCAGTGGCATCTGCAGAAATTCCAGCTTGATTGTTATTCCTCATTAACGACAGCGAACTGCACTCCTATTACAAATCTCAACATTCTTCATTGCTCCAGAGGTGATGATTTGCAGCTCTCAACTTGACATTTTCAAACATTTCTGTTCCTCGGTTCCTTGGTTTCCCCCTCCTTTAGATTGTCTCACTCCTGTAGATTCCTCGTGAGGTCCTGGGCACCGCCCTTGCAGGGATTTCCCAGTGGCAACCCATTTCAATTCCCCACCCCTTTCCCATGCCGACAGGTCTGCCCATGGTCTCGTGTGCTGCCAGACTGAGTCCATACACAAACATCTCCCCCACCCCCACCATTTTGTTTGTGAGCTTGCTGACAATTTTCCATACTTTGATGAAGATCTCAAGTCTGAAATGTTGGTTATGTATCTTTATCTTTGCTATACAAAATAAGCTGTGTGGCCTGTTCAGTTTCTGCCAGCATTACGCTTTTACTTCAACCACGGTGTCTGCAGACTTCAGTGTTTTACACCTCATGTTCTGCCTGTGCACCCTGCAACCAGATGGCATTAACGTCAACTTCCACTGACCTCCCAACCACCACCCCATCACTCTCCACCCCATCCCTATTTTCCTTTCCTCTAGCTCTGTCTCTCTCTTGTTCCCTTTCCCCTTTCCCTTTGTCTCCTTTCCACCAGTTCTGCATTCACAGAGCCACTGCCTCCCCGATCAGTTCTCACCTTTCCTCTCCCATCCTCCTATCCATGTCCAATTACCATCCTTTGTCCTCCCCCAGCTCTTTCTTTCTTCGCCCTGCCATTTAATTCTGGTGATCTATCAATGAGGGATTGCAGTCGGTACCTTGGAGCCGGCTACGGCGCCTTTAAGAAGGTAAGTCTCCCCCAAAAGGGTGGAGAACCTCCGCCTTTACACTCAGGCTTTCTCTTTGCATGAAAGGGCCTTATACCTCCTGCGGATGCTGCAAGACCTGCTGAGCTGTGGTTTTACCTTGTGAGGCTGAGGTTATTTGTTTTTATTTATTCAATTTTTAGGATCATTCGCAGCATTTGTTCCATTGTCCTCTTACTAATTACTCTCTGAACTGAATGACTTGCCAGGCCACATGAAGGTATTTAAGAGTTAAACCCTGATGTGCTTTGGCATGACATATAAACTCAAGCAGGTGAAAGAAGGCATATTTTCTCCCCTGTGGGACATTAATGGTATTTATTTCTAATGACTAGTCTGTTCCCTTAAATTTCAGATTTATTAACTAAATATAAATTCTGCAGCACTGCAGGAATTCTGGTTCTGGACTGTTTGCCTAAGTCTTTAAGTTTACTGCACCATTAACTTTAACACTTACCCCACCACTACATGTACTAATGGACTAGCAACTAACCTGAGTGATAAAATGGAAGGGCTCAGGCTAGAAACATTGGGAATATGTCTTTACCTCCTATGGACACTGTGAGACCTGCTGAGTTCCTCCAGCTCTTCCATGTTTTAACTACAATCAAAATGCCTGAAGACTTATGCGTTTCACTCAACTAAACCAAGAGGCTTATCTGGAACGAGCTAGACTTTGCCAGTCAAATTCAATAGAACAACCTCCTGGAAAAGTTCTCAGTAGATCTGTTTTTTGTTTTTTTTTGATCAATAGAATTTTGCATTTTTGAATGTATCAGTTTCCAATCACGTTTCTTGCTTCATGAATCCTGCTTTTTAAAAGCAGATGTTTTGCATATAGCTGTCCATCATGTTTACTGGCAAATGCTCCTCTATTCTGTGATGCAACAAGATAACTCAGGGAAAATAAAACCTGAATTAGGAAAAATGTGGAGAAGAATGCAGAACATTGAATGTGAAGTCATCACTTATCACCATTATCAAGAGTTATTTTAACAACCAAAAGGGAATACAGTTGCATCTTTCCAAATACAGAAATCTTTACAGCAATGATAAAAATCAAAAATGCCTCAAACAGAACCAAAAATGTAAAACTGAGTTAAATCCAGTCAACAGAGCCAACTTTTTCAATAAAGACTGGAGATACTGGCAGGTTTTATTCAAGGTTGCAATGCCATGAGGTTAGACTTTATGGATATAGCCTCAAAATTGTGTGTGTGTGTGTGTGTGTGTGTGTGTGTGTGTGTGTGTGTGTGTGTGTGTGTGTGTGTGTGTGTGTGTGTGTGTGTGTGTGTGTGTGTGTGTGTGTGTGTGTGTGTGTGTGTGTGTGTGTGTGTGTGTGAGCCCAGACACAAGCCCACTCTGCTTCCAACTCATAGTCTGATACTCTGCCGACTAACCATATAACAACTACAGTACGGAAACAGGCCATATTAGCCCTTCTAGTCCGCACCAATTTAGTCAACAACCTTCATTATATCATTTCTCTCAGCTCCCTTTCAAAGCCACACCAGATGAATCCACTGCTGACAGACTTGAGGTCAGATGGTTGGGTCATGACAGAAGTTGTAAGTTTGGTGGAACTGAGTTGGAGAGGGCACGAGGAATTGGTAACGGACCCGATACTTGAACTGTAATCTAGTGAAGAAGAGAAGGATTTTAACACTCAGGTTTCCTTCACATTCGAGCTTAGTGTTTTGGCCAAACCTGTTGACGTCATAGCTAAAGTCCAGGGTTTTGAGAGTTAGTCATGATCTAATTCACCAGACCAGGCTTGAGTTGGTGAACAATCTTGCTTCTGGTCCAAAGAGCCTCTCCAAAGCCTAGAGAGCTTAAAAAGAAAATCAGGGAGTTTAGCCATGTGGGGGAATTAAAGATCTGGGTGTTCAATTGGCATGGAGCCCCTCCAAAGCCAGCCTGCACGTTCGAAGAAGAGCCTCACTGTAAACTGGATGGGATTCTGTAACACACCACCGGAGACAGGAAATTCACTGTCCAGATTCTAACTCCCTGAACATATGGTTTCCGCAAAGTTAAAACGGGACCCAAGGTTTGCATGGCATCATTCCATCAACAAACTGTGCCCAGCTCTTGGCATTTTGCAGGAGTGAACCTGTCCCCTGCTATAGCTGCCTCTCAGCATTGGTTCCACGCACACGTCACACCACTGCCAGTTGAGGGAGCGGAGGCAGCTATTTGAATGGACTCCTCTGGTGGATCACCAAGTTCTCCCCCATCTCTGAATGGTGACACTCCCGCGATGGAGGCTCATGAATAAAACTTGGTTCATTTCTTCGTGTCTGGTTCTGGCTTCGCAGCCGGTTCTTGTTAACACTGCAGAATTCAAACAATGCTCACAATGACTGACTAATGGAGAAGTAGCTGCTGGCACTAAGATTATCTGAACAGATTGCTGCAATGTTATATCTTTCAAAAAAAAATCCAATTTTTTTGTTTGACACACAGATACCTCTTTGTTCTAAATTTTCAGAAGAAAGACTTGCCATTCCCGCACAGCCCAAACAGATCACAAAGAGAATCTACTGCTGTCAGCTTAGTTTAAGCCAAGGCTGAGTGCACAGAATTACACAAGATGTTACACAAGCAAACCAGGGTGATGCTGGTCTTTAAATATCCAGTGTTTTACATCAGTAACCTCATGTAGAGAGACTTAAGATTATGCAAGGGTTTAATAGTGTAGACACAGAGAGGTTCCTGCTCAGAGAGGCAGCCAATATTATTTACAGCATAGTTGAAGCCGATTCTGGCTATTGAAACCCTTGCTGCCCAGTTACACCCAAATTAACCGACAACCCAGTACTTTTTGAAGAGTGGGAGGAAAGCAGAGACACCGGGGAAAACCCACGCAGACATGGGGAGAATGTACAAACTCCTCACGGACAGTGCGGGATTCAAACCAGGGTTGTTGGCACTCTAATAGCGTCGCGCTAACCATACCACCAGATCAGAATCAGAATTTATTGTCGGGAACGTGTTACGAAATTAATTGATTTGTGGTAGCATCAAATATTGCTGGGCTACATTTATAAAAATTAGAACAAATTAGCCCAAAACAAGAGAAAGTGAGGTCACGTCTGTGGTTCACTGTCCATTCAAAAGCTTAAGGCGAAGGGGAAGAAGCTATTTTTGTACCATTGGGTGTTTGTCTTCAGGCTCCTGTATCTCCTTCCTGATGGTAGCAGAGTGAAGAGGGCATGGTCTGGGTGGTGAGGGTCCTTGAGGATAGAGGCTGTTTTCTTGAGACACTGCCTCTTGTCCTTAATGGAGAGAAGACTAATGCCCATGTTGGCGATGGACAAGTTTACAACTTTCTGGAGCCTTTAACTGTCCTATGCATTGGCGCCTCCACATTAGACAGTCAGAACACTCTCCACCGTCTTTGGTGGCAGTAATTACCAATAAATCCCAGAGGGGATTTATGGAACCGCACAAATGCTGGGAAACCTGAAATAAAATCAGAGAGTGTTGGGAATCCTCGGCGGATCAGGCAACATCCGTGGAAAGAATGGCAGGTGGAGGACTGTTCCCTCGTTGTGGCAGTGACGTAGACTCTGGTGGTGTCTGTGGGGAGTTTGTGGACTCTGCTTGTGACAACATGGGTTCTCTGGTTTTGTCCATCATCATAAAGATGTGTGGGTCGGTAGATGAATTGGTCCTTGTCACTTCCCACCGGTTCACAGGAGAGTGACAGAGTCTGAAAGGAATTGATTGGAATATGGGGAAAATAAAGATTCATAAAAAGGTTCACATTATACATTAAAAATGTAAGACACATGATGTACTTTAACTTTTTCCTGCCATAGGGCAAACAAAGAGTCGCCATGAGGGGGCGACACAGTTGGAGTAGCGGTTAGCGCAAAGCCTTTACAGCGCCAGCGATCAGGACCTGGGTTCAAACCCTGTGCTGTTTGTAAGGAGTTTGTATGTTCTCCCCGTGTCTGCATGGGTTTTCCCCGGGGGGGGGGGGCTCCAGTTTCCTCCCACCATTCAAAAACGTACCTGGGGGGTGGGGTGTAGGTTAATTGGAGGCAAATTGGGTGAGAAGGAGTCATGAGCCAAAATGACCTGATACCGTGCTGTATGTCTAAATTAAAAAATGAAGATTGCCCAGCGCCCCTAACAATAAGAGAAAGAGAAGCAAGACTCAGGGACACTGAGTGCCATGGATTCACCTCTAGCACACCTGTGGCCTCTGCAGTCTCTCAGACCTCTGTTCACACTTTTGGCAACCTCAGCTCCACATCTAAATCTCCCGAATGATCTGGACCTTCAGCTCCTGAGCCCCTTCGGCAGCCCTTGCCCTCAGCATCCTCTCAAATCTTGGTTCCGATACCTGGTTCCCCTGAGGAAGACTCCAGTTACCCGCAGGCTGTGTGGGCCCTTCAACCGCAGGTCGGCAGTAGCCCGCAGTCTGTGTGTGACCTTCAGCTGCTGAGACCCTTGACTCCAACCCCTAGTGATACGCTGCCCAGCACAGGATTACTGTAAATGAGTACTTGATATTTGGCATGGTTTCAGTGAACACGAAGATCTAATTCCATCTTATGTGACTTTAGAAACAGTTAACATTTCAGGTTAAAACATCGAACACAGATAATTAAGACATTACAGTGTGGCGGCCCGCAATTGCGGAGATCGGGCTAGCACATCGCGCAGCAGCAGACGCAGAACAGAGATCGCTAAAGAGACTCCCAGGACAACAAACCAGTAGGGGTAGAAGCTGGGGCAGCATCAGACCAACAGCCCTAAAATGGTGTTGGTCAAGCTCCCTAGCTAACTCAGCAGAAACAGGCTGGGGAAGAAGGGCATTCATATGCATGGACGTTCCCGCCCACTATATAAACAAAATAGAGAGAGTGCAGAGAAGGTTCATGAGAATGTTGACAGGATTTCAGAGTCTGAGTTACAGGGAAAGGTTGTGCAGACTGGGGCTTTTTTCTCTGGAGCGTAGAAGATTGAGAGGGAACTTGATAGAGGTGTTTAAGATTTTAAAAGGGACAGACAGAGTAAATGTGGATAGCCTTTTTCAATTAAGAAAGGGGGAGATTCAAACTAGAGGACATGGGTTAAGATTGAAGGGGGAAAATTATAAGGGGAACATAAGGGGAAATTTCTTTACGCAGAGGGTGGTGGGGATGTGGAATGAGCTTCCGGCAGACGTGGTCGAGGCGGGATCATTGGTTACATTTAAGGAAAGACTGGATCGTTACATGGATAGGAGGGGACTAGAGGGGTATGGACTGGGTGCTGGTCAGTGGGACTAGAGGGTGGGGATTTGCTACGGCATGGACTAGTAGGGCCGAACTGGCCTGTTCTGTGCTGTAAGTGGTTATATGGTTATATGGCTGACTCAGTCAATCAGCAAAAATGGCGGGAACTTGAACAGTATAAAAGCAGCCTTTCCAGCCCTAATAAATGAGTGAGCTTAACCTGCCACAATATGTGTGTGTGTGTGTGTGTGTGTGTGTGTGTGTGTGTGTGTGTGTGTGTGTGTGTGTGTGTGTGTGTGTGTGTGTGTGTGTGTGTTTCTTTGTAGCAGTCGGCTACAACAGTTTCTTTGTAGCAGTCGGCTACAACAACACCGGAACTGGCCTTTGGCTCATGTTGTCTACACCAAACACGATGCCAAATTAAACCAAATCTCTTGTGCCTGAACATGATACATATCCTTCTACACCAGTGGATTTCAAACATTTTCTTTCCACTTACATACCACTTTAAGTATTCCCTATGCCATTGGTGCTCTGTGATTAGTAAGGGATTGCAAGTGGAAAGAAAAAGCTTGAAAACCACTGTTTTAATCGTACCTAATTGACTCATTATGTGCATGGTTTCATAACTCCAAAGGAAATGGGCCAATGACAATTTTTCTAAAGCAAAATATTTCAGTAACATGGCATAGTGATTACAGGCAGCCCCAGGTTACGAATGTCTGGGTCACGAACAATTCAATGAGCTGTTCCCTAATTCACACGTTGTACATAATGTTACGTCACAAACACTAAATAAGAACCTTAAGTACCTGTTCCATCTTACGTACAAATTCGGCTTATGGACAGACCCAGTTAACAGAACTCATTCGTAACCTGGGGACTGCCTGTGCTTACGGTGGAATCTGAGTGGAAAGAAGTTTGAAAACCACTGTTCTACACCTTGTACATTCACATGCTTCATCCAGAAGCCTCTTACATGCTACTATTGTACCTGCTTACACCGCCACTCCTGTTACCCATTCCAGATATTTTCCACTCTTTGTTCAAACAACGAGCATATCCTTCAAAAATTTCCCTGTTACTTTAAATACATGTGCCCAATATTTGATATTTTTCCTTTGGAAAATTGTTTTGTCCATCAACCCTGCCTATGTTTCTCATAATTTTCTTTTCAATCTTTTAATTAAAGTTTCAGGTTAATAAACATAACAATAACACAGAGATCAAGATTGCATTAATAACTGTTAACATATACAAACACAGACACCAAGTAACATGTGTAAATTGAACTTCCCAACCTCTTAAAAAGCAAACATGAAAGCTTCTCATAATTTTAGCACATTCTGGCCACCATCCCGTAGCCTCCAACACTCTAGAGAACATCTCCAAAGTTTCTCTAAACTCTCCGCATGGCTAATGCCTTCTAATCTGGGTATAAGTCTCTTCTACACCGTTGTTCTGTAATGGGATGACCAGAACTCCACACAGTCATGAGAATTTTTAACTTAGCCACACAGCATGATGACAGGCTATTCTGGACCACAAGTCCAAAATTTACACCCAGTTAACCTACTCCCCGGTACGCATCCTTGGAAAACCCACGCAGACATGGGGAGAATGTACAAACTCCTTACAGACAGCAGGGGATTTGAACCCTGGTCCCGACTGCTGGTGCTGTGAAGGCACTGCGTTAACCGCTACACCAACCCTGCAACCCAAGGTCATGCCCTAACCAAAGTTCCATGCAAATGGAGCATGACTCCATGCTCAATACACTGCTACCGTGTGCCTTGGAGTTCTGGGGGAGGGTCTTTGTCCTGAAATATTACCTCTTTTCATCGATGCTTCCTGACTTTCTGAGCCTTTTCAGCATTTTTTTCTTTTGGGGGGGGGGGGAATTCATCGAGTCTAATGAAAATCTTACTGCGATTGACCATCATCATGGAGTCCAATGATGTGCTGGGTAAGTTACTGAACTAGCACCCAGAGTTCTGAACCATTGACCTAGAGATGAGTCCAAAGAGCACCTTGTACTTGGGGAATTTGAATTCAATTTAAGGTATGAAGCTTCCAGAAAATCTAGTCTCTGTAATAGTAGCCATGACAACTGCATAAGAATAATGTCTGTCCTATTCAAATTACTCATCAATAAATAACAACACTGGGCACTTTCACAATTTCATACAATATCCTGAGACCAGGCTTTTGTTAATAATGAACCAGAGTTCCCAAATCCCTCCATGCCTTGGAGCTCCGCCGCCTCTCTCTATTTAGATGCTTCCTTTTCCTGACAAAATGGAGAATTCCACATTTTTCCACACTCTACTGCATTTGCTACAGTTTTATCCCACTCGCTTGACCTGCTGCAGCATCTTTATGCACTCTTCACAATTTGCTTCTCCAACCTGTCCTTGGAGGTGCAATAAAGAAGGGAATCATTGGGCAGTCGGTGAGATTTGCAATGCAGGTGAAGGGGAACCCATTTCAGAAGCTTGTCATTTTTGGGGAAAAGACCATTAAATGTGAAAAGTGAATGATCTGGGTCGAAACACAATCTGGTGGAGGTGCTCAGTGCATCAGGCAGTAAAAGGAGAAGAATGGACAACACTTCAGGTCTGAACCCTTCAATGTTGTGGTTTTCAATCTTCTTTTTCGTACTTTATAATATATTTATTCATAGGAAATGTTAGATATCCATCAGAGTGTTGGGAGAATCCAAGAAAAGAGGGCATAACTATAAGGTAAGATGGCATTAAGAAGGGACATGAGGGGATGGTTCTTCACTCAGAGGGTGGAACGAGCTGCCAGACAAAGTGATGGAGACAGGGACATTAGCTTCCTTCAAGATGTGTCCCCTAAAATTCCCATTATCTGGAATTCTAGCCTCAAGGCAAAATAAAATCGTGGAAAATATATGGGTAAAAAATACGTAAGTTTAAAATTGGTGCGACCCCCCCCCCCCCCCATGGTTAGTTTGCCAATCCATGCAACGCACCATCTCAAGCGACCACCAAATTCACTTATGAAGCATCTAGGTGCCAGATACTAGGGGTTTTACAGTACATGATGGGAGCAGAATGGCCTAACGTAAGCAAGCGAGGCCAAAGCAGGATGGCTCAGCACGGACAAGCTGGGTCTGTAGGCCTGTCTCCACCCTATGACTCCCCACTGTGGAAATGGCTTGGTAACTATAGTTGGAACTTTTACGGTTGGTTTGCTGAGAGATGTGGCAGTAGCCCCTCATCACTTTCCTGCAGAGTGGGAATAAGCATCCACTCCCTCTCGTGCATTTTCAGTGCATATCTGGCATACATCCCATTCTCTGTCTCTTGAAGAGTGGGTGTTAGATCAGTTGTGTGGGGTTCCCTGACTTCAAAGGTCTTGGAAAGCTGAACATTTACTCTACCTGTGTGGAGCACGAGGAACGATTGTCAACTCTTGGACTGTACTCGTTGGAGTACAGAGTATGAGGTTGGACCTCATAGAGGCATTTCGAATATTGAAAGGCCTGGACAGAGTAGATGCGGCAGGGATGTTTCCCATGGTAGGGGAGTCTTGGTCCAGAGGGCATCACTTCAGCATAAAAGGGCATCAATTTAAAACAGAGAAGTGGAAAAATATCTTTAGTCAGAGGGTCCTGAGTCTGTGGAAGTGAGATGGTTTAAGGCAGAGATTGTCAGGTATTTGATTAGTCAGGGCATCAAAGGTTACGGGGAGAAAGCTGAGGAGCGGGGCTGAGTGGGAGGATGGATCAGCTCATGATTAGAATGGAGGAGCAGGGCCGATGGGCCAACCTCTGCTCCTATATCTTGTGATCTTGTTAATTTCCTCAACAGCACATTCAAGTTGGAGTTTGCAGGCAGCAGGACATTTGCCTTCCTTTGTGTTTGGGATTTGGTCGTCTGAATTTTTCTTCCATTAACAGCACCATTACAAGTCCGAATTAATCCTGCCTGCAATGAGTTAACATACAATTTTTCCAGTAATTTTTTACTTAAAAAACACAACTGTTGCTGCAATATAATCTGATTTTACAATCAAAATGGCAAACATGCTTTAAATTGGCTGTCTCCTCATTCTCATGCTGCAGGAGACGTCATTGTATGTTCTGTTTTTTTATGCACAGTTATCCAGTTCAATCAGAGCTCTCTGCAGATAGTCATCTGGATTGATTTAGTCTTATTACCTTTGCAGGGAAGTATTAGTCGAGCAGATCTGTGTGTCTTATGAGATATCTTCAGGTTCTGAACACACTTTATACCCATTCACTTGATTTGCTAAGTATGTTTATGCATAATTTGCAATCATCTGGAAATGCCTTCTGTAGAGATCTGGGGACCAATCATTTAATTTTCATATGTATCATTGTCTCCCTGCATGTCAAGTCAACAGCTGTCCAGTATGTTTCAACTCTTGTTGCATGCTTTACCCCAACAGAAGTTCTCGTTCATTTGAAATCAGGAAACAAGAAGACTTGTTTATAAATGAAAATCACCTCTAATTTCTATTGACAGGAAAACCCCTGGCATCTGTCATCTCTGGGGATTGGTAGATGCCGGATAAGTGTATTTTCTGGTAAATTGAAATTGCGTGAATTGGCAAACTAACGGTGAGGCGTGCCAATTTTAAACGCTCGTATTTTTTACCTATTTATTTTCCTTCGAGGTTTTGGCTGGTTGCTTGAGGCTGCCGGTTGTTTAAATTCCAGAAACCAGGGGTTTTACTATACCTCATGAGACCAGCTCAAAATGCTCAATGCACGGGATATATTGTAGACAGTTTATAAGAGAGGCAAAATTATTCCATATGTTACTGCCACACCAGAGTTGATGAGTGGTCACAATTGCAAACATGATTAAATTATGCACAAGAGTACTTTAAAGCATTGGTATGGTTGCAAAAGATGACCTTGTGTATGAAAGCAGTTAGCGCAGTGCTATTATTGCACCAGCGACCTTAGTTCGAATCCCGTGCTGTCTGCAACGAGTTTGTATGTTCTCCGTGTCTGCGTGGGTTTTCCCCAGGGGCTTTGGTTTCCTCCCACCATTCAAAACGTATGGGGGTTGTCGTTTAATTGGGAGTAAATTGGGCAGTAGAGGCTCATGGGCCGGAAGGCACAGGAGCCTGAAGTCGAACACCCAATGTTACAAATACAGCTTCTTCACCTCCACCATCTCATTTCTGAACGTGCAGATGTTACCTCACTTTTGTTCTCTTCTTTGGCACTAAATTTACTTTTTAAATCGTGTATTTATGGAAATGTAATTTATCGCCATTTTTCACCTGTAATGCACAACTCAATCAGAGACTCATTTAAGGACTCTAAATTGGGCACTTTTATTCTCTCTGTATTGCCCAGTCAGCTTGTTTACATTCATTATCTGTTTACAATTTATTTGTTTGATTACATGTTTTACGCAGTGTCCAGTTTATTCTTTTGTACTACCAATGAGGGGTAATTCTGCTGCACCCCAGGAAAAAGGATTTCAGGGTTGCACGTGATGTCATGTCTGCTCTCTGAAAATAAACCTGATTCTGAGTCTGCTGAATGGTGGCTGTCCCTTGCAACCCAAGACTCCCAACCTTAATCCCCACTCCACTGCGTGGAGTCATCTCTGTAGAGTAGAATTTACTTTCTTCATTGGAAAATGTCTGATTAATTCTAGCCTGTTCTAAATCAGCTGACAGGGAAAATAAACTAAGATCCAATCAGCCCTGATCTTGTTGAGATTGAGTAACCACATGCCCATTGCCTCCATTCTTATTTCTCTGAGTACAGGCGAGCTGTTGGGTCCCAGTTGCTTCCCACAACTACTTTAGGAGACGTTTTCTTGACCAGACCATGAAAGATTAAAACCCATCACAGTAGATTTGTTAGATTTAAATGCAGGAATCAGCAGGTTCCCTAACAGCAGAAGGTGAAGGTGATTAATTTTCTAACACAATAAATATTTTATTCAACCAGTGGAACAATAAAAATTGCCGAACATCTTGAAGCAGAGAAAAAAAAACGTAATGAACAATCGAAAATACCTCGAGCATTAATCTCTGCTCCACTCCTCCGCTGAATGTATAATCACATTTTCTCATTGATGTCGGACATTTTTCTCTTTCCTTCTCATTGCCCCAAGGCTGCTCAGTGTTTAACCAGCCAAAGAAAATTGAGACTTTGCACATTCAAGAAGAAATTGGTCCTCCTTCAGAGCAGTCTTGAGCAAATGGAGCATAAGAGTGGGAATCCTTCTGGTGATTGTCCAATCTGTGAAATGTAAATGCCATCACCCCCTGTATCAGATTACACAGGCAAAAAGGGGGATCATTTCACCAGACTGTCCCCCAGACTTTCACACGCAATACACAATGATTGCTGGAGGAACTCAGCAGGTCACGCAGCACCAATGAGAAGTGAAGGGTGACCAAGGTTTTGGTCTGGGGCCATTCTTCAGGTAGAATACACACTTACAATAGTTGTACAGTGAAAAGGGTTCTTCCATGAACAGTCATTGTCCTCACAGTCCACAGGAAGGTTTTCAAAGCTTGCAGTGGGATCTGGACCAACTGGAAAAAAGTGCTGAAAAATGGAAGATGGAATTTAATGCAGACAAGTGTGAGCTGTTGCATTTTATTTTTTATACTACCAATTAGTGGTAATTCTGCTGCGCCCCAGGAAAAAGAATCTCGGTTGTATGTGATGTCATGCATGTTCTCTGAAAATAAACCTGATTCTGATTCTGAGTCTACTAAATGGTGGCTTTCCCTTGCAACCCAAGAATCCCAACCTTAATATACATGGTAAATGTCGGGCACTGAGGAGTGCGGTAGAACAGAGGGCTCTGGGAATACAGATACATAATTCCCTGAAAGTGGCCTCATAGGTGGACAGGGTTGTAAAGAGAGATTTTGGCATTTTAGCCTTTATAAATCAAAGTATTGAGCATAGGAGCTGGGATGTTACAGTAAAGTTGTATAAGACATTGGTGAGGCCAAATTTGTGGTATTATGTGCAGTTTTGGTCACCTAACGACAGGAAAGGTATCTATGTATGAAAGAGTGATAAGAAGATTTACGAGGAATGAGTTACAGAGAAAGTAAAATTCTGTAGACATTGTGGTTGGAGTAAAAACACAAGATGCCGGAGAAACTTAACAGGTGAATCGGTGTCTGTAATGTAGCAAAGCCAAAAATACTTAACCAACATTTCGGGCTTGAGCCCTTCATCAAAGTATGAGAAAATGCCGGCAAGCATCCGAACCAAAGGGTAGGAGGGGGGATAGGGGGTGGCAAGGTAGGAGATGATAGGTGGAGAAAGGAGGGAGGGGACAGCAGAAATGAGGGGGAGGGGGGATGGCAGGGGTGTGTGGGTGAAAGAACTGGAAGGAAGGATGGGAAAGGGGGAAGGGGAAGAAAAGACAAGCAGATTTTATGGAAAGCAGTGAAGTCAATGTTCATGCCATCTGGCTGGAGAGAGCACAGATGGAAAATAAAGTGTTATTCCTCTAATCTGTGGTTGGTCAGGGTAGGACAGTACATAGAGCCATGCACAGACATGTGAGCACAGGAGTGTGATGCAGAATTGAAGTGGTTGGCCACTGGGAGGTCACTGTGGTTGCGAACAGAGAGGAGGTGCTGAGCGAAGTGATCTCCATGTCTGCCACCAGTCTCTCTGATGTAGAGAATGTCACAAAGGAAGAACTGGATGCAGTAAATAAGTCCCCTGGATGTACAAATGAAGTCTTGCTTCACGTGAAAGGCCTGTTTGGGGCCCTGGACCGTGGTGAGGGAGGAGGTGTGTGCTCAAGTGTTGCACCTCCTGCAGGCACAGGGGTAGGTGTTGGGGGTGCAATGGGTGGGGAGGAATGAGTGCATGAGGGAATCACTGAGAGAGTGGTCCCTGTGAAGGCCGAGAGATGAGGAGCGGGAAAGATGTGTCTAGTGGTGGGATCCTGTAGTAAATGCCGGAAATACCAGCAGATGATGTGTTGGACGAGGAGGTTGGTGGGGTGGTAGGTGAGGATGAGGAGAGATTCTATGTTTGTTACTTCTAGAGCAGAGGGGGCCAGGACAGATGAGCGGGAAATGGAGGAGATGCGAGTGAGGGCTGAGTTGATGGTGAAGGAGGGCAAGCCATGTTTGTAGAAGAAGGCAGACATTTCAGAAGCTCTGGACTGGAAGACCTCACCTTTGGAACAGATATAGCAGAGACAGGGAAATTGAGAGAAGGGGGATGGAATTCTTGCAGGGGCCAGGGTGTGAGGAGGTGTAGTCCAGGTAGTTGTGGGGGTTAGAGGGTTTGTAGTATATGTCAGTGGAAAGTTTGTCTCCCGAGATGGAGACAGAGAGATCTAGGAAGGGGAGAGTGTTATCAGAGATGGACCAGGTGAGTTTGAGATCGGGGTGGAAGTTGGACATGAAGTGGATGAAGATGACAAGCTTATCGTGGGTGCATGAGGCAGCCCTGATGCAGTCGTCAATATATCAGAGGAAGAGTTGGGGGGGGGGGGGGGGGGTTCTTGCCTGTGTAGGCTTGTAGCATGGATTACAGAGAAAGGTTAAACAGGTTAGGATTTTATTGCCTGGAACATGGAGGAATGAGGGGAGATTATTTAATATTATGAGGGGTATAAACAGAGTAAATATCAGTAAGTTTTTCCTACTGAGGTTAGGGGAGAGACAAACTAGAGGACATGGGTTAAGGGTGAAAGGGGAAAGTTTAGGGGGAACTTCACACAGATGGGTGAGAGTATAGAACAAGCTGCCAGCTGAAGTAGTAAATGCGGGCTCAATTTTAACACAAGACAAATTTGGACAGGTACATGGATGGGAGGGGTATGGAGGGCTGTGGACTGGAAGCAGGCCAGCAGGACTGGGCAGAATAATAGCTCGGCACAGACTGGAAAGGCCGAAGAGCCTGTTTCTGTGCTGTAATGTTCTATGATTTCATGGTTCTTACACTTACAAGTATTGTGTTATGGGTGAAAAGATCAATTAATACATAGCAAGGGCTGAATGAGAGCATTGTTATGAAGTTCACATGATAGCTGTGTAACACACTGTCTTTAAGCCTGTTGGTGCACAATTTCATTCTCTTGAACCTTCTCCCCAACTGGAGGAGGGAGTTCAAAGTTCAAAATTCAGATTTATTGTCAGTGTGCATACATGACATCACATACAACCCTGAGATCCTTTTTCCTGTGGGCCAGGCAGAATTTCTACTTATCGGTAGTGCTATAGACCATGAGTATAGTGCTATTGGTGGTGTTATCTACTTATTGGTCGTCTTGTAGAGAGTGTGTCCAGGATGTGATGGAGTATTTCCAGCATATTTTAATTTTATATCAGCTCTAAGATGGAAAGAATGAGGTGGGAAGATTTAGTATTTTTTTAGAAGGTATATATGTACCATGCATCTTGGCGCCTCACAGTTCGGCGGGCAGCAACCTCCTTTGAAGAAGACCGCAGAGCCCACCTCACTGACAAAAGGCAAAGGAGGAAAAACCCAACACCCAACCCCAACCAACCAATTTTCCCCTGCAACCGCTGCAACCGTGTCTGCCTGTCCCGCATCGGACTTGTCAGCCACAAACGTGCCTGGAGCTGACGTGGACATTTACCCCTCCATAAATCTTCGTCCGCGAAGCCAAGCCAAAGAGAAATATATGAGTCAGCACTACATTGTGGGCCGAAGGGCCTGTACTGTGCGATGATGTTCTATTTTCTAATCATAGGCTGAAACTCTGTAAATGTCACATATAACTTTCTTCTCATTAGTTTTTCAAGCTTTTGAAATCTTTGGATAATTGGTAATTTTCCAATTCTGTTTAAAAAGTTTAGAATTTTGGACATTGCATCTTTTATTTTTTTTAATAACCTCTATTCACAATTTACAGCCTGACATCTGTGGCCGGGCAGTGTTTGTGTCCCAGAGCTGTATGGATCTGTTGGAATTCCTATTCATGGTGAGTTTCCCAGAAGGAGATTTATTATCCAACTCGAGTTGCACTTGGTCTCAGGTTTCTTCACACATGAGGTCAGGACTTTGTTCATGGGAAGTACTTGAACCCATTCATCAAACTGCATCAATAAAATTACCACAGAATTTCCACTCTCACTTTATAGTCAATGTCATTTTCTCCAGGTACAAATGCTCTGAAATTCCTGCCTCCTTAAGACTTGGGCGGTGGCAGACTGGCAGATATTTTTCCAGAATTTTGGAAGTTCAACCAATGTTAGATTTCTTTCTTTGCATACTGCACAGTATAATCATCAATTTCCCAGTAAAACAGGGTAGCTAAAAGGGAGTTTGGGAACTGGCAGGGCATTGAGTGAGTGGAAAGGGAGTGCGGGAACTGGATCCTGGTGTGTTCGAGGGAGGATGGAGTCAGGGAATGAGAGGGAATGCTGGAACCAGGGTCTGGATACATGGAAAGGGATGATGGTAATCAGGGCAAAGGTGAGTGGGAATGAAGAGAGGCAAATATTACTTCCCGAGCCAAATACTGAACATTTGAGATTTCTGAATTTAAATTGCAAATTCTAATCTTAATTTTTTAAAGTTTTAAAATACTTTTTTAAAATTTCAACATACAGGAACTGAGTTACAGGGAAAGGCTAAACAGGTTAGGTCTCGAAGAACGAGGGCAGATTTGATAGAGGCATTTAAAATTATGAGGGGGAAAGACAGAGTAAATGTTGGTTGGCTTTTCCCACTGAGGGGAGGTGAGATACAAACCAGAGGACATGGGTTAAGGGTGAAAGGGGAAAGGTTTAGGGGGAACATGAGGGAAAACTTCTTCATACATGGAGCTGCTGGCTGAAGTGACGAATGCAGGCTCAATTTTATAATTTAGTAGGAATTTGGACAGGTTATGAGAGAGGTATGGAGGGCTATGGGCTGGGTGCAAGTCAGTAAGACTAGGGAAAACAAAGTTCAGCACAGACTAGAAGGGCTGAAGGGTCCTGTTTCCATGCTGTAGTGTTCTATGGCTCTATGGTACAGCACAGTAACAGGCCCTTTTGGGCCATGAGCCCATGCCATCCAGGAAGCCTCCATTGCCCTCAGCACCGTCTCACATCCCTGTTCTGATACCTGGTACTCCTTTCAACAAGTCTCGGGCCAGTCTCCAGCCATCCACAGCTTGGTGTGAATCCCTTGCCTTGAGTCACCGACAGCCCTACCGCTTGTGTGTTCTTCAGCCTCAGAGCCCCTCGTTGCGCTGGCCCACCACCGAGGTCACTGTCCCATGGGTCATCTCCTCTGCTTCTCCTTCTCAAGTGGTGGGTGATCTCCCCTCTTTCGGATGCCCTGTGCCAGTCCTCTGCTTCTCTGGAGTCTGCAACCCCTTGAGGCCGTTGCTGATCACAAGCGCAGTCATCCTGGGCCCAGATCCCGCGGTCGCAGTATTTTAAAATAAACCACCGTTGGCTCCTTTAACGGGCCATTTAAAGCCTGTGCAGAGCTGACAGCAGTCGGGCTGGGCGTTTGGACCCCTGTAGGGAGGGCTACGTTTCCGCTTCCCGCTCTCCACTGGTCCGCCACAGACGGAGAGCTGCCGTTACAGCTGATCTGGCAGCTCTGACTGGCAAATATCACAAAAGCAAGAATACAAATGAGCCTAAAGTAGCAAACGTGAGAGAGACCTGCTCACATTTCGGCGTTTCCTCTGCCTGGAGCAGTTAGCCATGCATAAAAGTCACTGTTTATATTATTTCATTTTTATAGCAAAATAAATTATTTTTTTCCCTCACAATCTGCCAATGTTTTCTATCACTGTAATGAGAACCAGAGAGTGAGATTTCCATCAGACAACAGCTGACATGCTTCTGGTAAGTTTCACTGCCAATTGCAAAGAGAGAGGCCTGCTGTTCTTGAGCAGATAAATACCAAGTGTTTACTCATTGGTGTTAGAGATCTGGATTCCAAAGCCACAATTAATAAGGGAGCCGTTTCTCTGATTGTTATGGAATATTGACGGAAAAAGTATTTGGAGAATGCCGGGTAGCCACATGTTTCAATCCAATCATTCAGCTCGACGGAGAAGACTTGACTGGATTCAGTCAGTCTGCGGGCTGCTGGCGACCAACGGTCGAAGGGCCCGCACTGGGCTGCAGCCTGCTGGAGACTGGCTCATGGGAACCGGGTATCGGAACTGGGATCCGAGAGGATGCTCAAGGCAAGAAGGTCTCCTGAAGAGCCTTGGGTGCTGAAGGCTTCCTGATCGTATTGGAGGTTTGGATCTGGAGCTCGAGTTGCCAATGGCACCTGGAGTCTGTAAGGGTGCAGGAGCACTTGAGGCGAATCCACGGATGCTCAGTGTCCCTGAAAGGACTCTCTTTTGGAGTGAGAGGTGCCGGGCAATTTTCAGCAGACAAAAGCTAAAGTATATCATGTATATTACACGACAATAAAAGGAACCTTTGAGAATAGTTCTTCACAATACTTTCCTGGTGACTGATGCTTCAGATATTAGATCAGTAGCAAGACATTGGAGCCCTGAAGGTGAATTAGATTGAGTTTTCTGAAGAGGTGGCAGGGCGGTAGAGGTTATCTACGTGGGTGTTTGACAAGGTCTGCATGCAGACTGGTTCAAAAGGTTAGATTGCATGGGATCCATGCAATCCAAATGGATAAAAAGGAGGACACGAGGGGCAGTGTCCTCACACAGAGAGCAGCAGAATGAGCTGCAAGAGGCAGTGGTAGAAGCAGGAAAAATTACTATATTTAAAAGGCACGTCCATGCATAGGAAGGGTTCAGAGGGATATTGACCGAATGGAGGTAAATCAAGTGCAAATTCAAGTTCATCAAGTTTATTGTCACCTAACTGTACAACTCAATGAAACTGCATTCTCCAGTCCTCAGTGCAAAACACACAGACATACAACCAGACAAAATACACATACAGACACACAATCCATATATGTAGGACAAGTACTCATTTATACATATAGATAAATAAATAGTGTTTCATGATATGAGAGTCTCGGAGGGTGAGTGTGAGCAGTTCCTTTGATCGTTCAGCATTCTCACTGCTCGTGGGTAGAAGCTGTTCCTCAGCCTAATGATGCTGGCCTTGATCCTCCTCTATCCCTTCCCCGACAGGAGCAGCTGAATGATACTGCGTGCAGGGTGGAAGGGGTCCTCAACGATTTTGAACACCCTCTTCAGACAACAATCCGGTAGATCACGTCACTAGGGGTTTGGGTAGGATACTCCATTGATCCTCTCTACCTCGCTTATGGTCCTATGAATTGACCTCTTTACCCATTTCTCAGCAGTGAACGTATCACACTGTGATGCAGTAAACAGCACAGACCCAGGTAAGTAACTAGGTTGTCAGGGATGAGTCGGGTTGACGGGTGTGTTTCCATGCTGTAAACCACTTACCTTGCAAATATTGCCAGTTCCAGTCATACAGTCTTTCACCAACAGCATCTTCTGTTCCTCATGCTGGGCAAGTGAGCTTGACTGATCCTGAGAGATGGCCTTCGAGAGGAAACTGTACAATTTGCAAGGATAATTCTTGGACTCCAGGAGTTAAGTTCAAGGGAAGGATTCCACAGACTAGGGTTAGGTCCTAAAGTTCAGTGGACAAGAGTGCTGGAGAAACTCAGCAAGCCATGCAGTGCTCCTGACATAGCAAAGATACATAACCAACATCTCAGGCCTGCGCCCTTCATCGAGGTTCAAACAAAAAGCTGGAGGCCAAACAAAATGGTGGGGGAGGGTCAGGGAGAGGAGCACAGGCCCATAGGTGTATCGGGGGACACCAATACACCTGAGCGTAAAGCCCTACTAAACTTTTTGGACACAGCCCAGGACATCACAGGCAAAACCCTCCCCACCATCAAGAACATCTACAGGGAACGTTGCCGTCAAAGAGCAGCAGCAATCATCAAGGACATATAAACTAAAGCTGTCATAGGTGGATCTGGGTGAGAGGGCAAAAGAGAAAACAACAGGGAAATGATAGGGAGAGGGGATTCCCTGGAATTTAGAATTTTTTGTCATACAGCACAGTATTAGGCCCCTGCCACCCAATTACAACCCCAGGTAGATTTTAAACGGTGGGAGGAAACCAGAGCCCCCAGGGAAAACCCACAGAGACACGGGGAGAATGTACAAACTCTTTAAAGACAACACTGGATTCAAACCCCGGTCCGGATTGCTGGCGCTGTAACGTTGTTGCACTAACTGCTACGCCAACCGTGCTACACAAGAGTTGAATAATTTCAAGGAGAATTTTTGGGGTGGAAAGAGAGAAATTATTTCTTCTGTTGTGGAAGTCCAAGTCCTTAAAGTGGAGCCAGAGCATTCAGGTGCAAGGTTAGGACACAGAGGTTGGAATAAGTTTCGAACCCTGTTCTTCCAATGGTAATTGGTGCCTGGTCAATTGTGAATTGCATACCTAGCCATGAAAGAGCTCGGAAACTGGTCATCAAGCACCCATTGGTGCTACTCCTATTTTTAAATTCTCCCCACATCCTCACCAACTCCCTTCAGACTCGATCACTCATTAATACATCAGAGGCAATTGGCAGTGGCCAACCTGCACATCTTTGGGTGTGGGAGGAAATCAGAGCATCTGAGGGTCTCGGGGAGAGCATGTCAACTCCACAAAGATAGCGCCCAAGATCCTGATTACACCCGGGCTGCAGGTGCTGGGAGGCATTAATCTCTGCCACCTGTGCCAATGGATATTAAGGAAGAGTGAGGTCAGAAATCAGCGCCAATCTCAATGTTTTTACGGGCGGACTGGGCAGGAAGCTGTGTTTGGCGTGGAGGTTACAGGAGCAGTGGCATCGGAGGAGCTGCTGGGATCAACGGGGCATCACTGATTGCTCAACCTCTCTTGGTAGGAGCCCTGGACCAGTGGCGCCTCTTTGTGTGCGTTTGCAGGGCAAACAGAAATGAACACAATTTGTGTATTCACGGATGTAACCCTAAGTAGAACTGGCTCAAGGGGGCGAAAGACCTTTTCCTATGTTCCTGTGTCTCTCAATTTACAAGAGGTTTCCAGGGAACTGTGTCTGTGGAACATTCCTTTCATATTACAGTGCAGTTTTATGACAAAGGTAGTGATTTTTTTATGGTGCAGCTGCAGCCCAGAAGTCTGTCAAAAGAATGTAGCCCTTCCCACAATGCAGTGCACAGTGAGGAAATGGTCCAAGACAACAAGCTGAACAACAAGACCACAAGAAATCTAAAACTTCTACCAAAGGGCTTTTTTTTTTGGGGGGGGGGGGGTGTCTGAAATGATGCATTTCAGAAAATGTTTCCATAGATTAAATTGAAGCCGTTTTTAACGAAAGCTGTGTTATGAATCGAATCTGTTCGTTTTAGAATTATTCCATGGAGTTTTGGCTCTTGATTTGTTTTGCCCCGTCTTTCAGCACATGGAGATGTCAGTGAGGGAGTGATACCGACTGGTACATTCCAGGCTGAAGGCGTACATAATGATGGACTGAGGCTTGATGCAACCAACACGAGGGTGCTGTGGGGAAGGACCAGAGTCTGTTACTAGGCACTGAGGGCTGAGACCGAGGGGAAGTTCCTCAAACAACAGGTAGGGAGAAGTGACAAGGCGCCACAGTGGTGGTTATGATCTGGTAATGGGGACACCAATACCCCCGAGTGTAAAGCCCAGCAAAAGGTTTTGGACACAGTTTAGGACATCACAGGCAAAACCCTCCCCACCATCAAGAACATCTACAGGGTATGCTGCCATCAGAGAGCAGCAGCAATCATCGACCCAGCACACGCTTTGTTTTTGCTGCTGCCATTAGGAAAGAGGCATCGGTGCCACAAGAATCACACCATCAGGTTCAGGAACAGCTGCTCCCCCTCCACCATCAGACTCCTCAACAATAAACTCAATCAGAGACTTGTTTCAGGACTTACTTTTGGACTTTATTGATTTTTTTTCTCTGTATTACACAGTCAGATTGTTTACATTTCTTTATTTGTTTAATGTGTACATTGTGTAGTATGTTTTTGCACTACCAATAAGTGGTGATTCTGCCTTGCCCACAGGATAAAAGAATCTCAGGGTTGTATGTGATGTTATGTATGTACTCTGACTATAAATGTGATGGTAATGGTGCCTTTAGAGAACAAATGTAACAATGCACATTGATGAGAATGTATAGATATGACTGACACTATGGGTGTGAAAAGACTTTTAAAAGATTTTCTTTTTTTGTAAATAATTTATTGTGAATAATGTCTATCATTGGTTTAAAAAAATATCGCCCCATCTTGGTACTGATTTCTGATGTTTGAGAGACCTATGCTCCCCAAAGCGACTGGGGCAGACATACAGTATAAACTGCATGGGAAGTTTTACCCAAGCTCTGCTTGAACTGACCTCTGCAGGGGCAAGTCTGGGCAGCTTGACGTAGCTTCAGAGAAGAGCCCAGCAACATTCTGCCTTTATTTCCGATCAAGTATCCCAGCAATAGATTTTGGGGTTTCTTTTATACTTCAAAAAACTTCAGCTGAATTCAAAGAGCTTTAAACATGAATAAGCCACTCATCAATCGAGTATCCACCGTGTTTGTTGCCTGAACTTGAAATGCAAGATGTCTGCACTTGCCTTCAAGACTGTTCTTAAGCTGTGTGACAACCACCTGGTCTAATATCTACTTGTGTGGCTTTGGTTGCATTTCCGTGAAACACCTCTGGGGCCATTTGCAACATCAAAGGAGCTCTATATATTTGTGTGGCATGGAGAAGAAAGGTTCAGAAGGAGATGGGCTGAATGGGATGAGCTTTCCAGCAATGGAGAGGTGGGGCTGAAGAAAGTGAAACACAGAAGTCTGCAGATGCTGCGATTGTAGTAAAAACACTCAGAACTGCTGGAGGAACTCAGCGGGTTTTGAAGCGCCCATAGTAAATAAAGATATATTACCGACGTTTCTGGCCTGAGCCCTTCTTCAAGGAATAAGCAAACAATAAACAAAAGATAGGAAATCTCAGAATAGAGGCAGTGCTGGCTGTGGGAGGAGTCCAGACCAATAGAAGATGTTAATTCGATATGATAAGGGGAGAGATGAGAATTGATTTTGTCTGTGAAACGGGACCGAGGAACAAGGGAGTGAAACAGAGCTGGGTGAAGGTGACGGGGGAACTTTAATGAAAGCCAGAGAAGCCAATGCTAATGCCGTCTGGTTGGAGGGTGTCCAGACGGAAGATGAGGTGTTATAGCTATATAAACATTTAGGGAGCGGAAACAGGCCATGTCGGCCCTTCGAGTCCGCACCGGTTCACTAGAACAACTCCACTAGATCGACTCCACTAGATCAAACCTCCACCAATGACTCTTGCAAATTTCTACAGGGTCTCTGTCTGGCAGTGCATGAGACCATGGACAGACATGTCAGTGAGGGAATGGAATGGGGAATTGAAATGGGTGGCCACTAGGATATCCCCACTATTGCAACATACAGAGCCAAGGTGTTCAGTGAGGCGATCTCCCAGTCTGCGCCCAGAAGGGGCTGTTTCTCTTCAGGAGAATTCTAAGGCTCTATAAATTCAAGTTATTGTTTGTGTAAGAAGCCCAACATCATGGAACACCTCTTCGGTTTCTGTTAACCGCCCTCCTCCCCTTCCTCTTTCCCCTGTCACCTTTCCCCAGCTGTCTCTCTCTCCCTCTCTTCCCTTTTCCCTCGGTCTCCTTTCACAGATCCAAAATCAATTCTCACCTCTCCTCTTATCACATCCAATTAACTCCTTTTGTTGTCTGGACTCCTCCCCCCACTATTCTTTCATCTTTATTCTGACGCCTTCCTGTTCTTTGCTTACACCTTGAAGAAGGGCCCAGGCCCGAGTCGTCGGCGACACATCTTTACCTCCAGTGGACACAGTGACACCGGCTGAGTTCCTCCAGTGTTTCTACTACAATCACTACTTCCAACATGGAACGCTTGACAATATCTGATGAAAACCCAAACCTCATTCAATCTCCTGGGTTACTTCCTGATGTCATCATTTTTAACGGTAGATTAACTTTTCCACACTGATAACAGTCACCACATTTCATCATTTTTTAAAGAGACTCCACTCAGTTTGAAGGCAGCTTTCTACATTGATTGCACATCAGATTAGGGTGCAGTTTATGGTTTTTGCGGTGCACAGACCCAACAGACTTGTAAATGACATTCTATTAGCTGTGTCTCTCACAGGGACAATTTAATCCTCCATTATTTACTGACTGCCACCGTTGATTATCCTTCATGTCAGCTGGTGTTACTCACTGGACCTTAGGTTAGGTGCCTTTCAACCATCTCAGGAGCCAAGCGGCATCTGCAATAAAATGCATTGCCTGATCGCTCCTGCAGCTGGGTGATTGGCCGCAAGCTTCTCAGCCATTATTGTGATGACATGAAAATGGCTTTCCCGTTTATAGCTGCAAAAACCAATCCATAGCAAGGCCTTGCAGAATGGATCTTTAACATTGCTTCACAGTCACAGGGTCAATTGGCCCACACACTTAATTCCAATCATCAAACAGCCATTTGTACTTATCCCACACTCATACGGTTAAGAAAAATAATTGTTCACTTATCAAAGTCTCTCAATCACCTCTACTTAACAGTATCAGGTTTATTGTCATAAATGTGTATCACAAAACGTGTCGTTTTGCAGCAGTATTATTGTGCAACACAGGTGCAAAAATTGCTACAAGTGACATTTGCTTAAACACACTATAAAAAATAATTAGTAATTCATCCTCATTTAATTCACAGCAAATGCAAAAAGTAATTGGCTCCACGTTCTTTTTATTGTCATGTTACATGTTAAAAATGTAACAGACGTGATATACTTTAACTTTGGCCTGCTGTAAGGCAGATGAAGTGTCATCTTGTGCATTGCCCGACACTCCTTACAGTAAAAGATAAACAGAGTCACTGAGTGCCCGTGGTTTTGCCTCTAGTGTCCCCTCAACCTCTGCAGCCATACAGACTCCTATTCAATCCATCAGCAATCCGAGCTCCAGATCCAAACCTCCCACACGATCAGGAAGCCATTCAGTGCTCTCAACACCCTCTTGAATCCCGGCTCTGACACCTGCTTCCCAGCAGCCCATGTGGGTCCCCGACAGTTCACCCACAGACGTGCCGTGGTCATCATCCAGTTGGGTCGCCTCTTCTGCTTCCCCTTTTCTGGTGCCCCGTGCCGGTCCGCTACTCCCCTGGAGTCTGCAAGCCGTCATGACCACATGCAGCACACACCTCCGCGGTTGCAGGATTTTACCCACAAACACCATCGCTGCTTAAAGCCCATACAGAGCTGCCAGCATTAGGACCGGGTGGTTGAAAACTTCAGAGCAGCGCTGAGTCTTCCCTCTCCCAGATCCACACCAGTGGCAGCGTTGCCATTTTTGTCACAGCCTGGTAGCAGAAAATGACTAATCCTCAGACATTTAGACTTGAGGCTAATTCGATTTGTCCCCGCAGCAGAGAAGTAAAGAATTAACTAGGAGTCTGAATATCAATCTTTGGATGCTGCGGAGAGCAAATGAGGCCAATGAACGAGATAGATTTATAGTGTGCAGGGAAGTTGAAGGTCATGGAAAATGGACTTGGGGCCATGATATTATGGAATGGTTCTGTGGGCTTGAAGGGCTGCAGGTTTAATTGCTGCTCCCACGTTTATATTAGCATCACTTTATGGCAGCTGCCAAAAATCAGTGTGGATTCGGGGGTGGGGGTCTCCTTGGAATAGTTGAACGGCATAGACATAGTGAGATTGTTTTCCATGGTGGGACAGCCTAGGACAAGAGGGCACAACTCCAGGATTGAAGGCACATTCTCTCTAAGCTGTGCACATGCGCAAGCACACACATTTTTGCAACCAGCGCACAAAGGGAACTATTGAGCACACAAAAGACTAGTCACCTAAAAATGCAGTTCAAAGTATAGAATAAAATCTTAACTAAATGCGATAATTCTTAGAATGTAATCATACTTGTCTAATATTAAAACATGCCAATACTGTTTTATCAGCGGTGAGGGATAGGCTGTCCCAAAATGAACTTGAAACAATTTCAAGTTTACATTTGCACAAGCACTCAGTGCACACATACTTTGGTCGCAGGAGAAAAATTTGCACAACATAAGATTTTTACGCACTGACTACTAAAAATGAGAGGGAACATTGTTGAAGGGTGTCTGCTTAGAACCGGGATGCGGAGGAATTTCTTCAGGCAGAGGGTGGTGAATCTGTGGTCATTGGGTGTATTTAAGGAAGAGATTAATTAGCCTGGGCATCCAAGGTTATGGGGAGAAGGCCAGGCAGTGGGGCTGAGTGGGAAAATGGATCAGCTCATGATTAAATGGTGGGGCAGATTTGATGGGCTGAATAGCCTATTTCTACTCCAATGTTTTTTGGTCTTACTAGTTCAGGACAAAGGAAAAGATTGACAAAAATGAGCAAAGTTTGTTTGTACTGCTCTAAAATAAATAACCAACTTCCCATTCAGCAGGCCAGACAAGACGATGCAGACCTGTGGCTCTCACAACGGCCTGTATTTTCCTTCTGCATCCTTGCTTTGTCCTTTCCCCTTTTGCAAAGTGTTACGCGAGCCTGATTTGTTGATTGCCTCCTCCATGATGGTGCCGGTCTCCGCATAGCTATCCTGTTCAATCATAGCTGTTTATGCCTGACTTAGCAGTGAAAGTCATCTGGATTGATTTAATCCCTTTACCTTCGCAGGAAAGCATTAGTCAGGCAGATCTGCTTGTGTTCTAAGAGCTCAGAGTTCCTTATGAAAAAATTCTGTTTGTTCATTTGATTTACTTGAGTAGCTACAGTAAAGCATATTTGTTGCTAAAGTGATCATAATCAAGAAGTAAACGCTCTAGCAATTGCAATTGTCTCACTTTGATCATGAGCTTTACTTACGGAACAAATGAAAATTCATAACACACTGGTTCATAAGGCACTGTTGAAAGATTGAGCAGTATTTATGCTGGAATAGCCAGACAGGAGATTTAAATAGGAGCCACATATCTCTGACTAAGTTCCACCCTTTCCTTGCATAAGTAAGATCGCAGTATGGACTCCGTCATCTGCCCTTCCTTCCCCACCAATTGCCCCTTGGCACCTAGCCCTGTGACTGTAGGAAGTGCTGCAATTGTGGCCACATCCCCTCTCTTGCCCCAGACAGTCCTTCTAAGTGGCTTGTGCATCTGCAGGGGCCGTCTATTGCATCCGGTCCTTCTATGATGGCCGCCTCTCCGTCTGAACGACTGGGTACAGACAGGGAGATCGTTTCGCTGAGCACCCTGCCTCTGCCCGCTCCAATACAGTGGCCACCCATTTCAATTCCCCACCCCATTCCCTTGCTGACATGTTTGTCATGCACTGCCAGACTGAGACCACCCGCAAGTTGGAAGAACAGCACCTCATCTTCCATTTGGGCACCCTCCAACCAGATGGCATTAACACCAACTTCTCCAGTTTCCATTACCCCCCCCCTTTCTATTTCTCCTTTTGTCTAGCTTGGCCTTTCTCTCTTTCCTTTTCTGTCTATTTCCTTTCCTGCATTCACAGAGCCACTGCCTGATCACTTCTCACCTCTCCTCTCCTCCTATCCAGGTTCAATTATCACCTTTTATCTGTTGATCTATGCTCCTCCATCTGCCCTTTCTTCTCTTCCCCCAGCCTTTAATTCAGTTGCCTTCCTCCTTTTTTACTCACACCTTGAAGAAGGGCTCAGGCCTAAACTGTTGGGAATATAGCTTTACTTCCAAGCTGCCTCCAGTGTTTCTTTAACATGGTATAGATCCACACTGATTCTTTGAACAATATGAACCTTTAACACTCACATTAAGGGATAAAAATATTGATTGCTTGTTGTGGAGATGGAATTATCATGCTTTAAATTAGTTCTTTGTGCATGCTTCAGTCCAACAATCTGGATCAAGAATTAAAGGCTGCTGCCCATTTCATCAAAATCTGTCTGGAATCAGCCCTGCAAGCTGATTTGTCTGATTGCAGGAATATCGTTCTTGTTCCATTTACTCCCTCAGCCCTTCCAGACAAGAGGGTCTGGTCTGCTGTGTTTAACAATCTTTGCTGTGGTTTCCATTGTAACTACAGATGTATACTTTAAAGAGAACATTGAATGGATTAAGGGAACAATCAATAGATCTAAAACCATCTTGGTTTTGTACTGGCTTGATTCCGTTGTGCATTTTTCTCCCTGCTGTCAGTGCCCCGGTGTCAGAGGTAAGACTTCCCATCTCAGGTCACAGAGGTGCAGAGAGCACAGTTCACCCCTGTGCACCCCTCTTCCCTTCAGAAGACAACGGCGAATCTGTGCAGGTGGGACATCCCAAGGGAGAACGGGAGGTCTCCAGTGAGGCAGGACAAATGACTGGAGCAGGACATTTATTGAGGCTTCGCCTACAGCACTGGAAGTGTCAATGTCAGGCCCATTTTTCCAAACATTCCTTTTAACCATTCAGACCATCTCCCTGGAGAAATCAGCAAATGTTTCAGAAAGTGCTGCAGATGCAGAGCTCAGAAACAACAGAGCTCAGAAACAACAGAGCTCAGTGAAAACTATGGAGCAGAGTGTCAGAAATCTTAGTGTTGAGTTTTGAATGGATTCATAGAATCATGGAACCGAGGGAGGCCATTCAATCCATTGTGTTGATGCCAGCCCCCAGTATTGCAGTCTATTTATTTTATTCTCCTAATCTTTCCCCAAGCCTTGCAAATAATTTTGCCTTGTGTTTAGCTCATACTGTCTTGAAGGAAGTGATTGATACCACACTCAGATCATGTAGCACGTTGAATGACTCAAAGACTTGTAGATTCAAATCAAGGCTTTCATTACCAAAAGAATGGAGCTTAGTACATCGAGGTCGACCAGTCCAGACTGACCTGGGTCTGTTTAGGTGCAGCACCTTAAGGCCTGGCCAGTAGGTGTGGCTACGGCTCTCAGCCAATAGCATTATATGCAAATATATACAGGGGTGATAGGATCCCATAGTATCACAGATCATAATTACCTGTTGCATAAAAAAGCGAAAAACATCACCCATATTTAGAGGTATAGAATTATTTAGATCCAAATTAAATTTTAAATTTATACATACAGCACAGTACAGGCACTTCTGGCCCATAAACTCATGCTACCTAAATTAACCCAATTGACCACCAGCCACTCCCTTCCCCCCCCCCCCCCCCCCACCTACCCCATTTACATTTTGAACAGTGGGAGGAAACCAGAGAGCTCAGGAAAAGCCCACGCAGACATGGGGAGATCGTACAAACTTCTTACAGACAGCGCGGGATTCGAACCTCGGTCTCCGGTGCCGTAACAACGCTGCATTAACCATGCCGCCCACATTATCAACATTGATAAGAATAGAAGATACATTTGTTTTTGAGCACATACTGGAGATTCGCCTAGTTTCAGTGGAGAGCTCAAATTGGAATGAAGTACTAATATGAGTCAGTTGTACAATGAATGCAGCAGGAAGGAATGCTGATGTAGAAACCAGAGCAGGTGCCAAACATTCAATATATGTTTTCTTAATTCCCTCATGGTGGGGGAACACAGTGGCACTGGCGGAGTGAACATGAGCTCCTACTGTCCTTCACAATGGCCAGAGAAAAGCCATTTCATTCAGTGTGTACAACTGGGGTTTCTGATAAGGCAGATAAAAGTCAACTGAATGGGACAGGAGTTACCTGCACACTATCAATAAAAAATAAAAATTAATTGAGTTAAGGGAACAGCAGATGGATTTAAAACCATCTTGCCTTCAGAAGACAACTTTGCAACTTTAAGGATGGTAAATTTCCTTCTCTGAATTATATTAATATTGATGTTATATTCAGACAATCCAATGGCTTCATGGTCTCCATTGATATTACAGGCTCCCTATCCCATAATATTTTAATTGGCTGAATTTAAATTCCCCAGTCACCAAGGTAGGATTTGAATGTGTCTCCACACCAGTGGTTCAGATGTTCAAATCAGCCATTCTCAATGGGGGCCACAGCACTTTTAAGGTAGCAATGGACTGAAATCATAATTTAAAAAAAAAATGTTTTCTTATGTAGTCGGTAGAAGAAAAGTACGGAAGAAACCAACTAAACCTGACTGCTTCACAGGGAAGGGGGCCCATAAACTCTGAGCAGGGTTCCAAGAGGGCCATAGCCAACAAAAGGTTGAGAATGGCTGGTCTAAATGATTAGTTTTGTACCTGATCAGGCATCCTATAGTTTCCTACAAATATACCAGGATTGTGTTTTAATTCCTGTCTTTAGTGTAATCCTATCAGTCTCAGCAGAAAATGCAAGTTACAAGAAAAGAGCTGCCAGCTGAAATGTGGGCTCAATTTTAATATTGAAATAGAATTTGGACAGGAGATGGGGAAGGTTATGGAGGGTGCATGTCAATGGGACAAGGCAGAAAAATGGTTCAGCACAGACGAGAAAGACTGAAGGGGTCTGTTTCTGTGCTGTCGTGTTCTATGGTTTTAAAGACCTGACAATTTCCAGTTTTCTGGTTCAGATGTATTCAAGGCACCTGGTGGAACAAGAGGTGTGAGAGTGAATTTTTTACAAAGTTAACAACATTTATGATGGTTTTCCAAGGTCATTGGATGGTTGTTGGTCACATTCTGAATGGCATACTGTACGGCTAACTCGCCACTGGGTTATAACCTGCAGGGCCGACATATTTCTATGTCTATGCCAATGTAAGCAAAATGTGAAGGTGGGGACATTGTCACAGATATATGCTGTTGATGGTTGGTATCTTTGGAATCTGACTGTCCAGTAGAACATTAGAAGAGATTTTAAAAAGTAGCAACAAACTCAGCAGCATTGAGTTTGGTGGACCAAGACCACCTGGATTCCAACCAAGCAATGGGTGATGTTGCATGGTATAATCAGAGGTCTGGTCCCAGACCTGGTTCTTGACCAAGTTAGTGACACAAGTGGAGAAGTGCTGGGTTTCCAAGGTTTCTTTCCTGAGCTGGTTTTGCAGTAGCCTACTGTTGGATATAAGTTTAATTTTTCTTGAAACAAACCCTTCTACAAAACAGTTCAATTTGATCCAAGCAGACAATTTGATCCACTTTGACTCTAAGCAAACAGCAACCTATCATCGCTATCTTGCCACCTTTGCCAAAACTCACAAGTATTATTTTCAAAGCCCAATGGTTGGTCTCCAAAAATCTTATAGACATGAGAGAACAAGAAAAGAGGAGGAGAGGTAAGCCATCCGGTCTCTTAACCCTGTTCTGGTATTCAAATTCATCGCGGTTGGTCTGTCTCATGTCTCACCTCTTCTGTACCATTTCCACCTGACCCTCAAAACCCTTTCAATAATGTACAGTGCCCTCCATAATGTTTGGGGTACAGGCACATTTTTTGTTTTATGCCCCTGTGCTCCACAGTTTAAAATTTGTAATCAAAGAATTCGCATGTAATTAAAGTGGACATTCCAGATTTTATTCAAGGTTATTTGTATACATTTTGGTTTGACCATCTAGAACAGTGGTTCTCAACTTTTTTCTTTCCACTTATATACCACTTTAAGTATTCCCTAGGCCATCGGTGCTCTTTGATTAATAAGGGATTCAAGCAAAATATTTCAGTAACAATTGGGTCTAGAGCAGTGATTTTCAACCTTCCCTTCCCACTCACACCCTACCTTAACCAATCCCTTACTAATCACAGAGCATAGGGATTACTTAAAGTGGTAAGTGAGTGGAAAGAAAAAGAGAACCACTGGTCTAGAAATTACAGCACTTTTTACACATAGTCCCCTCATTTCACAGCACCGTAATATTTGGCTTCACAGGCATTAGTGAATACTCAGATATGTTTAATTGCTTCACTGGTGCAGGTATAAGACAGCTAGACTTGCTTCTAAGCTTTTGATTACCTTTGGAGTCTGTAGTTGCCATCTTTTATCATGAGGACCAGAGTTGCCAAAAGAAATACAAGAATAAAACATTAAGAGCATCGCCAAAACCTTAGGATTAGCAAAATCAACTTTTGGTACATAATTAAGAAAAGAGAGTGTACTGGTGAGCTCAGCAATCGCAAAGGGACTGATACTCCAAGAAAGACCGCCACTGCAGATGACAGAAGGATTCTCATCATAATGAAGAACATCCTCAAACGTATGTCTGACAGATCAGAAATACTCTACAGGAGGCAGCTGTGGATGCGCCAATGACTACTGTCTACAGGAGACTTCATGAACAAAGGCTACCCTGCATGATGCAAACCACTTGTTAGCAGATGGCCAGATTACAGTTGGCCAAGAAGTATGTAAAAAGAGCCTGCAGATTCTGGAGAAAGGTCTTGTGGACAGATGTGACCAAGATGAACCTGTAACAGAGCGATGGCAAGATCAAAGTGTGAAGGCGTAAATGAACTGCCCAAGATCCAAAGCATTGCACCTCTGCAATGGTTTGCAACTTGCACTGTATTCGCTTTCACTCATCCTCAGGGCTGAGAATTCCAGAGGCATTAAATTACCACAATATGCCAAGAAAGAAAAAAGAGGTAACAAATATAAAGGAAGAGATAAATATCCACAAATAAAGGGGAAAAATAAAAGGAAAAAGCAAATAAAGATTGAGTTTATACAGAAAAACCGAGTTATATTGCAGAGATGTGAGTAAAGGGTAATTCTTTATGTTCTCATGGTGGTTTGGGATTGCAAGCAGTCCAGATGTTAATCTGCATTATTCATTAGTTGACTGCGTCACAAGGTTCACTGGAACAGCTTATAGTTAAACAGAACCTATTTTGTGAGGCTAAGTGCAATGATGCTTCTTTCCATGGGCCACAGTCAGGCATTGCTATCCTTAGGGCACTGGACGATCAATTCAGAGCTTTGTTTACTATGCCTGGCCTGACCTAATTTGACACAACCCCAGTGCAGCACACAGTTAAAGGCCATGGCCAACCTTGCCCTAATAACGAGATCTGTGTTGCTTGCATCTGCTGTGAACGTTATCCTTTGTGTTTGCATTGCCTGCCAACACGGCCCATGCAAAACAATAATATGTATTAATTTGGAAATAGGAATTTAGAAACAAAAATGTGGACAAAGGCCATTCAGCTCTTCAAACCCATTCCACCACTCATATGGATCCATTTCTGAACATCATTGATCTATGTTGGTTCTGAAACTCTTAATATTCTGTCAATCTTGGTTTTTAATGGCCACAAGAATTAAGCACTCTTCCTTTGGAGAATGTTCTAGACTTCCACTGTCCATTTTGTGAACAAGTTTTTCCTGGTATTTTCTCTGGATAAGTGAACTCTGAACTTGAGGATCAATCATCTTTGCCTCAAAATTCAATGGAGATGGCAGTGCTAAACCCACTATTTGTCTGTCCCATTCATTCAACCAAATTTCAAGAGTGGCGTTGGATGTACCGTCACTTCAGGAAATAAATTTCAAAATAATGGCGAATGAAACTATTAATTTCTTCAGGTACTCTTGTGAAACCAATCAAATCTCCAATTAATGTGTACAATCTAGGACAGCCATTCTCAACAGGGCCACAGCAGATTTAAGAAAAACACCCTTGTTTTATTTTCACCTAATGCAACATCAATATTTCATGTTGTCAGTAGGAGAGAAGTCCGCAAGAAACCAAAACGTCTGCTTCGCGAGACCCATAAGTTTCGAGCAGAGTCCTCGGGGAGTCAAGGCTGAAGAAAAGTTGAGAATGGCTGATCGAAGGAACATAACCCTTCACAACCTCAAGGTTTCACTCTCCAAATCTTGGTGTTATTCTAGCAGATTTGGATAGCAGCCTCTGAGATGCCTTGCATGATGTACATTACCTGTGCCTTGCATTGTCTCGAAGAGTTTTAGCATTACTGAAAACAAGCCAATGAGCTGTTGACCTCTTGCAGCCGTCTTTTCAATTATATATATATATATATATATATGTATAAGGACACTACCTCCCATATCATCCCAGATCCCTTTATTCCACCACATTACGCAGCTTATAATTAGAAAATACATTGACCCATCTTCCTCAAGTTGATGGACAAGTACACATGGATGGTGACATCAAATATTTCACTTGGTCCAGCAATGTTCCTTTGCTGCTTTATGGTATCAACTACCGAGCTATCTGACACAAATGATGCTCTAAACTTTCATCCAATATACAATGACACCCCAACAAAGAATTATCACCAGTTAGTAGTTGGGGCCCAGTTTAGACCCAAGGGCCCAGTGGCCACCTCCAGTTTGTACTGAGCTGCCAATGCAGCCCTAATGAGCTATTCACCCCATTCAAACCATTATTAAATGATGCCTCTAGTTCCACACCTTCTTGTTTCTTGTAATGACTGGTTTTATTTTATTGTGGAAGAATGCAAAAAAAAATTAGAATAGATTTTCTTTTGAAAAATCCTCCTGAATCCTTTCTGTGACCAGAGCCAATAGGTACCAGACATTTCCTCACAAAATTTAGGAAATGTAGAACTCCTTTTGCGTAGAGTTTTATCTCTGCTTGATAGTTGCTAAACAGTCACATCTGGTCTCAGAAATCAAGTTCCATGAAGTAAATTTTGAGTCATTAGAGACGATGTACAACTCACAGATGCTGCTACCCAGCATAAGTTGGAGATTAATTTAATTTATTTTCACTTATTTCTTGGAACCTTGTTCAAAAGCAAATACTTTTTGGTTTTTTTTTTCTTTCTCTCTGTTCAGCTATTTCAACACTCAAAACACTTTCCTGTCACTTTTTGGTGAAAAGTGTACATAATCCAGATTTCCGATTTATTGTCAGAGTACATACATGACATCACATACAACCCTGAGATTCTTTTACCTGTGGGCCAGGCAGAATTACCACTTGTTGGTAGTGCAAACAAACTGGACTCAATGTACACATGTAGACAAGAAATGTAAATGCAATGTAGAAAAAAAAATCAATAAAATGAGTCCCTGATTGAGTTTGTTGTTGAGGAGTCTGATGGTGGAGGGGGAGCAGCTGTTCCTGAACCAGCTGGTGCGAGTCTAGTGGCACCGATACCTCTTTCCTGATGGCAGCAGCGAGAACAGAGTGAGTGCTGGGTGGTGTGGATCCTTGATGATTGCTGCTGCTCTCCAAATGGCCTGTAGATATTCTTGATAGTCCTGGGGTAGTCTTCAGGTACCAAAACAGCTTGATCCCAATCTATTCTCACTAGTACCCCAAAACCTGTCCATGGATGGTATTTAACATTAGTTTGTGGGACTTTCCTGCTTTTTCAACAAGAAGTATATGGGATCACTCTGAAGCAATGGGTGAGCAACTGCAGGTTCAGAAGTTATGATCACCAAATCTTGTGCTGGAGCTAAGATTGTCCAAGTAAGTACTAATTAAATAAAAATTAGACATACAACAGCAGAGAAAACCCACGCAGACACAGGAAGAAAGTACAAACTCCCTACAGACAGAGCGGGACAGGACAGGATATGGACTTCTTCACATCTGAGGAGTTGTGATTGAACAGAGAATGTTCAAAAAGCAGCAAACCTCTGCTACGATCAGAAGAGTACTAGCATTTCCATATATTGCCTTGATTTTTTTTTGCATTCCTATCTTGTTGAAATACTGTTTAATGACTAATTGTTTCATTCAACCATGAATAGAATGCTGGGCTAATGTTAACCTTTTAAAAAAAACTGAAGTCCCAATAAATTAGTTTTCATTCAGTCACATTCATTAAGGCATCAGATCTATTCTGCTGATCAAATTGACAGATCAAATCAGCATTTTAAATTCCAAGCACCCTGGTTGGTCTCACACAAACTCCTCTGCATCTCACAGCCTGAAATGTGGCTGTGAAAATATTCTCTGTGTACCAGAACCATCTGTCATTGTTTGGGTAATGATCCAGAGCCGCCAATTCAGCTGGCCTCTGTGATAATGAGCACATTGTAAGGAATGGATCGGAGGTCAATCCACAGGACCATAAAAGTGGGAGAGAGGATCACTGGAGTTTCCCTCTCCACCCCACCCCCCCACCGACGTGATCGATCAAGATCTTTGTCTGAAGAAGGTGTGCAAAATAGTTGTGGACCCCTTCCACCCTGAACATAGCATCTTTCAGGGGAAGAGATCCAGGAGGATCAGAGCCAGCACCACCAGGTTGAGGAACAGCTTCCTCCCAAGGGGAGTGAGAATGCTGAACGACCAAAGGAACTGCTCACACTCACCCTCTGAGACTCTCATATTCACTGTACAATATTTATTTGTATTGATAAAATACTTGTCCTGCATGTGTATTGTTTGTCTGCATGTGTGTTATGTCTGCGTGTGTGTCTGCATGGTTTGCACTGAGAACCAGAGAATGCTGTTTCGTTGGGATGTACTGCAATCAATTTAAATTTAGACACACAACACGAAACAAGCCATTTTGGCCCACGAGTCCATGCCGCCCAATTTACACCCAATTAACCTACGCCCTTTGATTTTTTTCGAACAGTGGGAGGAAACCGGATCCCCTGGAGAAAACCCATGCGGACATGGGGAGAACGGACAAACTCTTTGGAGACACCGCGGGATTCAAACCCCGGTCCCAATCTAACTACTGTACACCAAATGTGCTGCCAGATGAAAATAAACTTAAAAAAATATATTTTATTTAAAATCAATAAATATATAATAATTAATAAATCAAAAATCATATTAATATTTTACAAATATATGCTGATTAATATACAACAAGAAAAAAAAGAAAAAACCCAATTAATCCCTCACCCGCCTCCCAAACCTATTAAACTAAAACCTAAATCTTAAATACAGAATAACAAATCTATGTCTTAATTTGGATACTTAAAAAAAATTTTCACACTATGAACCATACTAACCAAAATACACACAAACTTTTCACTCTTGAATATACAGTGTCATTTTCTCCCCTTTTCCCCCCTCCCTTCCCTCCCTCTTTCACCCCCCCTCCCCACCCACTCAACGTTCAACCTATATGATACATTAAACAGTGTCATCACACAATGAAAATAAACAAGAAATTTGTGTCATCTACTTTTACACACTGGGTCAGTTCATTTTGTCTTCTTCTCCTTCTGTCATTTTAGGCGTCTGCGGTAGGACTTCTCTGTTGTGTTCCATGTACGATTCCCAAATTTGTTCGAATACTGTGATGTTATTTCTTAAATTATATGTTATTTTTTCCAGTGGAATACATTTATTCATTTCTATGTACCATTGCTGTATCCTCAGGCTATCTTCCAATTTCCAGGTTGACATAATACATTTTTTTGCTACAGCTAAGGCTATCATAATAAATCTTTTTTGTGCTCCATCCAAATGGGGTCCAAGTTCTTTACTTCTTATATTACTTAGAAGAAAGATCTCTGGATTTTTTGGTATGTTGCTTTTTATGATTTTATTTAATACCTGGTTTAGATCTTCCCAAAACTTTTCCACTTTCTCACATGCCCAAATTGCATGTACTGTTGTTCCCATTTCCTTCTTACAGCGAAAACATCTTGAATCTCTGTTTGCCATCTTCCTAATGTTAATGAAATGTCTGATTTCCAGGTAACTGCAAATCATTTCCTTGCTATCACCAAAACTAATTTGACAAATTTGAATTGAAAATCTGATAAAAATAGTTTTGGAGTTATATTCTCAAAATTTTCCATCAACAATAATTCAGGATTTAACAGAAAAAAAACAACACCCGTAATTCATTGTAAGTAATTACTAAACAATAAACTTGATTTGACTTGAAATAAGCCACATTTAAAGTGCATCCTCTCACAAGTTTGATATTATTTGGATCTGGGTAAATATTCAGCAGATCATTGGTGAACTTCCTTTACCTACTTCCTCTCCTGGTGCAGTCCCTCTGATCAGGAATGATTTACTTCCACACAACGTCTGGGGAAGTGATATGCATCAGTTGAGCAGAATGGTGGCAAATGGAACTTCAAATTCCTGGGTGTCAACGTTTCTAAGGATCACCCGGAGCCTCCATATTGATGCAATCACAAAGAAGGCTCGCCAGCAGCTAGACCTTGTGAGGTGTTTGAGGAGATTCGGTTTGTCTTCAAAGACTCTTGTAAACTTCTATGGAAGTATTATGGAGAGCATTCTGGCTGGTTGCCAACTCTCAGGACAAGAATAAACTCCAGAGGATTGTTTTTTTATTATTTAAAATTTAAAAAAAAAATTCACACTAATAACCATATTAATCAAAATACACACAAACATTTCTCTCTTGAATATGCACAATGTCATTTCCTCCCCTTTTTTCCCCCCTCCCTTCCCTCCCTCCTTCCCAGCACCCTCCAAACCCATTAAACGTTCAACATGTACAATACAATAAACCCATTAAACAATGTCATCACACAATGAAAAAAACAAGAAAATTGTGTCATCTACTTTTACACACTGGGTCAGTTCATTTCGTCTTCTTCTCATTCTATCATTTTAGGGGGTGGAGGTCTGCAGTAGGCCCTCTCTGTTGTGTTCCATGTACAGTTCCCAAATTTGTTCAAATAATGTGATTTTACTTTTTAAATTATATGTTATTTTTTCCAATGGAATACATTTATTCATTTCTATGTACCATTGCTGTATTCTCAGGCTCTCTTCCGATTTCCAAGTTGACACTATACATTTTTTTGCTGCTGCTGAGGCTATCATAATAAATCTTTTTTGTGCTTCATTCAGTTTGAGGCCTAATTCTTTACTTCTTATATTACTTAGAAGAAAGATCTCTGGATTTTTTGGTATGTGGTTTTTTGTGATTTTATTTAATAACTGATTTAGATCTTCCCAAAACTTTTGCACTTTCTCACATGCCCAAATTGCATGTACTGTTGTTGCCGTTTCCTTCTTACAGCGAAAACATCTATCTGATAATGTTTATTTAACTTTTGGGCATGATATATAGCCTGTGTAACCAATTATATTGTATCATGCATAACCTCGTATTTATTATATTTCTCATAGTTCCGGAGCATAGTTTTTTTCCATATTTCACTTTTTATCTTTATGTTTAGATCATGTTCCCACTTTTATTTGGGTTTATCCACTGGCTACCATGACAGGGGTGCACCAAAGAAGAGGTACAAGGACTGCCTAAAGAAATCTCTTGGTGCCTGCCACATTGACCACCGTCAGTGGGCTGATATCGCCTCAAACCGTGCATCTTGGCACCTCACAATTCGGCGGGCAGCAACCTCCTTTGAAAAAAACCCAACACCCAACCCCAACCAACCAATTTTCACTTGCAACCGCTGCAACCGTGTCTGCCTGTCCCGCATCGGACTTGTCAGCCACAAACGAGCTTGCAGCTGACGTGGACATTTACCCCTCCATAAATCTTCGTCCGCGAAGCCAAGCCAAAGAAAAAAGAAAGAAGCTTATTCCATCATTTTCTTTCTCTTACAGCTTTTTTTTTTTTTTAATTTTTTTAAATTTTTTATTTTTCACACCATAAATCACAATAGCCATGATATACACTTTTTCTTTTCCACACATTTACAGTGACTTTTTCTCCCTCCCCCCTCCCTCCTCCCAAGCCACCCCCCCATCCCCCCCTCTCATTCATTTTAGTATACAGCTTGATGTACATGTTTGTTATAAATCTTTTAATTATCATTGTGTCTGCAATCACATATTCAAAGCTGCTTCCTTTTGGTAATCAGAGTCTGCTTCCCAATTTGTCCTTTAAGTACGTTTTCAGTTGGTGGTATGCAAACATTGTACCATGAGTTATTCCATATTTGTACTTCATTTGTTCAAAATATAATAAATTATTTCCCAAAAAACAAATTTCTATTCTTTTAATTCATTTTCTCTACCATTTTCTAAAGGAAAGATTATCTATTGTGAAAGGGATTAGTTGATTTTGCGTCAATAATAATTTTGGTAGTTGGTCATTTGTTTTTTTTCCTTTCTACGTGAATCTTCTTCCAAATAGATGCAGTACTGGTGAACTTCTATGTTGCACCAGTTTTTCATCCCACTTATAAAGTATATGTTCTTGCACCTTCTCCCCTATTTTATCTAGCTCTATCTTGGTCCAGTCTGGTTTTTCCCTTGTTTGATAAAAATCTAATAGATATCTTAATTGTGCTGCTCTATAATAATTTTTAAAGTTTGGTAGCTTCAAACCACCTTGTTTGTACCATTCTGTTAATTTATCTAGTGCTATCCTCAGTTTCCCCCTTTCCATAAGAATTTCTTTATTATTCTCTTTAGTTCATTGAAGAATTTCTCTGTTAAGGGGATTGGCAACGATTGAAATAGGTATTGAATCCTTGAGAAGATATTCATTTTAATGCAATTTACCCTTCCTATCAGTGTTAGTGGTAAATCTTTCCAATGTTCTAAGTCGTCTTGTAGTTTCTTCATGCATGGCTGATGATTTAATTTGTATAGATGGCCTAGATTATTATCTAGTCTAATACCTAGGTATCAGATGGCTTGTGTTTGCCATTTAAAAGGTGATTCTTTTTTAAACTTTGTGTAATCCGCATTATTCATTGACATCGCTTCACTTTTATTTGCATTGATCTTGTACCCCGATATTTCTCCATATTCCTTCAATTTCTTATATAATTCTTTTATTGATATTTCTGGTTCTGTTAAATATACTATGATGTCATCTGCAAATAGACTGATTTTATATTCCTTCTCTTTTATTTTTCTCCCTTTTATTTTATTTTCTGTTCTTATCAGTTGTGTCAATGGTTCTATTGCTAAAGCGAACAATGAAGGAAATTCCATTCTACCCTGTCAAAGACTTTCTCTGCGTCTAAAGCAACAGCCACTGTTGGCATCTTATTTCCTTGTACTGCATGGATTAAGTTAACGAACTTACAGACGTTGTCAGTTGTTCGTCTTTTCTTAATAAATCCAGTTTGATCTAGTTTTACTATTTTTGGAACACAGTCGGCCAATCTGTTTGCTAATAGTTTTGCTATTATCTTATAATCTGAGTTAAGTAGAGATATTGGTCTATACGATGCTGGTGTTAGTGGATCTTTCCCCGTCTTTGGTATTACTGTAATTATTGCTGTGTTACATGAATCTGGCAAGTTTTGTGTTTCTTCTATCTGGTTCATTACTTCCAGGAGAGGAGGAATTAGTAACTCTTTAAATGTTTTATGGAATTCTATTGGGAGTCTGTCCTCTCCAGGCATTTTATTGTTTGGTAGCTTTTTTAATATATCCTGTATTTCCTCGATTTCAAATGGTTTTATTAATTTGTTTTGCTCCTCTTCTTGCAATTTCAGTAGTTCGATTTTAGCTAAAAACTCATCTATTTTCTCTTCTTTCCTTTCGTTCTCAGTTCGGTATAATCGCTTGTAGAATTCCTTGAAGTTTTCATTGATCTTTGTTGGGTTCTATGTAATTTGTTTGTCCTTTTTCCTTGATGCCAATACCGTTCTTTTAGCTTGTTCTGTTTTAAGCTGCCAAGCTAGTATTTTGTGTATTTTTCCTCCTAGCTCATAATACTTCTGCTTTATTTTCATTATGTTCTTCTCCACCTCGTACGTTTGTAATGTTTCGTATTTTATTTTTTGTCTTTTTGTTGCATCTTCCCTTGTTGCTCGTTCTTTTTCTGTTCTAACTATTTTCCTTTCCAGCTGTTCTATTTCCTGATTGTAGTCCTTCTTCATCTTAGTTACATAACTTATTATCTGTCCTCTAATGAAGGTTTTCATTGCATCCCATAATATAAATTTGTCTTTCACTGATTCCGTATTTATTTCAAAGTACATTTTAATTTGGCGCTCAATAAATTCTCCAAATTCCTGTCTTTTAAGTAGCATGAAGTTTAATCTCCATCTATATGTTCTTGGTGGGATGTCCTCCAGTTCTATTGCTAATAATAGGTGTGAGTGATCAGATAACAATCTAGCTTTATATTCCGTTTTCCTAACTCTCCCTTGGATATGGGCTGACAACAGGAACAGGTCAATCCTTGAGTATGTTTTATGTCAACTCGAATAATATGAGTATCCCTTCTCCTTTGGGTGTTGTCTCTTCCATCTATCCAAAAGTTGCATTTCCTGCATTGATTTAACCATACTTTGTTCTCTTTGCTAGTCTTTTGTCCAGTTTTATCCATCTTTGAATCCAAATTAAGGTTAAAATCCCCTCCTATCAATATATTCCCCTGCATATCTACAATCTTCAAAAATATATCTTGCATAAACTTTTGATCCTCTTCATTAGGTGCATATATAGTGACCAAATTCCAGAGTTCTGAATATATCTGACACTTGATCATTACATATCTCTCTGCTGGATCTATTATTTTCTCCTCTATTTTGATTGGTACATTTTTATTGATTAATATAGCTACACCTCTAGCTTTTGAATTATTTGATGATGTCGTTACGTGCCCTACGCAATCTCTCCTTAATTTATTATGTTCCACTTCAATTAGATGCATTTCCTGCACGAATGCTATATCTATTTTTTTCTTTTTTCAGTAAATTTAATAGCCTCTTCCTTTTGATTTGGTTATGTATTCCATTAATATTTTAATCATATAGTTCAACATGGCTATCTCATAATTTGTTTACACCTCATTTCCGCTTCCTCACCACCACCTTTCCCCTTTTCCTCATTTTCATTTCTCAGTTTTCCTTTTAAGAATGCACTGTATGACAACACTTCTAAAACATAAAATAGTTCAACCACTCCCACATCTAAAATTCCCTTAATCCCAAGTGTTCCCTCCCCGAGTCGCCCCTTGTCACTTGCCGGGCAACCACAACTCCCCTCTCCATTTGGACTGAGAACCCGTTCGCAAGTGTCAACTGATTTCGCAGTGACTGTTATTCTCTCCCACCCAACCCCCCCAGAAAAGACATATCTTCACATTAAAACAAAGCTCCCCCTCTTTTCTTCTCTTTTTTCCCCCTTCTCCCTTACTTCCCTTTTCTTCCCTCCTTTAGTTCTTACTTATACATTATTTTTACATCTTTATATGTAGTTTGTCATCGTTCTTTGTTCTTGTTACATCACTTCATCTCTTTTTCTGTCCAGCAGGCGTTCTGCAAATTCTCGTGCTTTCTCCAGATCCGAGAACAGTCTGTTTTGCTCCCCCGGGATAACTATTTTAAGCACTGCTGGATATCTTAACATAAATTTATAGCCTTTTTTCCATAGGATCGATTTTGCTGCGTTAAACTCCTTCCTCTTCTTTAGGAGCTCAAAACTTATGTCTGGGTAGAAATTTTTTTTTTGACCTTTGTACTCCAGTGGTTTTTTGTCTTTTCTAATTTTATTCATTGCCTTCTCCAATATATTTTCTCTTGTCGTGTATCTCAGAAATTTTACTAAAATGGTTTTTGCTGTGACTGTGGTTTCGGGGCTAATGTTTTACGTGCCCTTTCTTTTTCCATTCCTTCCTGCATTTCTGGCATTCCCAGGACTTTTGGGATCCATTCTTTTATAAATTCTTTCATATCTTTGCCTTCTTGATCTTCCTTAAGGCCCACTATCTTTATATTGTTTCATCTACTATAGTTTTCCATTATATCCATCTTCTGAAACTCTTGTGTTTCTTCAACTTTTTTGTCACTTTCTTCCAATTTTGTTTTTAAGTCTTTCACTTCCATTTCTACTGCCATTACACGTTCTTCCATATTTTCTAATCCTTTCCCTACATCTGTTATGACCAGCTCTACTCACTTTTTCTTCTGTACTTTTCATTTTTCTTTTCATTTCACTAAATTCTAGTGTCAACCATTCGTTTAATGTTTTCATTTGTTCTTGAAAATTTTTTTAATCTATGTACTGTCCATTCATTTTACCTCCTTTTCCTCTGTACAGAGCTTGGTGTTCTTCTTTTGTGTCTGCTCTTGGGTTTGTGTCTTCTATTTCTCTTCCTTGTATCTGAGTCTCTTCTGACTTTCTTGTTGAGCTGCTTGTCTCAGTTAGTTGGGTGTTTTCTTTTCATGGTTTTTTGATGTTGGTCCTCTTCTTCTGGGCTGGTTATCTGTTGAGCCACCTGCTTCTGACTTTCTTTCTCATCCCTCCCTTTCCTGTTGCTTTCTTTTTCTTCCAGCTGGGAGCCCTGCTGTCGGGCATCTCTCAGCTGTCCGCTCCCGTCGGTGTTCTCCTTGTCGTGCACATCACAGTTGCGCACCCCTGTTTGGCTCAGTGAGCCATTTTGCAGTCCCATGGTCAGTAGGTCGCGACCCGGCGGGCTCCTCTTTCCACAGCAACTCCAGAGGATTGTTAACTCAGCCTGCGACATGACAGGCACCAGGATTCACTCCATCGAGGATATTTACATGAGGCGGAGGAGTCACGCGATGGAGTAGTGGCCGGACGGTGAACTCCAGCCCTCTCCAGAAAAGTCGGGAAAAACAAGAGAAAACACAAAGGCACAGAAATAAAAGTTACAGAAAAGTGAGTATAAAGGTGGAAAGAAGATGGCGACAAAAAAAGAAAAGTCGAAAGCAACGGTAAGAAGAGAGGAAGAGAAGACAAAGGAGGAAAAAGGTGAAGGCCTTACCTGTCCGAAGAGGCCCGCTGCGGAGAGAGAAACCCGCTCCCTCAGGTCGGTAAATAATGGACTACAAAAATGGCTCGCAGAGCCGAGTAAAAGTGTGCAACCGCGCATGCGCGAAACTTCGCGCATGCGCGATGCGAATGAAAAAAAACACACCGACGGGAGGGGGGACCAGCTGGGGAGTCGATCTCCACAGCCGGCAACGACAGCTGCAGAACACCTGCAGCAAGAAGAGACCACAGAAGACAATAGAAACAAGAAAGAAGAGGAGGAAAGGGCAACAAAGAAACAACAGATGGCCAACCCAGAGGAAGAAGAAGAGGAAGAGTATGGTGAAATAGAAGAAGAAAAGAAAGGCAAGGTAAAGGATATACTTGCTCTTATTAGAGGATACATGGAATCATTTAAAGAATGGCAAACACAGGAATTTAAGGATTTAAGAAAAAGAATAAACAACACAGAAGAGAAAATAAATAAAATGGAGATGACCTTAACAGAAATGGGAAAGAAAATGGACAAGATGGAAGAGCGGGCAGTAGCAGCAGAAATGGAGGTAGAAGACTTAAAAAAGAAATTGGAGAAATCTAATAAAAAAACTAAAGAGACACAAGAACTACTAGCTCAAAAAATAGATACAATGGAAAACCATAACAGAAGAAATAACATAAAGATAGTGGGCCTTAAGGAAGATGAAGAAGGCAAGAATATGAGGGAGTTTATAAAAGAGTGGATCCCTAAGACCCTAGGATGTCCAGAACTACAGCAAGAATTGGAAATAGAAAGGGCACATAGAGTATTGGCCTCTAAACCACAACCACAACAAAAACCAAGATCTATTGTAGTAAAATTCCTAAGATATACTACAAGAGAAAAGGTACTGGAGAAGACAATGGAAAAAGTAAGAGAGGGCAACAAACCACTGGAGTATAAAGGGCAAAAAATCTTCATTTATCCAGATATAAGTTTTGAACTCCTAAAGAAGAGAAAAGAGTTCAATACAGCAAAGGCGATTTTATGGAAGAAAGGGTATAAATTTATACTAAAGCATCCAGCGGTATTGAAAATATTTATTCCAGGACAACAAAACAGACTATTCTCGGATCCAGAAGAAGCACGAAAATTTGCAGAACAATTACAAAAATAGACTGAGGGAGGAAGACGGGTAATGAGAGTTAAAATGATCACAATTGATATGTATGTGGGTAAAGACAAAAATAGACTGAGGGATGAAGACGGGTAATGAGAGTAAAAATGATCACGATTGATATGTATGCGGGTAAAGAGGTATAAGAGTGAATAGAGACAAGGAGCATACGTGAATGTATCTGTACTTAGAGGAAAATATAGATAGTATAGACAAGAATTAATAAGGGAAGGTAATGGAATAGAGAGAATAAGGAGGGAATTAAAAGAGTGACCTTTGTGACATATGAAAAGTGAAATCTTTTCTGGGGGAGGCGGGGTGGGGGGAAATAGCGGTCACTGCAAAATCAGTTGACGCTTGCGAGTGGATTCGCAAATCCAAATGGAGAGGGGAGATGTGGTTGTCCGACAAGGGATAAAGGACAACTCAGGAGGTGAATGGGAGATTGGGGATAAATAAGATAGAAATAGGAGAATAAGGAAAATGTTGGATGTTGTAGGAATGTTGTCTTATAAAGAGTTGAAAATAAGAAAACAGAAATGGAAAAGGAGGAAAGGTGATGATGGAAAAACGGAAAGAGAAGATAAACAAAATATAAAAGGGCTACGCTGAACTATATGTCTTTAAATATTAATGGAATACATAACCAAATTAAAAGGAATAAACTACCAAATTTAAATGAATAAATGTATTCCATTAGAAAAAATAACATATTGGTTAAGAAATAATATTGAAATATTCGAACAAGTATAGGAGCCTTACATTAAATACAATAGCGAAAACCTACCGGGGACAAACATTACCTAAGTTGATGGAAGGAGAAGGAAAGAAAAGAATGGACTCAGTAGAATTTCTGGTGTAATTTTGTTGAATGACAACATTGTCTGACTGGATTAATGCAACCTAGATTGTATACCTAAAATGGATGAGAGGGGGGGTGGGGGGGTGGTTTGGGAGGAAAGGGGGGGGGGGAGAAAAAGTCACTGTATATGTGTGAAAAAGAAATTGTGTATGTCATGGCTAATGTGATTTATGGTGTGAAAAATAAAAAAATTTTAAAAAAAAAAAAAAAAAAGGATATTTACATGAGGCAGTGTCTTAAAAAAGCAGCCTCTATCCTCAAAGACCCCCACCGCCCAGGCCATGCTCTCTTCACCCTGCTACCATCGGGGGAAAAGGTACAGGAGCCTGAAGACTAGCACTCACCGGCACAAGGACAGCTTTTTCTCCGCTGTCATCAGATTCCCGAATGATCAATGAACCAAAGACACTGCCTTACTTTTCGAGCAATATTAGTCTTACTTTTTTTTATAGTAATATCTTAAGAACATTATAATATGTAAGTTTGCTCTATGACGCTGCCGCAAAACACCGAATTTCATGACTTGTTCATGACAATAAATCCTGATTCTGATTAATCCCACCAAGTGTAAGATAACTTATTTTGGGAAGTCAAATCGGAATAGGACATACACAGCAATAAGAATTTAACAACTTAAGCAATATTTTATGATTTCAGCTTGTGGCCCCCCCCCCCCCCCCCGTAATGTGTTGTGGCTCCCAGGGGTAGCTGTATGGCCCCGTTAAGAATCTCTGCTCTAAACCTCCAAGTCCCCAATTCTTTTATCATTCTCCTGAGCTCTTGGACATCTCCATGAATGGCTTCTGCAATTCATTTAATAACAGCTCTTACATCGAGTACTTTGGCACATTTTACCAATATAAAGGCACAACAGGAATGATTAGCTGCATGACCTGCTCAGGTCTGTTGATGGAAGGATACTCTTATTCATATCCTCCTGTCTTCTTCCACTGTTTAATTTACTTTACTTAACAGAGTACAGTATCGAGCTGCTGTCTCATATTGTCACAAATGCAGGTTCAATCTTGGCCTTAAATGCTGTCTGTGCGGAGTGTGCACGTGAGCACAGTTATTTCCCCAAAGCTCTCGTTTCCTCCCACATCCCAGAGACAGATTTGTCGACTAACTGGCTCTAGTGTGTCAGCATGTTTGGGGGGGGGGGGGGGTGGGAGTTGATGAAAATGCATGGAGAATAATAAGATGGGATTGATGAAGGATTAGTTTAAATGGGTGGATGGCCACATGACCTCAGTGGCCTGTTCCCATGTTTTGTGACTCTAAGCATGTACATGCATGAGCAGAGATGGGGAAACAAGTGTTGGGAATTAATTATAATCACTCAGTTTGGCTCTTGCTTTGGAGTCGAACCAATTTATTCTCTGTCTGGTTGTCACCGAGGTAGATTACATTCCTTATCCCAACTGAATCAGCTGGAAGGATACAATTTTGAACAAGACGAGGACGAGTTGGATAAAAACAAATTAAAAATGAAAAGTTAAAAAGGGCAGTATGGTTATGATGTTACAGCGCCAGCAACTGGGGCTCGAATCAGGCATTTGTTCATTCTCCACGTGTTCGTGTGGGTTTCCTCTGGGTGCTCTGGTTTCCTCCCATGCTTCAAAAATGGGTTGTAGGGTGTAATTGGGCATCACGGGCTTATGGGCCAAAAAGGCCTGTCACCATGCTGCATGTCTAAATTTAAATTTGAAATTTAAATTTAAAAGTCATAGGGGACTGGATGAGGAGGGAAGAACTACAGTAATGATATCGCCCCCCCCAAGATGGTGGCTTTGTACCATGGATTCAGCATCCTTGTGGAATTTCTAGAACTGTTCAACAAGCAAAATATTATTTGATTGCCAACTACAGACAATTTCTTGCTGTGTGTGCTCCAGTCCATTGGGACTTGAATAGGAGGCTTCTCAGGTCAAGCCCCTGGGACCATCAATAGCCATCAGCAAGAACAGAATGTCACCCCATCTGTCTATTCCAAAACAATTGTGCACATTTGCAAGTGCAAAAGTCCCCATGAAACGTGAACTCTAGTTGGAGGTAGGATTCTCATTAAATGTTCGTCTTGAATAGCCAAAGGTATAGAAGGTTCCATTGTACAGCTATTACACAACCTTAACTAGATGTGACATTCTGTACCATTGAGCAATTTAATTAAAAAAAAAAATTAGACATGCAGCACGGTGACAAGTCATTTCGGCCCTACAAGCCCATGTTGCCCAATTTACACCCAATTAATCTACATCCCCGGTACGTTTCAAACAGTGGGAGGAAACTGGAGCCCCTGGGGACAATCCACACAGACTCGGGGAGAATGTACAAACTCCTTACAGACAGCGCAGGATTTGAACCCCGGTCCTGACTGCTGGTGCTATAAAGACATTGTGCTAACTGTTATGCCAACCAGGCCACCCTAGACGCCCCTTAGCAGGTGACTCAGTTAAAAAGATGATTGATAAATTAAACCTTTTGCTTTACACTTAATTTTTCCAACAAACCCATCTACAATTCTGCAAATGAGGAAGGCTTGGTATTATTGAGGGCAGCTCCCAGACCATGAGGTCACGGCACAAGTGATCACAGGTGTGAGTGGAAGAAGTAACTGTAAAGCACAATAAAAAATGATTGCAGATGCTTCTCAGACTTTTGCCTTGGGCATATTTGCCAGTATTCCCAACTGAGGGAAGCTGTGTGTAGCTGAAAACACACAAGAAGGGGAAAAGAACACATAGAGAAAAAAGAAATTCAAAGAGTCATAGAATATTTCAACCACATTGGAAACCGGCAACATTTTGATTCTTAAACTAGATTTGTTTTAATATCTAAAGTAAAAAAAAAAGACTGGTATCTCAGGCAAGTTGTTTACCAAATGTGATCTCAGTTAATGAAAGATTTGGCATTCTCAGGCAATACACACCATTTTCGATTTACTTCTGTCAAACTGCTACTGATAATAAGGCCCATTTACCACTTGGAGCACGTCTCCTCTAAAGTAGCCAGGGAGAGGAATCTCATTAGATTTTCACCTGATTCATTGAACTCTGCCACTAGAGCTCAGGTACACCCCAACACGTCCGAGTTCAGTTCTGGATGACCGGACAAATGTCAGAATTGATACTGAAATTCAGTATTCGTGATACTGAAGAGTATCAATTTCCTTCCCTTCTCTATCTTCGATTCCTTCTCATTCTCTCTGTTGTTGTGGACCCTGACCACCCTGCGGACTCTACTGGCCTCTAAAATCTCTCTGACCGTCAGAATACTGAGCAACAGAATCAGAAAAAATGGGACACAAGCAGTTAAAATGTGGTGGAATATCTCAACATGGTGGCCACCAAGGCCAGCCCTCGTGAGAGGTTGGACACTAGCCAACATGGTGTAGTGGTATAATGTATGCTGACTGCTTGCTATTGGTTATGATTGTAGATTGACTCCACCCTACTGGTATAACAGATGGTGCAATTTATCCCACTGGTCAGTAGAGGTGGCTTCTTCCATTAATAAAAGCCTATAGTATGATACAAGACTGGTTCTTGCTTATGGCATATCACATGGCAGCTCTCACAAGAGGTTGGACACTAGCCAACATGGTGACCACTGAGGCCAGCCCTCGCGAGGTTGCACACCAGCCAACGTGGCAGCTCTTGCAAAGAGGTTGGACACCATAGGCCAAATTTTCACTGTAATCGTGTAAGTTTTACATATTTTCTTATTAAACATTTTGATCATATGTGCAGATGGACATGTCGCTTGGGTCTCAAGTCAGGGAGTACCTGTAATACAGATCCAAGCAGTTTCAACTCAAAACTCCTGCAGGGTGAAAGAGATTGGAATTTATCCATAAATGGTGCATCAGGTAACAGTTGGAATTTTATTTTTGAGTGACAGCAGATGTGGGGAGGCTGAAGAATGAGGGAAGATTGGACAGGCTTGGCTTATATTCACTAGCGATGAGAAAAATGAGAAAGGACCCAAATTAAATCAGAATCAGGATTTATTGTCATGAACATGTCACCGCATTACAGGTGAAAATATTGCTATAAATTAAATTGCAAAAATAAATAGGGCAAGAAAATGCGAGAAAGTGAGGCAGTGTCTGTGATTCATTGTCCGATCAGAAATCTAATGGCAGAGGGGAAGAAGGTGTCCTTCGGCCACTGGGTGCTCGTCTTTAGGCTCCTTTACCTTCATCCTGATGGTAGCAGAGTGAAGAGGACATGGCCCTGGGTGGTGATGGTCCTTATGGACAGAAGCTGCTTTCTTAAGACACTACCTCTTGCAGATGTCCTCGATGGAGTGAAGTCTGGTGCCCGTGATGTTGCAGGCTGAGTTAACAACTCTCTGGAGTATTTTCTTGTCTGGTGCATTGGCACCTCTGCACCACACACTAATGCAGACAGTCAGATTCCTCTCCACAGTACACCTGTCAATATTTTGAATGAAACGTACAAGATCTTGAAGGATTCTGACAGTGTGGATGAGGAGAGAATGTTTCTTTTTGTGGGAGAACCTGTTGCAAAACACTGAATTCCATGACTTGTTCATGACAATAAATTCTGATTCTGAAAATAAGGGATATTTATTGAACAATATTTAAGATAGATACAAGGTGAAATTTTTCTCTTGATGTTGTTGTAACTTTTTTGAAGCTCTCTTGCTCCAAAGGCAAGAATATTATTAATAGATAGTTTATATCAATAGATATCAATTGTTCAAAGGTAGAAAGAGATAAAGTTACCAGATAAGCATGCGGTAAAGTTTCAAGAGAAACACAGAGCTGAGCTTACGATTAGATCAGATATAAATAATGAAAAAGGCTTGTGGGCCCAAGTGTTTAATTCAGCTTTAAAGACGTATATTTGCATGCCATGTAAATATAACCATGACTTCTACAGGTTAACGGTTCCTCAATTTGGCAACTCTTCATAGATGGCTAGAGCATTATCACATCTTCATCCAATATTCAGATCAGATCAGATACTATTTATTGTCAAGTAACAAAACAGGTATGCAATATTACACAAGATTTTTTTTAGTCTACAATAACACAGGCAAGAGAATCCATTTCTCAGAAGTAGACACAATTCTCTTTCTCCAAAAAGTATCCTGTTTTGAACCCAGAAGAGCCTGTGCAGAATAAATGACACAGTTAGTGTAGCAGTTAGCGCAACACTATTTACAGCACCAGTGTCCCTGATTCAAATCCCGCGCTGTCTGTAAGGAGTTTGTACATTCTCCGTGTCTGCATGGGTTTCCTCCAGAGCCTCCAGTTTCCTCCCACCTTCCAAAAAGTACGTGGTTTATAGGTTTGGGAATTTGGGCCAAAAGCATCTGTTGTGGTGTTACCATTCTGTATGTCTAAATGCTTTCTTTTAAAGATATTTTTATTGAGTTTACATTATGTACAATTGAACACTAGTTATATATTGTATTGTACAATACTAGAGAAGAAAAAACCCAAATAACTTTATAATCCAGAACCCCTACCATTAAGCAAGGTTAAAAGCTGACACATAGGAAGGAGTCAAATGACAACAACCTGGAGATGGACAGAACAGCACCAAAGCTTCAGAACAACTCTTTAGATTATGATAATAGTCCATAAATGGGCCCAACGTCTTTTGAAAGTTAATATTTAACTCTTTAGTGGTATATCTAATTTTTTTCTAAAGGTAAACAAGACATAATATCATTTAACATGTGTGTGGGTGGGGGTGGGTAGGTGGGTGCGTGCATGCGCATCGTCTTTCTATTTAATCCAAATTTCATGTCCGGCTATAGAATTGGAGTCAGTAAAACATCATCATCTTGAAATAATAGAGCAATTAAAAGGCAAGGTTCTAATTTTAACTTGTTTGAAAGGTATCTTTCCAACATTTTTCTAAAGTCGGGCAAATAAAGAACGTGAACCAAAGAAGGATCACGAATTTTACACATCTCTTGAGGATTTATATCGGAATAAAAATGAGACAAATTTAACTTTCAACATATGTACTCTATGGACCACTTTACATTGCAGCAAACAGTGTCGTGCACAAAAGGAGGTCATATTAATCAGATTACAAATAGAGTCCCACTCCTCATCCGAGGACAAAAGATTCAAATCCTGCTTCCAATCGTTCTTGATTTTAACTAACGAGATTATTCTTAAATCAAACAAATTATTATTAAACGTTTATGAGAAAGTGTGTCAAGGATTTGCAGATCTGAGATTGAACAAAACGTAAATATCGAAAAATTGAGTGTTTGGCAAGTTAAATTTTACCACCAATTGTTCAAAGGAAGCATATGGTTTTGAATAAAAAGATGTTTAAAACATTCAATACCCAATCTGTGCCAGTCATTAAAGGTAGTATCATTCAAAGAAGATTGAAAAAGATGATTAGATATGATAGAGCTGGGCAAGAGGAAAAACTCTGAAATCCAAAAAAATCCTTCTACATTGTGCCCATAAACTATGCCTAATTATCAGATTATCAGTTAGTTTATATAAAGAAGATAAAAAAGATTCTAAAATTGTACTTAATGTATGTCTCAATTAATAAATAAATCCTGCTTGCCATTTTCATGTGGTCTGTGGCACACAGCTCCAAGGAGAGGAATAAAGGGTTATGCGTGTGAAAGAAGGAAGGATAAGAGGGTTCTGGAGTCGGATTTCAGACGTGGCTTAACATTGAGGGCAAAAGGGCCTGTGCTGAGCTGCAATATTTTATGTTCTACAACAGTGGTTCCCAACTTTTTTCTTTTCACTCGCATACCTCTTTAAGTATTCCCAATGCCATAGGTGGCCTGTGATTAGTAAGGGATTGCTTCAGGTGGGATGTGAGTGGGAAGGGCTGCTCTAGACCCAATTATTACTGAAATATTTTGCTCAAGACAAACTGTCATTGGCCCATTTCCTTTGGAGTAATGAAACTGTACACCTAATGAGTCAATTAGGTACAATTAAGAACGTGGTTTTCAACCTTTTTCTTTCCACTCACATACCACCTTAAGCAATCCTTTACTAATCACAGAGCACCTATGGCATTGGGAATACTTAAAGTGGTATGTGAGTGGAAATAAAAAGGTTGGGAACCACTGTTCTACAAGAAGTGAGATATTTATTCCTAGCTGTCAGATCACACATACACTTGGTAACTCAAAAGGTGGAAGGAAGGAAAACATTTTCATCTCCACAGCAGCTTTTGCTTCTGCAGAACGTCCCAAAGTACTTCACAATCAACGAGGTGATCAGTGATGCTCTGCAGTCTGCACAGAGGTTCATTTGACACAGTAAGATCTCATGTAAAATGGTGAAAGAATGGCCAGATATTTTGACACTAAAAGGAATACTGTAATGAATGTGTTACAGCTTCTCACAGGAACTTCTCTCCCAAGGCTGCAAAAAACTGTAGAGAGTTGTGAACAGAACTCAAACCATCACACAAACCAACCTCCCTCCATCGATTCCATCTATATCTCCCACTGCCTCAGGAAAGCTGCTGGCACATCAAGAACCTCTACAGGGAATGCTGCTGTTGGAGAGCGTAGAGCTCATCGAAAGAACCAAAGACGTTGATCCAAAACAAGGCTTTTATTAGAAAAAGACAGGAGCTCTTCACAGGTGGCCGACCAGTCCGGAATGATCCGACCTGGCTAGGGACACAACCCATTAAGGCCCAGACAGTAGGCGTGGCTTAGCTCTCAGCCAATCGCTGTAAGCACAGTCTAGATACTGTAACTATATACATTAGTGATAGGTCTGTACTATCACAGAGAGAAGCAGCAATCACCAAGGATCCACACCACACAAGGACACATTCTGTTCTTGCTGCTGCCATCAGGAAAGAGGTAACGGTGCCACAAGACTCGTTCAGGATCAGTTGCTCCCCCTCCACCATCAGACTCCTCAACAACGAACTCAATCAGGGACTCTTTTAAGGACTCTTACTTGAGCACTTTATGGATTTTTGCACAGTTTGTTTACATTCATTATCTGTTTACAGTTTGTTATATACTTTGTGTAGAGCTTTTTTTTTGTAATTCTGTTTTGCCTTGCCTGCAGAAAATAAATCTCAGAGTTGTGTGATGTCATGTATGTACTCTGACAATAAATCTGAAATCTCATCTGAATCAATGGACCCATCCTACCCGGGTCACACTCTTTTCTTCCCCTCCCTTCCATCAGGCAGAAGACGGTGTCACTAGTGGAGTGTGGACCACATTGGGTGTCACCAAAATAACTGTCTATAAAATTTTTGTGCAGTGTTTCAGCAAAAATGTATTTTTTTAAAAATAAAAATAGCCCTGTAGTTATAACAACAAAAGCACTTTTCGAAAGCCCAGCTTACAGGTATCAATATACCTACAAGGCTAAAGCTCGATGCTAATTTACTTTTTGAACCTTCTACTGTGCTCCTGTCAGAGGTGTCATTATCACCCAATGACAATTATGCTTTGAATCACGTGGTTTCATCTGCACGCGCGCACAAACACGTGTCATTATTTTCGTTATTGCTGGTGGTTTTATAGTTGCTGCTTTTCTCAAATTTTCTGACGTTTTAGCTATGATATCGTGGTAATTAATGTCTGTGATTTACAAGTAACATTAGTGCAAAAAAAAAAAAATAATTGAGGATTCTGTATGGTCTGGTATAGGAGGAGGTCCATGGGGGGGGGGGGGGAGGGGGATGGATGACGCCACGAGTTATCACACTGGGTGACACCAACCCTCGTGATGCCACTGGCAGAAGATAAATGATTTTGAAAACCACAAACCTCAGATTCAAGGACAGTTTCTTTCCTGCTGTTATCAGACTCTTAAACATACCTCTCACCAGTGAAAGATGATTTCCCGCACTGTTTTATCTGCACTTTTCTCTTTCCCATACACATTAACATTGTAACACTACAACTTTACATCTTTGATATAAACACCACAACCAGCACTTTTTTGTATTCAAGTATGGGTCGACTTGACTGGATAACAAGCAAACCAAAGCTTTTCACTTGACAATAAACAGTACAATTCAACATGAATTATATTTTCCCAGAAAATAATGAAATCCCAGACCTTCTCTGACCATATGAGATCTTTGGCCACCACCTTGGCAAAGGAACGAGACCTTCGATTCATGGACATTCTTAAAGGTGGCTTCATCATGTTATCAAGCTGTGTTAAGCACAGGATGAAGAGCAGACTTACCCTCTTGATGTATCACATTACCTTGTGCCAGACTCCTATTTTTTGGAAGGTTTTAAATTTATGGTTGCTTCAGTTTTCACTTGTAAGCCCTTGAATGTCATAAAATTCTGCTTGCAAATTATTTGTGGTAATTAGGTAATAGCTGTACTCTGCTGTGCACTTCCAGACCTGTCAAAACATTTAACTTGGCTTGCAAACCTATTGATTCCAGCATCGTTCATGTTGAAACATAAACCTTCCTCTCTGTGAGGAGTTCTTTGTGTGTCATGGATAACCAATTCATAACCCCATTTATTAACATAAAATGGCACAATTCTTACAATATTGTGAAACTGGTCAGCAACTTGTCTCTATTAGCTCATGAATTTCACAGTGAATATTTTCATAAACTTCAACATGTGAACTCCAAATATTTTCACATTGCCAGTGATCTCAAAACTTAAGCTGGAAATTACTTTGAATATTTGAACTATTCCAAGGCCACAAGTTGTATAGTCTTCTGCGTTTTCAACGATAACAAATTTTTAACGTCTGCCAATATCACCAGAATTTTGGTGTGGTTCATTAAACTCTTAAATGTATTTTAGGTAAAACCAAGTTTAAGATGAAATAGTTTTGCCGTCCTAATATTTTATGAGGAGACTGGCGGAGTTTCACCAGCATTTCTGTGTTTTTACTACAATTGCAGCATCTTCAGACTTCACTCCGTTCGGCAGCAAAATCTCTTCAAGGGATGCCTCCCCTGAAGAGGTTCTCCTCCTCTCTTCGAAGGAAGTTCCCTCTCACTGCTCCTCCTCTGCACTCCCTGCTTCACTTAAGCTCTATGACCATGGACTCACCCAGACTCACTTCCACAGCCAGTGAGTCCAATTAACACCTTCAGTTGGTATGGATTCCTCACTTTTCTACTAAGATTTTATTCTGATGCCTTCCTGTTCTTTGGTTATAGTTGAAGAAGGGCAAAGGCCCAAAATGTCATTAATATATCTTTACCTCCTATGGATGTTGTGAGACTGGCTGTGAGCCTCCTGCATTTAAGTCTGCTTTTTTATTGAGAGTATCCTGGCCAGCTGCATCACAGTGAGGCACGGTTGCTGCAGAGAAATGGAACAGAAGTCAATCTACAGTGGGAGAGGGGATCACTAGGGTCTCCCTTTCCCCTCATCAATGTGATCTACCAGGACCATGGTCTGAAGAGGGCACGCAAAATCATAGAGGACCCCTTCCACCTCACTTCAAGCATCTTGCTCTCTTCGAGGAAGAGGTACAGGAGTGTCAGAGCCAGCACCACCAGGCTGAGGTGCATCTTCTTCCCATGAGCAGTGAGAATGCTGAACAACCAAAGGACCTGCTCACACTAAAACCATCCAAGATTCTCATATTCATGAAACAATATTTACGTATTTATTCAAGCAGATGAAATACTTGTCCTGGATATGTATTGTTTGTATGTGTGTTATGTCTGGTTGTGGGTTTGCGTGTTTTGCACCGAGGACCAGCGAACACGGTTTCGTCAGATGACAATAAACTTGACTTAATATTTTATGGTTCCAAGCAGAATAAAAGTGATTAGGCAATTCCTCCATCAATCATGCTTGGAGTCACTGTGTTTGTTTTGATGCACATGATATATTTTGCAACCTTTGGTCCCTTTCGGCTTTTGACTAAAAATAGGATCCTGATCTAATCAGTAGACTCTTCTGCAGCTTGCATCATGGAAAAAGTCCAGAATGTAATGGAATGTTCTCCATTTGCCTGGCTGAGTGTGATTCCATATTAAGCTCACTGTTAACAGGGGTAAAGATACCGGTTTGATCAACACTCAGAGTAAAACATGAAAGTCTATAGATACTATAATTGTACACTGAAATACTGGAGGAACTCAGCTGGTCTCACACCATCTGTAAGAGGTAAAGATATATTCCTGATGTTTCGGACCTGAACCCTTCTTCAAGGAACAAGCAAAGAACAGAAAGGTGTCAGAATAAACAGACTGTTGGCTGGGGAAAGAGTCCAGACTGACAAAAGGTGTTAATTTGAGATGATAGGAGGAGACATGAGCATTGATTTTGGCTCTGTGAAAGGAGACAGAGGGGAGAGGGAGACAGAGCTGGGAGAGAGCCCACAGGAGAAGAAGAAAGGGAGGAAGGGTGGGGTGGTTTAACGGAAACCAGAGAAGTCAATGTTAATACCATCCAGTTGCAGGGTGCCCAGTCGGAAGATGAAATGCAGTTCCTCCAATTTAAGGGTGGTCTCAGTCTGGCAGTGCATGAGACCATGGACACACACGTCAGCAAGGGCATGGATTGGGGAATTGAAAAGGGTGGCCACTAGGAGATCCACACTATTGCAGCATACAGAGCAGAGGTGCTTAACAAAACAATCTCCCAATTTGCACCCAGTCTCTCCGATGTTGAGGAGACCACAACAGGAGCATTAACAATCTCCACCATCAGCACACTGTGGCAGTAGTATGTATCACTTACCAAAGTGGACTGTAGTTAGTACCAAAGATTCTTTCCACATATGTGATGCCTGCAATCTGAAAGGATGATGAAAATCAATGCCGGCGGGTTTCTCTCCAAACAGCACACATTTCTGAATTGGAATCTTGCCATTGCTTAATCATTGCTGGGTCTAAATCCCGGAGATCCATAATCAAGAGAAGGGCTGCAGCTCTCCAAAAAGCAGCTCACTGCTGCCTTCTTCAGGGCAATGAACACATGCTGACCTTGCCAGTAATGACCGCAACCTGTAAACGAATCAAAACGAGCAATTAGTTTCCTTGATCAACATCAGAATCAAATCAGAGCATCCCATGCAATTTTGGGTGAGGAAGGTTATTGAGTGAGGCACTAGGCCAGCAGTGCAGGGCTCCTGAGTTCAAACCCCAGGACTGCTTGTGGTGAGATTGTACTTTAAAAGTATATTAGACATTCCACAATTCTGGAAAATGATGGACTGATTCACTACTTGGTCTACCCAGGACTCCAATTGCACATTACATGGTAAATGTCTTGCTGTCAAAACATTAATAAAAACAGAAATAATCAAATCTATTTGCCTTATCAAAAGGTCAGTTCTTATTCCAATTGTGATTTAAAGAATTAAGGGCTTAAAACTGGACTGCACTTTGAAATGAAAAACCTTTTATTCTCTTCCTCTGTGACAATAGAGTTGGTGTGGTCTCAAAGCAGGTGTCCATATAGATACAACAAAAACAGAGCAAAAAAATACAGACATCAGGTAGAGTACTAATTAGCACGACTGCACTTAGCAGGGCCTCAAGGATATGGTATCCTGGAGATGGAAAAGGCGTTGTCATCAAGTTGCCACCGCACAGTGCAATCTATCTTTCTTCTTTGGCTTGGATTCGCGGACGAAGATTTATGGAGGGGGGTAAATGTCCACGTCAGCTGCAGGCTCGTTTGTGGCTGACAAGTCCAATGCGGGACAGGCCTTTATAACCTTTATAACCATATTAAATATTAAATAGCTGACGAATTTCAGCAGTGCATTTTGTATTACCTGAAGTGACAAGTTGGTATAATTTCTAATTATAGCATCAGAAAGGGAGTCTGCCATCTCTGGTGTTGAGGCATTGATGCTCAAACTCAAGGTTCAGCCTGGTGTGAGTGATCCGGACCACCCCTTGTGATATGTAATGTACAGCCTGAAGTAAAATCTTCACTGCTCCTTCTGAAAGACCTCTAACCTGAGCTGGTTTGTTTAAAGCAGAGGCTTGTCATTAATATCCAGCAAGATGACTAGATACGGTCAGACTCCTGAGTTTTTTGTGTACTTAGAGAGTAGAAAAATAGTATGTCGGAACCTATGTAAATATCTGATCAATGGCATCTTGATTGTTAGCTGTAACTACTCAGGTCGATCTCTGCAGCTGTGTCAGTGATGTGTGGGATAGAATACAGCTGTGGGCAGCAATGATCATGATTCCTTCTAGCTGACACCAATTAACCTTTGAGCTTGTGAAAGGCTGCAACTGGCACTCATTGATGGGACCCAATTTCATTCCTTTTCTGCTGCCCAAATGTGGTTACTGCATTAAATTGAAGGCTTTACAATTCTTCAGCACGTTTAAGAAAATCACAACTAATCCAATGGCTGAAGCTTTCCTGGCACATAACTCCACAGACAAGAGAGGAATGACAAAAAGACAAGCTCCCAATGCTGAAAATGTAATTTACCTGTTAATGAAATCCAAAGAGCAATGCAAACTTCAAAAAGGCATTCAGACACCCATGCATTTCTGAGCCAAAAGAAATATGGCAGCAGGCATATAAAACACGTCACAATAATTATTGATTGTGAAATCAATTAAAGGCAGCCAGGAAAAGATTAAGGCGAGTGAAGCACCTGATTAAATCTACTTCTTTGCAATCAATACTGCATATCTATGAGTGGCTGGGTGACTTTTGTCCCATTAGACAAAAGAAATCCAAAGTTATTCATTTATTCAATTTCACTTGAGCAATTCCCTGGGAATTCCTGCATTCTACGATACTTTGATTTGGTTTATTGCTCAGCTCTGTACAATTCTCTGGAGTAGCCAATCTGTGGAGAGTTCGGGGTTAAACAGTCTTTGTTACCCTCAGTAAAAACACAATTCTGGAGAAACTCAGCAGGTCAAACAGTGTACCTTGAATAGCAAAGATACATAACCAACATTTCGGACTTGAGCATTTCATCAAGGTACGAGCAAAATGTAGGCAGGCGCCCGCACAAAATGGTGGTGGAGTGAGGGTCGGTGGGAGAGCATGGTCTCCCCACAGGCAGGAGGTAATCAGTGGATTAGCAGTGGAGGGCACACCAGCAAACAGGGAGGGGGATGGCTCTGTGAATGAAGAGGGAAGGGGATAGAGAGTTGGAGGTAAGAAGACAGAGGGAGAATGGGGAGTGGGCTAGTAGAAACCAGAGAAGTCGATGTTAATGCCATCTGATTGGAGAGAGCCCAGACAGAAAATTAAGTGTTGCCCTTCCAATTTAAAGATGGCCTTGGTTTGACAGCGCACGAGGCCATGGACAGACATGTCAGTATGTGAGTGGGCGCAGAATTGAAATGTTTTGGCTTGATTTAGAAAGTAGGTTTGCCTGTCACGATATTGCAATATATAGAACATTATGACAAGGGATCTTCAGCGCATGTCGTGCCACTGATGTAAACTACTCCACAACTATCTGACCCTTCTCTGCCTCACACCCTTTTTAATAATTAGCAATAATACAATTACATCACACTTTATAGTTAACAAGTATAATTTAAGCAAAGCCAGCGTTGGACTGTGGTGAACAACTTGACCACAGTGGGCTCCCACAATCAATAAACCAATAACAAGCAGGTGATCTGTTCTTATGATGTTGGTTGGGAGATAAATATTGTCAAGGACAATAATTGCTTGTTCTTCTATGTAGCCTCCTCAGTGCACTCACACCCACCTAAAAGATAGACTTAGTCTGATTGTTCCTCAAGAGGTGATACCCTAGTCCAGACCTTCTCAACCCTTATTCGGTTATGACTGCCCTAGAACTCTGCTCAAAGTTTATGGACCTCCTTGCCAGTGAAGCAATCGAGTTTTGGTTTCTTCTACTGACTGCATATTTATGTTCTCTGAGGTGAAAACAATGCTTTTTGCTGAAACGTGCTGGAGCCCCTGTGGAGAATGGCTGTCCTAGATAACTTCCTCAGTACCACACCCAGAGATCCTTCAGTGCCTTTGTTCCCTTTTGTCTCCAGGGTGAGATGAACGCACACCCTGCAGACTCACAGCTAAGCATGCTGCTGACTTCATTAAATATCGCCAAACTAACAGAAAACTCCTCTTTTCTTTCCAGCCAACAACTGGGTTATGATCACAAGCATAAACCTGTTAGGAATTAAAGTACCTTTAAAGAAATTGCTCGAGACAAAAATTGAGAACAAAGAACATTTATTACTACAACAATGCAAAGTTGGGTGCTTCCCCTTACCCTGGGAATACACACACACACTGGGGCTCACCCAACTTTTATACAGTTGATTTCAGTGTAGGAATACCCTCCCCCTTACATTCTTCTGCCTCCTGCTGGAGAGGTTTGGCATTAGGCAATCCTGCCTGCCTACGTGCAATTTCAGTATACTTGGAGAACCAGGGGGGGGTATCCTGTCGGTGTCCCTTCATGTCATTGTCCTTATTCACACCTTCCTGATTCTCGGGGCTACAGTCTCTTGATATGCAGAGTTGACTCATTCTATCTAGGGTTGGCTAATTTCATATGTATAAATCTGTGTATGGTTAGCTAATTAGAAATGTATGACTTGGTACTTCTGTCCAGGGCTAGGAGACCCTTATCTGATCCAGACTACCTCAACTTCCTACATTCTATTGTACCTTACCATTCCTTATCTTAGTCCTATGGTCTTGTCACAAAGACTAGAAGATTCTTATGTTAATCGTGCTGACTCTGCTTTCCTGCATCCTAAGCCCCAAGCTTATCCTGTTTGAACTGGTTACAGCCATTTTACTGATGAACTTTAGTTTCTTCCATGTTCATAATTTTAGATCAATTTTCCCATCTCTCACAAACCTGACCGATGAGAACCAGAGATTTGTTAGGAGAGGTTTGCGAGTCTCATCTGTGACCATCCAGGCTGCCTCAGGGTACTCCACTTTTCCCTGCATCCCACAGATGTGCCGGATGGTAGGATTAATTGGCTGTCATGAAGATGAATGTTAGGAACGATGCGGAACTCAGCGGCTGAAGAACTCTACAGGGAAGGTGACCATGGCCACGGACCAGTGAGGGGCTCAGCGGTTGAAGGACCCTCCCAGCAGGCTGCAGGCGATTCACGTTTGAGGGGTCTGCAGCGGCGGCTAGAGACTGGCCCATGGGAACCAGGTATCGGAGCCGGGATTGAGAGGGTGCTGAGGGCAAGAAGGTCTCCTGAGGGGCCTCTGGTGTAGAAGACTTCCTGGTCGTATTGGAGGTTTGGACCTGGAGCCCAGGTTGCTGGTGAATCGAACAGGAGTCTGTGCAGCTGCTGGTGAAAAATCCACGGTCACTCAATGACTCTGAAGGGTCACTCTTTTGCTTCTCTTCCTCCTATCATTGGGGACACTGGGCTCATGGTGATTCTTTGCCTTACAGCACACAAACGTTTATCATGTAGGTTATGTTTTTAATGTATTATTACGTGATAATAAAAGGAACCTTGAGAACCTGAGGGGTGTTGGTGGGACAATATGAGAAAAATGAAATTTGACCAGTGCAGGATTGGTGAAATTGAGTACTAGATAGTTGGTATGGAGTTGATGGCCTCGAGAGCCTGTTTACTATATGACTCAAAGATAACAGCAGTTGCTAACAATCTTTAAACAACCCTTTTGTGGCACTCTACAGGAGTTCTGGATGGGCTAGTGGAATGAGAATGATGTGGCAATGAACACCAGGTGAGTGAAATGATATACAGCCTCTCCCCGACTTACGACCATCCATACCTACAACCGAAAAAAAAACGGCTGCGTGTGAACGATAGCAACAGTCTCTCAGTTGCCATTCGGTACACCCACCAAAGAAGACAGCAAGAGGAAAAGCCCATCCCCTGCTAATAGATCTGCCAAGAAGCCGAGGAATTTAGAATTGAAAATGACTTGATTTACGGCTTCTACATACCATGCTAACATACCTCTGACTTGCGTCCATTTCGAGATACGACCAATCGGTCAGAACGGAACTCAGACGTCTGTTGGTGAAAAGCTGTACTTTTGCAAGTACAAGGAGAAAGAGTTCATGTTGCTGCAGTTTTAAGGAGTGCAAGAACAGGAGCGAGCATGGAGAAAGCTCTGGTGGTGGCAACATGGGGTTCGTGGAAAATTACTTCCCAGTTCTGCTGAGCCTAAATAAAACAAGAATTTTAAAATCCCAGGCACCACGTCCGAGAAAGGACGTGATGACTTTGGAGGGACCAACCAGAAGGTGTCTGATGATGGAATATCAGATTTACAGGCATAGATGCGGAAGCTAGGTTTCAATCGTTAAAATAGGGAACTGAGCTCTTAGAGGATTCAGAACACAAGAAATTAGGACCATGAGAAGACCATTCAGCCCCTCCAACCTGCTCTGCCATTCAATATCATCCTGGTCCATGCCCTTTCTCCAAAACCCTTCTCCTCAATCTTCCAGTATTTACTTATTTCCTCCTTTCAAATATAGAATGATCTGGCCTCCAGAATCCTCAGGGACAAAGAAATCCAAGGATTCACTATCCTCTAAGAAATGTCTATTTACCTCATTTTAAATGTACCTCAGTTTATTTTTCATCTCTATACCTTTCAGAGAGGTGTATAAAATCAAGAACATTTTAGATGGAATAAAGGAAGTGACAATTTTTTTTTCAATGGGAGCAATAATAAGTGAACTGCAAAAATCACAGGAGTAATTAATGGAAAAATTATTATTTAATAAGGGATTAAGATTCGGATTCCTCTGTCTAAATGGGTTAAAAATTCAATTTATGGGAAATAATAGTTGAAAGAATGGAAGGGTAGCAAGGAAAGATCTGGGGAATGGAACTGACTTCTCTCAGAGATTGTGACAGGTTTGATGATGAAGGACTGTCCATGATAAATATAGGATAGTAACACATCTAAATTTAAGCGAAATGATTACAAAGACAGTAGTTTATCCCAGCATATTTTCAAATCGTTGAATATTAAATTTTGTTGCATTGGCAGTTTGTGACTTTCTGCACTGTTCAACATGTTAAATAATCTCAGGATGTTATTGTGATCAATCTCGACTTAGTCAAATGGATAGCAGTTATTTAGCCTGGTGCTGGCAGAATCTGTAAGGCTCCACAAGCCCAAGAAGATTAGTTAGCATTGTATTATCTTATGATTTAGAATGATACCATTCAGTCCATCAAGTCTGGGTAACCATATTCCTCCCGTTAATTTTCTCTGTAAGTTGCTCACACGACATTCCCATCAACAGCCTCATAATTCTGCCACTTCCACTACTGAACCAGTTCTTACCAAGTTAGGACAAATCATTAATTGTATTCTGAGGCTGATTTAATTTGCCTGTAAATGGAAAAAGAGATTTGTCATTTGAAGCCAAAGCCCATGGTAAAAACATGGGCTCATTTTGGCAAATGAAGCAATGGAAAACTCCTGCACACACTTGAGTGTTGCTGAATGACGGAGTGATTGAGAAGGCTGCTATAAGGTGGCACCAGAGAAACCCAACATGGTCCAAATCCATCGCATTTACAAATTCCCCCATCACTTGAAGCATCATATTCCAATACTGATGGATCAAAATCTGAGGCCAAAGATTGTAAGAGTAACCAGACTCCTGAACGAACATAAAATACTGAGTTTAGATGAATGATTTCTGAGACGTCAACCACTTTTTTTCTCTCACTGACACTGCTTGACCCAGTACTCCAGTAGATTGTTTTATGCAAGTAAAATGACCTTGATTTCATTCTGCTCCAACTGATCTCTCTCTGTAACTCTGCACTCCACACTATATTTTTACTGCTGTATTATGCAGGGGCTGACTCGATGGATTGTACGTGAAACAAACTTTCTCAATGCACCGCAATAGGCAATCAATTTGAACTAGAAATTGAAGAACAATTTAGATGCCCCAATTCAGGACATCCTCACCTATTCCTGGTTAATAGTCCCTCTTGAAACGATCCTTCACCTTTGGTGGTATTCGCTTCCTCTTGGAACATCCTATCAAACTTGCCTTTCACATCGAGTTAAATGGTTTCACAAGAACAACCTTGCGCAAAACCAAGGAGATGATTGTGGACTTCAGGAGGAAGTCAGGAGAACACGAACCAGTTCTCACCGAGGGGGTCAGCAGTGGAGAGGGTCAAGAATTTCAAATTCTCCCAGGATTTGTCCCAGAGCCTCCGTGTCAATGCAATCACAAAGAAGGTTTGCCAGCAGGCATACTTTGTGAGGAGATTTGTGTGTCACCGAAGACTTGAAAACTTTGACAAGTGTACCATGGAGACCATTCTGGGTGGTTGCATCACTGTCTGGTATGGAGGTGCTAATGCTCAGAACCAGAAAAAAACTCCAGAGGAATATTAAGTTGGCCTGTGACATCACAGGCACCAGACTTCATTCCATCGGGGACATCTACAAGAGGCAGTGTCTTATGAAAACAGCCTCTATCCTCAAAGATGCCCACCACAGAGGCCATGCCCTCTTCCCTCAGGGAAAGAGGTACAGGAGCCTGAAGATGAGCACTCAGTGGCACAAGGACAGCTTCTTCCCCGCTGCCATCAGATTTCCTAAATAATCAATGAACCAAAGACATTTCCTCACTTTTTATTTTTCTTGCACTATTTTTATTTATTTTGTAAGGTGATTTGTACAAATGTTTGCACTCTGATGCTGTAGCAAAACAACGAATCTTATGACATGTTCATGACAAAAAATTCTGATTCAGAGAGAGGAACAAATTATACAGTACAAGTCCGAAAATCCAGACTGTTCAGGCATTGGGCTGCTTCAGAATTTTTGGATTTTCTGGATCCTCGGGAAGTACTTTTAAAATTCAAATTTCAGGAGGAATAAAGAAGAAATGAATTTTGCTTGTTTATTCATTAGTAAATACAGCGTGCTTCATTTATCAAAAAGAGCAGTTTTAGAGAAAAATAAAGTGGCGGCTTGTTGCCACTGGGCATGTGTAGAACTTATGCACGCACATAAAAGCCCGCTAAATTTTACAAGTTTGAGAGTTTTCAAAAAGTCACGATTCTCGGGTGGATGGATTTCTGGCATCCAGATTTTTGAGCTTCTAGTGTACCCTGACTTTATTTGAAAAAAGACCAGTTAAGTCCCCCACCATCTCATTGCTTAAATAGAATATCTAATCATTTCTGTCTTGCTGTTTAAATTGACTGCAACATTACCCATAGACACAACGGTGACAACGTTTCAACACAGGGATACATTGGACATAACGCACCTCTGTTTCTGGGACACTAGAGAGCCCACAAGGTTCCTTCTGGTCCACGAGTCCATGCCACCCAAAAACACTCACGCATACGTGTTTGGGCAGAAACTGGAGCTCCCGGAAAAAACCCACGTGGACCTGGGGAAGACTTGCAAACTCTTTACCGACAGTGCAGGATTCAAACTGGTCTCACAAGAACAACCTTGAGCAAAACCAAGGAGATGATTGTGGCTAGCCACACACTAACCATGTCACCTTACATTGGAGAACATTCAGAAATCAGTAAATTAAGTCAGGAAAGAAACTATATCCTTTCACGGATTGCACACTTGAAAGAGGAAAAAAACAAAACAATTGACTTTATGTTTCAGCGCAGTTAGCTTTTGTAGTATATTCATAAAGCACAAATCTAATTGGTTTGCGGTCCAGGAGGCAGAACAATAGAACTGTTGCTGAGAAGTGCGGAGTGGCATCTTGTGACATTAGAATAATAGGCCGTCAGAAGTGGTTCAGCTCATTCTAAACCTCTGCTTGCTTCACTTTGGAGGGCACAGAAGCCCACGAGGTAGTCAGTGTGCTTATAAAAAAAAACAAATACAGGAACAGACAGTGATAAGGTGGTGCAAGACTCAGAAAAGAAAGAAATAAATCCGATTATCTTCTTCGAAATGAGCTGAGGCTGAGAGCTGTAGGATATTAGATTAGCAATGCAGCAAGATCTTTCATTTCTGCTTATTTCGATAGACAGAGAGAGCACAGGATCAGATCCCTCCGCCCATTTGGCAATGCTGACCATGATTCCAATCGAGCTAATCCCATCTGCTTACATGCAGCCTGTATCCCTCTATTCCCTGCATCTGTCTCAATGCCACCTCACAATTGCGACCCGATCAGCTCCCGCCACCTCTTCTGGCAATAGCCAATAACTTGGAACACCTTTGACATTTGACTCGTTAATACTTTGTCAGATTTAAAAAATTGAACATACTTTGGTTTGTATGCGAGTTCATAACTGGGATTTTGCAATGGTTGTGGGAACACACATACACAATCTGATTGTCAATGGTCCTTTGTAGTCAAAAACAGGCTTGTTCCTTTTTAATAGGAGTATAGACTGGAACATAACCACTGTAATCCTATGATTGGCTCCTGCCAGCTGGACACAACTTCCAAGGCCAATCCTACCAATAGCCCTTTGCATGCTCCCCATTCCACTCTGCTTTGATCAGTCAATGAGGATGACGGATGTTCCAGTCTATAGTTAACAAAAGGCCTGTCAGTTTCACAACTTCAGTCTTTTGTGATTAGTGATGGTGCATCAAGACCCTTTTTGTCTGCCTAGTTTAGAACATTACAGCACAAGCCCATGATGTTGTGTTGACCCATATCCCACAATGTTGTGCTGACCCATTTAATCCAAAAAAAAACAAAACTCTCCCTACCTTGTAACCCTCTATTTTTCTTTCATCCATGTGCCTGTCTAAGAGTCTCTTAAATGCCACCACCACCACCCCTGGCAAGGTGTTCCAGGCACCCACAACTCTGTACAAAAAGACTTATCCCTGATGTATTTCCTAAATTTTTCTCCCTTCACTTTGTCCTCTGGTATTTACCACTCCCGCCCTGGGGAAAAGGTGCTGGGTTGTCTATCTTATCTATACCTCTCACAATCTTGTACTTTGAACTGCTGCTCACGACAAACATGCTTTTCAAAGTTCTTAGAAATGTGGGGGCATGAAGAAACAGAATAATGATGAAACAAGGGCACATCTGAAGGGTGAAGAAAGTGGGAAAGAAAAGCAGAAGAAAATTACATTAGCCTGAAATCTGTTATGAAATTATGTTGACTTCATATTCCATGAGAATATTGAATGATGTACTTAATGTGAGACTGTTTGGAAACACAAGCTATTTTGAGCATTCTGTTTGATATTAGAACCCTCAGCGAGAGACGTTTAGATGTTCTGAGATTCCACAAGATCTGGGCTTCCCATTTCAAACCGACGTGCTCTCCTTCAACATCATTGCAGTTGTGCTGTGGGAAACAGCTACCACTTTACCACAGAATATCTGGCATAGAAATGTGCTTCAAAGGGTAAAGACAGTGGTGAAGAAGCCCATTCATTACCATACACAACTTCACAGCCATAGCGACACATCATCAGGCGGGTTCAACCCTATGTGAAATGGGACATGAACATTATCCTTTTTAAATGGTGCTCTCTGGTGTGGTACACCACTGGCCTAGTGCAGGGGGCAATCTCTGTACCTGCAGAAGAGCACAGGGACAAGACAACACCTGGCTAGCTGTCAATCAGCCGACCTGAATGGACCAAGCCCAACCCGGTTGGGTGTCGATCACCCTCCGGATACAAGCCAGAGCTGGCCCTTCAAAGACCCTCTCAGAGCTTCCAGCAGCTCTCCCCACACCTGGCTCTGTGGAAGTTTATGTCGAACAAAGCCTGGTGAACAGACTTTATGTTTTGTGTGTTTGCTTCTGTCAAATAGCGCACCACACTCTCTCATGTTGGAGATGTCTACATTTCAGGGATTAAAATGTATTTGAATTTTTGAGACCAGTTCTTCTGCAAACAAGCTGTTTGCCTCATTTTGATATGAAGGCAGAGGGGCAGAATGGGTTGAAGAAGAAATCCTAGAACAAGAGGACTCGATTTCTAAAATCCCAGGCTCAGAGAATAGAGCCAAGGGATGAAGAATTTTAGCGGGGTTGGTGCTGGCTGGATAGATGTAATTGGTGTTGTCACAGTAATGGAGGTGGTTACCAAGGTAAAGTTAGAACAAATCTTTGGGAATATAGTGATGTCAGGTAAAAGCCACAGAGGCACACAAGTTCAAGTTGTTCAGAGGTAAAATGAGAATGTTTGTTTTGTGTGCAATGTGTTAGTCAACAGTTTAAAAACACAACAGAGGGGATCAGTTTGTACAAAACAAGAGTAATATTATTTTACCAGTGTAGAGCAGGCGAATCAAGTGTATCATAACTGCATTGATTATTCACCTTGTGTCCTTTTTCTTGCTGAATCCTCACATTTTTTGATTTCACCAATTTGTCCATTTCATCTTTGAAGGGACCCAGCAGCTTCACCTCCACCTCCTGTGTTGGGGAGTTCAATGATTCAATTCCTCTTCTCCACTTTATGCCTGGATAAACCTTCCTTAGTCTTTGCTTCCCCAACCAGAGGAAATATCCTCCCGCATCTAACCAGACAACACTCCTCGGGGTGCCACGTGTTCGGGGAGTTACAATGTTAAGACTATCAAGGACAAACAACTGAAATCTCAAAATTAAGAAAGTATGCAAAAAAATGAAAGAAAAAGAATTATAACTTTAAACCTGAGAACAAATTATTCCCGAATTATCCATTTTCAGAATTACTGAGTCACAAAATATTGGTTGAAGATGATTTACTGTTTTGCCTATTCTGGCATTCAGTGTTTGCATTAAGAACATAACACGCAAAACTCTCCCCACCATCGAGAACATCTGCAGGGGACGCTGCTGTCAGGGAGAGTCAAGGATCCACACCAGCCAGCACACACTCTGTTCTTGCTGCTACTAGCAGTATAGAGGTCTAGGTGCCACAAGACGAGCACCATCAGGTTCAGGAACAGCTGCTCCCCCTCCACCATCAGGCTCCTCAACAACAAACTCAATCAGGGACTCATTTAAGGACTCTTACTTTTGCATTTTATTGGTTTTTTTCCCTCTCTGTATTGCACAGTTCATTTGTCTACATTTCTTTATTGGTTTACATGTGTATGTTGAGTACATTTTTGCTCTACCAAAAATTCTATGTCATGCCATGTATGTACTCTGGCAATAAATCTGAATTTTTAAAAATCAAGCAGAACATCATCCATTGCATTTCAAAGCTCCCACTGTGGTGCACCAGACCCACCCTCAGCCAATGTGCACCCACCGCTTTACTACATTGGACTCCAAAGCTAAGCCCATTCCATTGGTGATCACGGAGAAACCCCAACCACAAACACAATGTCTCCATCCTGTGGATCCACATCTGGTCGGATATTTCACTTTGACATCGGTGAGTCAGCACTTGGGCAGTTCAGTCACCAAGTTAGAAGAAACATTTCATTACCCTGGAAAGGTGCGGAAAAGATTCTCAAGAATGTTACCATGACTGGCAGGGTTGAGTTATAAGTAAGGACTGGATAGCTGGGACATTTCTCTCTGGTGTATAGGAGGTTGAGAGATTTAAAAATCATCAGGAGCATAGATAAAATAATTAGCCTTTTTTCCAAGAATAGAGGAGTCTAAAACCTGAGATTAATGGTGAGAGAGGAAAGATTTTAAAGGGTCTTGAAGGACATCTTTCTCAGAGGGTGATAGGTACAAGACTCGCACCACCAGGTTCAGGAACAGCTGCTCCCCCTCCACCATCAGACTCCTCAACAACAAACTCAACCAGGGACTCGTTTAAGGACTCGTACTTCACACATTATATATTATTGAATATTCATTGCGCAGTCTGCTTGCTTCCATTTCTCTCGTGTACCAGGAGTTGTAGGTTAATTGGTGGCTCAGGCTCATGGACCAAAATGGCCTGTTACCGTGCTGTATGTTTAAATTTAAATTTAAAAATTCTCACTTTTGTATGCGTATCTTTCTTGAGGTTGGTCTAGTCAAGTCAAGTTTATTGTCATCCAATTGCACAAGTAGAACCTGACAAAACATCATTCTCCGGTCCTCGGTGCAAAACACGCAGACACACAATCAGACATAACACACTCGCAGCAAAACAATACATATGCAGGACAAGTATTCATATATACAAATAAATAAATAAATATTGTTTCATTAGTATGAGAGTCTCCAATGGTTAGTGTGAGGAGATCCTTAGGTTATCCAGCGTTTTCACTGCCCTTGGGAAGAAACATAGAAACATAGAAGATAGGAGCAGGAGTAGGTCATTCGACCCTTCGAGCCTGCTCCGCCATTCAACGAGATCATGGCTGATCTTAAAGTTCAGTACCCCGTCCCCGCCTTCTCTCCGTAACCTTTAATACCCTTATACTGAAGAAATATACCTAATTCCCTCTTAAATATATTTAATGAACCTGCCTCTACTGCCCTCTGTGGCACTGAATTCCACAGATTCACCACCCTCTGGGTATAGAAATTCCTCCTCATCTCAGTCCTAAATGGTTTGCCTATTATCCTCAAATCATGGCCCCGGGTTCTGGATTTTCCCATCATTGGAAACATCCCATCTGCATCCATTCTGTCCAGTCCTGCCAGAATTTTATATGTCTCTATGAGATCCCCTCTCAATCTTCTAAACTTCAGCGAGTACAATCCCAATTTGTGCAATCTTTCCTCATAAGTCATTCCTGCCATTCCAGGTATCAGCCTGGTGAATCGCCTCTGCACTCCCTCCATTGCAAGAACATCCTTTCTTAGATAAGGTGACCAAAACTGCACACAATACTCCAGGTGGGGTCTCACCAAGGCCCTGTACAGCTGCAGTAATGTATCCTTGTTCCTATACTCAAACCCTCTTGATATGAAGGCCAACATACCATTTGCCTTTTTAACCGCCTGCTGTACCTGCATGCTCGCCTTCAGAGACTGATGTACAAGTACCCCTAGGTCTCTCTGCACTTCCCCATCTCTTAATCTATTGCCATTCAAATAGTAAGCTGCCCTCTGGTTTGTATTACCAAAGTGGATAACCTCACATTTATCCACATTGTAGTGCATTTGCCATGTATCTGCCCAGTCCCTCAATTTATCCAAATCACACTGGAGCTTCCTGACCCCCTCTTCCGTGCACACAACCCCTCCTAGTTTAGTGTCATCTGCAAATTTGGAGATATTACATCCAATCCCCTCATCCAGATCATTAATGTAAATTGTGAACAGCTGGGGTCCCAGTACAGATCCCTGTGGTACCCTACTGGTCACCGCCTGCCACTCAGAAAATGAGCCATTTATCCCAACTCTCTGTCTTCTACCTGCCAGCCAGTTCTCAATCCACATCAATACTTTGCCCCCAATCCCATGAGCCTTGATTTTGGAAGCCAGTCGTTTATGCGGGACCTTATCGAAAGCCTTTTGGAAGTCCAGGTACACCACATCCACTGGCTCTCCCCCATCTATTTTACCTGTCACCATCTCAAAGAATTCCAATAGATTTGTCAAGCACGATTTACCTTTTGTAAATCCATGTTGACTCCGTCCGATCCCTTCTGGTTCCTCATTCTGGTGGTGCAGGCTCTGATACTCCTGGATCTCTTTCTCGACAGGAGCAGCTGAAAGATGCTACGTGTGGGGAGTAGGAGAGGTCCTCAGTGATTTTGTGCACCCTCTTCATACAACGAACCTGGTAGATCACATCAATGCGAGTGAGGGAGACTTCAGTGATCCTCTCTGCCATTCATGATCTAATTCTCTACAGCAACTGTACCACACTGTGATGCAGCCAGACAGCATGCTTTCAATGGAGCTCATGATGGTGGCCGGTAGCCATGCCCACTTCAGTCTTCTCAGGAAGTGCAGTTGCTGTTAAATCTTCCTGACAAGTGAGATGTGGTGTGTCCACAATAGGTCACTAGTTAAGTGAACTCCAAGGAACTTGGTGCTCTCCACTCTCTCTACTCCACTCTTTGCACAACCAGTAAGTAGAAATTCTGCTTTGCCCACAGGAGAAAAGAATCTCAGTGTTGTATGTGATGTCATGTTTCTTCTCTGACTCCCTTCAGGGGCCGTGGTGTTCTCCCACAACCCAAAGACCTGCAGCTTGGTCAGTTCATTGTCTGCTAGGGCATATGTGGGAGGTAGAATCTGGGGAAGAGTTGATGGGACTATGGCGAGAAATAAAATGGATTAGTGCAGCATCAGTGTGAATGACCGTTTGATGATCAGCATGAAGTCGACAGTCCGAAGGGCTGGGTTCTGTTTTACCGTTTATGACTCTATGATTCTGCCAAGTTTGAAAATTAATTTTCTTGTTCAGACTATCAAAATAACTGACTTTAAAAATTTCTGAGCTGGAATAGGCTCAATATTCAAGATTTAAGATTCCTTTATTGACATGTAATAATACAGAACCTGTAATATTACATGAAAATGCCTTCACTAAGTGTTGCTATTGGTGTTGCTTGACGCCCTGTACGTTACGAGAGGAAGAGAAGTAAACAGAATCCCTTCAGAGTCACTGAGTGGATTCGCCTCCAGTGCTCCTGCAGTCTCTGCAGCTGCACAGACCATTGGCAACCTGAGCTCCAGATCCAAACGTCCGACATGATCAGGAAGCCTTCAGCGCCTAAGGCCCTTCAGGAGCCCTTCTTGCCCCCAGCATCCTCTTGAATCCCGGCTCTCATTCCTGGTTCCCATGAGCCAGTCTCCAGCAGCCTGCAGGCTGTGAAGCTCCCTCTGACTGCAAATTGCCCACGATCTGTGCGGGTCCCTCAGCCACTGAGTCCCTCACTGGTCCACTGCCCTGGTCACCTTCCCTGTAGGGTCATCTCCTAAGAGATGTCCATGAACAGCTGTGTTAAATTATTTTGCTCGCTGAATATTAATAGGCAGAATCATTTGATTCCCCATAACACTGCAGGTAGTCACTGCCTGAACACACACAACAATGACTGAGGTTCTCTGCAGCATTTCTTCTTATGGTTAACCACACATGAGCAAAGTTATTCACAGCAGAATCAATCAAGAAATTCATTCAGAACAACAGCAGTGTGGTGCATTTTGAATCTTGCAAGAGGAAGGTATACCCAACTTTAAATAAGCCACATTCTGAGACAGTTCAATTTCAGAGAACTAAGCCAAGAACCTGATAGACTTGGTTCTTCAAGATAAACAAACATACATATTGTAGATGTGGATTGGGCAGAAAAGAAACTTCCCCTCAAGCCCCATCTCTGCCACCTAAAAAGATTATGGCCAATTTGATTGTAACCTGAGCTCTTCATAACCTTGCACTCTCTTGCTTGTCGAATACCTGTCTACATTCGCTTTAAAAAAAATCTGACAACTCTGACTTCCAAAATCTGAGGAGCATATGAGTGAAAAACCAATCTCATTCCCATCTTAAATGGTGAACAATAATTTTTGAACAGTGGTCCCCTAGTTTTAGATTATCTCTCAAAGAAAAATGTTTTTTTTTTATTTAATTCAGACACTCAGGATAGTAACAGGCCCTTCTGGCACACAAGCTCCTGCTGCCAAAATAACCTACAACTCCAAAACATTTTGAACAGTGGGAGGAAACTGGGGCACCCGGAGGAAACCCACGCAGACATAGGCCAGAACAAAGGAGGAGTCAGGTGGGCCAGTTGACATGGGCCTTCGATTTTGTGGAGGCCTACTCCCCTGGTAGAGGCAAGTTTTGCCTTGGTAAAGCACAAAACATTAATATTTTAAAGAAGATTCATAAAAGATTAATAGAGATAAAATATAGATAAATAAATGCAGATAACTGATACCAACTTATGTTCCAAATATCAAATTCCAAAGGATAAGGATAATGACTCATTTCCAACTCACCATTTTTACAGTAATACTGACAAATATTGACTGGCTGTGTTGGGGTCAAGAGAAGCAATCATTGCATTGTGCACCTTGTTTTTTTTGTTTACCAAGGTAGGGAGGGGTGGGGGTGGATGTCTCTTCTAATGTGAGTGATTAACCAATCATCCAGGATGGAGTATTGAACAAGGGTGGAAAAACAATTAAAGGATCGCCTTCCAAGTTATGAAAATACTAACTTCCACAAGGAAAACTATATTACATTGGAAGAAGCCAGTAAGGCAGCAATGAGCGATGTTTCACCTTCAATTAACAATTATATTGTTGACCAGCTGAAGGTTGAGAGTAATAAATGGAAGACAATACTTCATCGCATTCTTGATATCATCCAACTTTTGACAGAGAGGGGGGGCTCGCTTTCCGTGCTTCTTCTGAACAAATTGACAATAGCCATAATGGAATTTTTGGGGTATTGTTGAGCTTCTGAGCAAATATGGTTCAGTATGATCCGAGCATGTTACATGTGTACAGAATGCACAGGAGAATGAAACATGGCTCCAAGTACACAACCTATCAAATAAAATACAAAATGGGTTCACTGAAATCTGTGGATCATTTGCACAAAAGAGCATTATTGAAGAAATAATCTGCAAAGGTGATGGAATGCCTGATGGTTCTCAGAAAGAACTGCTGTCATTTGTCATCAGATATGCGAAGAGGGAAGATACCAGTTTTTCAATTGAAGAACGCTTTCTTGCATTTCATGAATTTTCCAAATAGACGGACGATGAAATTGCAGAGAAAAGTTTAGATTTCTTAAGTAAGTCTCAATCTGAACTCTGAAGACTGCGTGGGTCAGTGGCTCCAACATAGCAGAAAAGAACAGTGGTGCACAGACTATCTTAAAGGAGAAGAATGAGAACTACATTTTCTCCACTTGTGCCAATCATACTCCGAATCTTTGTACGGATTGTGCTGGAGCCTGCAGTGAAGCTACAACATTATTAGGAATCAGAGAGAAAACCTTCAATGTCTTCAGTTCATGTTCACAGCGGTGGGAGACACTGAAAGAACACCTTCCTGTCTCACAGCAGAAAATATCAAAATCAAGATGATCACCGAGAATTGAAGGTGTAAGACCAATTGCACAGTGTTAGAAATGCAGTGGCAGAGCTGAGTGAAGTTACTAATTTGATAGCAAAGTGTAAGTCTGACCTTCAGGGTTTCAAAAAATACTTGGATACTGATGTCAGCCATTTGGAGTAAAGTTCTCACAATGTTCTATGAGGTCAAGTTGGTAATAGAATCTTGAGCTGCCACCTTAGATGTGGAAAGGGACAATGTTGATCAACTAAGGGTAGATATCCTGAAACTGAGAGAGAGATGGAATGATTTACTTGAAGAAGCACAGCATGTGGTCTTGCTGCAGCGGGGGAGGAACCAACTCAAGGATGCCAAAAATTACTTCAGGGTGAATGTGTTCTTCAACATAACTTATGGCCTTTCACATCACTTTTCTGCAGTCAGGGACATTTGCGGACCTTTTGTTTTTTTTTTGTGGCACTTTAAGCAGTTAGAGAAGAATGAGTTGTTGCAAAAAGCTAATCAGTTTCAGCTGCAATACCCAAGTCATATTCAGAGTGTAGTGATTATTAACCCAGAATTTTTAATGTGTGTCATTTTGTGTCATGATAGAATATTGGTGACACTCCTGACCACTAGAGGGAGTCAGAGACTAATATGTTACAGCTTTGGTTGGATTCAAGATGGATGCATCCACACAGTCATGAATGAGATCTATAGCTAATAAAGTAGAGTTGATTTAAAAGAACCCAAGTTTCTTTATTACAATAAAAGAAACATTGCATGGTACTAAGAGTGGAAGAAACACCAGGAATGTGCGGAGTGTGTATCTGTCATTATCAGCAGAGATATGGAGAGGGTAAAGAATACTGATGCTGAAAATTGACTGTAAATGTCCACCATGAGTGGACGTTGTATTTTTTTAAACTTTATTTCAGTGGACGTTGTTCAAACAAAGATTCATGCTGTACCTGCAAACCATTTGACTCGATAGCAAATCTCAAGCACTAAAGGTTTTCAATACATTTGTTTTTACCAAGGCAAAAGACCAGGAAAAGTTTGACAAGGTTATTGAAATGTTTCATGAATACTGCTCGCCAAAGCAAAATGAAGTGTTTGAGAGGTACGTTTCACTCATGCACACAGCTGCAGGGAGAGAGCTTTGATACTTTCTTAATGGACTTGAAATTAAATTAAAAGCAAGAGCATGCAATTTTGGATCGCTGCAAGATTCAATGATCCGTGATCAAATTGTGTTTTGGATTATTGATAAGAAAGTGAGAGGGAGGTTGCTGAAAGAGACAGAGCTTGCCTTAGCTGATTATATGCCATACCAGTGAAACAGCTCAGCAGCATGCAAAAAGTTCAATGATAGAGCAACAGACAGTGAAAATGAAGGTATATCCGTAGTCACAGTGTGTGTCCACAGACACAAACAAAAAATGAAAAAGCAAAAAGGTGGAGGGACATTCAAAACAATGCCCAGCCAATGGAAAAGTCTGTAATAAGTGCAAAGTGCTGAATCATTTTGAAAAGCAATGTTTTTCCAAAGGGAAACAAAATATAAGTGAAACTGTATATACTATGGAAGAAACTACTCTCAATGATACACTCTTCATGAGTATGGTAGTGCAGGAAGATTATAAACCAACAGCCAAGTGTGAATAGAGCCAAGCAGGACAAATGGACTTTGCATACAAATGAAACAAATATTCCTTTCAAGCTGGACACAGGGGCAAAAGTCAATTTGATCCGTGGGTGCGACAACAGGGCAATGAAGATAAAGCCATACATCCATGCAAACCCTGAACAGCTCAAAACCTACAATGGACAGAGCATTGACATTAAAGATAAAGAGCACCACTTCAGGTCTGCAGTAGCGTCGGATGGACATGAATTACTGCTGGGCTCAAAGCATGTGCAAACTTAAGCCTAGTCAAGAGTGTGTACACACCAGGGAAATCTATTGTGTTAGACACAGAGTGAAGTACACAATGATAGTTCCACAAAGACAGATGTGAATCTCCATGTGAACTTGATCACTGATCCACTGCTCTCGACCCAATTGTAACTGAAATATTTTGCTGAGAAAAATTGTCATTGGCCCATTTCCTTTGGAGTTAAGAAGCTGTGCATGTAAATGAGTCAATTAGGTACAATTAAAACAGAGGACCACCATAAGTAATCCTGTACTTATCACAGAGCACTTATGGCATATGGATTATTTAAAATGGTATGTGAGTGGAAAGAAAAAGCTTTAAAACCACTGCTTTACTGTAAATGCATGCCAAGGAATTTTGTGCTCTCCTATCTCTCCATGACATTGATGAGCTGGGGAGAATAATCGACTTTTGTCCTCCTGAAGTCCATAATCATCTCCTTTGCCTTGGCCTCATCAAATGGCTGTTTTTGCACCATTTTCCATCCTCCTCTTAAGTCAGCCGACTCATTGCTTCCAATGAAGCCAATCTACTCCTGCATCATTCACACATGTCCCTCACACAAGCAATGATCTGGCACAAGACTGCGGCAAACCTTTCACTGGATTTTCAGCCTGAGGTTCAGCTTCAATCAGGAATTTTCCCGGAACAGCGTTCCAAGCCAAAACCCTATGAGACTGACATGCTGCTTGCACTTGGTTGCTGCAGGACACAGGTACAGTAATCAACTGCATCCAAGAAGGCAGCGACTCAGTCAAATGGATGGATGAGGCTTGTTTTAAATTCAGAATGAGAATATGTAACAAAGAATGCTTCCGCTGCAATCTGGGGTGCTCTCTGTAAACACAAGGCAGGAATTCTGCAGGGAATCTCTCTCTATTCTATCACTCTTCTTATTTTCTGACTTGGATCTTTTTATATTTTGGAAATGCTTACCAGCTAACAGGAGAGGAGGGAGCAGGGAGAGGGATGATGGGGAATGAAGCCCCAGGATTATTTTTTTTCACCTAAAAATCCTGACTTTCAAGCTCTATAGGAACAGGGGGAATTAAGACATTTATTTATTTGAAGGACCATCAGAATCTCAACCAACAAGTAACATGACCCAAATCAGAATTAGTAAGTTGCAATCTTAATGCATGAAAATAAAACCTTTTTAAAACAGGGCATCAGAAAATGACCAAAACTAAGCATAAACAATCTTGGATGCACTATCAGACATAGATCCAATTACATGGCAATTTGAGCATTGTAAAGGACGGTGTTGTCTCCAGCAGTGACAAGGCACTCACGACAAGCGATCTTTTCCGATTTAATGAGGGAGTTGGGGAATTCACTGAAAAACATGGATTTTGCAGTGCTGATCAGGAGTTCAAATCCAAGCTCAGAGGTTGGGGAATTTAAATCAAGTAATTAAATAAAACCTCGATTGCTTTTTTTAAAATAAAAAGGTACTAGTGTTGATAGTAGTGCCCTTGAAACCAAAAAATTGTTTCAGTGGTAAAAAAATAACAACCAATTTCATTCATGCCCTTCAGTGATGGTCTGGTCTGGTTTATACAAGAACATAAATAGCAGGAGTCGGCCATCCAGCCCTTCTCCACGCCTCAGCTTTCACCTTGTTGAATTCAAGGAATTCAAGACTAGAAAAGGTGGACAGCCAGCCCCTTTTCCCCAGGGCAAGAGTAACAAACCTCAGAGGATACCTGTTCAAGATGAGGGAAGGATAAGATTCAGGGAAATATCAGGGATAAGATTTATTTACACAGAGATTTCACATTTCAGATTTATTGTTTGAGTACATGCATGACATCACATAAAACCCTGAGATTATTTCTCCTGCGGACAAGGCAGAGAGCGCAAAATAAAACTATATACATATAAAGAAATGTAAAACAACTTACTGTGCAATACAGAGGAAAAATAAAAAGTGCAAACGAGTCCCTGAATGAGTTTGTTGTTGAGGAGTCTGATGGTGGAGGGGGAGCAGCTGTTCCTGAACCTGGTGGGGCGAGTCTTGTGGCACCAATGATGGCAGCAGCGAGAACAGATCATGTGCTGGAGGGTGTGGATCCCTGGTGATTGCTGCTGCTCTCCGACGGTAGCGTTCCCTGTAGATGTTCTTGATGGTGGGGAAGGTTTTGCCTGTGATGTTCTGGGATGTGTCCATTACCTTTTACAGGGCTTTACGCTCATGGGAAATGGTGTCCGCATACCAGTCCATGATGCAGCCGGTCTGCACAATTTCCATCAGAGAAGTGGGTATTTGGAATACATTGCCAGGGGTGGTGGTGAAGGGAACATTTAAAAGACAGGCACATGGATATAAGAAAAAGAGAGTTATGAATGTAAGGTAGGGAAGGTTTAGTTTGAGTAGGTTCTATCAATCGGTACAACATTGTTGTTCGAACGGCTTGTACTATGCTGTAATAATTTAACAAACAGCACGGTAACAGGCCCTTTCAGCCCATGAGTTCATGTTACCCAATCAACCTACAATTTGGAAGGAGGGAGGAAACCAGAGCCCTCCAGGGAAAACCCACACAGACACAGGGAGAACATACAATTCCCTTACAGTCAGTGTTGTATTCGAACCCTGGTCCAGATCACTGGCACTGTCGCAGCATTGCGCTAGGCCAACCGTGCTGGTCCGTGTTTCGCGTGACTATGGAAAAGAGTCAATCTTCCTTCTCCCTTTACAGGCGGTGATGAGTCCAGACTTGATCTATCACCATCAATCTGCAACGAGATGTTACAGAAGTGACTGGGGTTTGAACCAGTCCCCAGTATCTCTCTCATCGACGAATTCCCGCTGAATTACCAAAGACCTCGATGGGAGAAATCAGTGGATGATTTTGAAACACACGTCATTGTTGTAATAAGTAGAATTGTTGTGGAACACATTATTGATTCTGTAACTGAGTTGAAATATTATTTTCCACTGTTGCCAACTGTGCATTGTAAGCTGTACTCATTTATAAAGGCCAAGTGCCCTATTAACAGTTAAGAGTTTTAAATTTACATAATTTCAATTAACTTTCCATCAGCAATAAATTACCACATGGTTAGTCAGGAAAATGGGATTTTTACAGCTTGCTGACAGGTCTGTGAAATTTCTGCACATTTTCTGCCAACATTTCTTCAGGCCAGTGAGAGATAGAGAGCAATTAAAACCACACAGGCTCCCCCTTTTGAACTAGGCGAGGAAGGTCTGAACCAAGCCAATGGTTTCTCTACTGTACCCAGGGGTGGGATGCATGGAGTCGGGTGGAAAACTGGGAATCTATTCAAAAGAACATAAGAAATAGGAGCAAGAGTAGAACATCTGGCCCGTCAAGCCTGCTCCGCCATTCAATGAGATCATGGCTGATATGATGATCAGCTCACCTCCACCTACCTGCCTTTTCTCCATTTCCCTTAATTCCCCTACAATGTAAAAATTTATCCAACCTTGTCTTAAATATATTTACTGAGGTCACCTCCTCTGTTTCAATGGGTAGCGAATTCTATAGATTCACCAACCTCTGGGAAAAAGCAGTTCCTCCTCATCTCTGTCCTAAATCTACTACCCTGGATCTTGAGGCTCTGTCCAATTGTTCTGGTCTCCCCAACCAATAGAAACAATCTACCTACCTTTATCTTCTATGCCTTTCATAATTTTATGTTTCAATAAGATCCCCTCTCATTCTTCTAAACTCCAGTGAGTACAATTCCAGTCGACTCAATCCCTCCTCATAGGGTAACCCCCTCATCTCTGGAATCAACCTCGTGAACCTCCTCTGAACTGCTTCCAAAGTCACACAGACAGTACCGAAGATCAAGTTTGAACTTGGGTTTCTGGATCTGTGAGGAAAGACTTCTACTCACCACACCACTTAGTGAAGAATGTACACTATGGCACCAACATTGCCCACGTAGAACTATCACTAATTTACATAAATATCGTAGCTTTAATGAACAAAACCATATTTTCAATGGGATGGTAATCTTTGTTGAGCTTATTGAAAAAGCAGCACAAATTGGAACTCAAGGCAATCTCCTCCCAATCACAGACACTGGGGTTTGTCATCAGACTCCATGAATCACTTAACTTTCCCATCTTTTCCTGCACCATTTTTAACTCTCACGATTAGTCACCATTACATCAGCCACCCAGTTCGACTTGTGCCTCCCACAATTGGATGATACTCAAGCTGTGCTGTTCTCACACTTCCAATAAACTAATATATCAACTCCTCACTCAGTGGAACAGCAGCTCTAAGGAGAAAGGACAAGTTAGTATTTGGATACGGACATTCATAGATCCTGACACTGCTTTTGTAGAATCACTAAATTTGATGAAGAGAATGATTGATAATGATAATAATGGATTTATTGCCAGATACATTGCACAATACACATTGCGTCCACTTAGAACAGAGACATGGAGGAATTTCTTTAGCCGAAGGGTAGCAAATCTGTGGAATTTGTTGCCACGGGCAGTTGTGGAGGCCTGGCCATTAGGCATATTTAAGGCAGTGATTGATTATGGGGACAAAGCCAGGCAGTGGGGCTGTGGGGAAATGCATCTGCTCATGATTAAATGGTGGGGCTGACTCAATGGTGAATGCCCTATTTCTGCACCTACTTCTATGGTCTTATGTACATATGCACTGAAATTACTGTACTATTTGATACTGCCAAACAGGTACTTTGTAAAATAAACTGCAATAGTACAAACTTTATTAAATTGAAAAGAGATAATAACTACAAGATAGATAAGAAATATTCAGGGTTACCACAGTACAAGAGGCATTAAAAAAGTTCAGATAGTCCTTTTTGTTGTGTCAGAGCCATCCATGATTGGTGTAGTAAGGGGAGGTTCACGAGTCTGATCGCTGTTGGAAAGAAAATGTCCTTGAACTTAGAGGAGCTGGTCATCAGGCTTCTGTACCTTCTGTCCAGAGGTAGCAGTGAGAAGATGTTGTGACCAGGGTGACACTGGCTGCCTTCTTGAGGCAACACCTCACACAGATGTCTTCAGTGGATGGAAGGTCAGAGCCTGTGATGGACCTGGCTATGTTTGTGACATTCTGCAGCCATCTGCATTCCTGGGCATTCGAATTGTTGGACCAGGTTGTGTTGCAGCCGATGTACTCTCCACAGTACACCTGTAGAGGTTTGACAGAATATTCGATAATCAGCCAAATTTCTTCATACTCCTTAGAAAATAGAGACATAGGCATGCCTATGTCAGTTGCCTTGAAGTGCTGGTTCCAGGAGAGATCTTCTAAAATGTGGACTCCAAGGAACTTGAAGGTATTGATCCTCTCCACCCCTGACATATCAACAATAAGCTCCCTTGGTCTTCATGACGTTGAGAGCAAGATTGTTGTGGCACCACCCAATTGGGTTCTTGATCTCCATCCTGATTCAACAGCAACTGCACTTACTGAGAAGATTGAGGTAGGCAAGGCTACTGGCCACCATCCTGTCAACTTTCCACAGGAGCTCTATTGAAAGCATCCTAGCCATTTGCATCAAAGTGTAGAAAATGTAGACATACAGCACAGTAACAGGCTATTCCGGCCCACAAGCCTGTGCCGCCCAATTACACTCAATTAACCGACAACTCCTGGTACGTTTTGAATGGTGGAAGGAAACCGGAGCTGCCCGCAAGAAACCCATGCAGACGTCAGGAGGACGTACAAATTCCTTACAGACAGCACTAGATTTGAACCCCAGTCACTGGCACTGTAACAGCATTGCACTCATCGCTATGCTAAATCCCCTGTAACCATTCCTCCTAGTTATCCTTGTCCCAGGCCCACATCTCCCTTAGGTCCCCATTTTTGCTCCTCTCTCTTGAAACAAATCCCCTTGCACCAGCAATTAATCAATTCTACAGAGCTAACACAAATTCCAAACCCCTAACTGAGCCAAATCCTTTTACATCAGGTTTCTCTCAGCACATCCAACAGACTCCGGGAGAACAGACACATCACAAGTTGTGCAGGGGTAGCAATTCTACTAATTTAGTAGGATTGCAGTAGATCATTGGATTAGGTGGTCAATCCACAGGACCAGAAGAGAAGCAGAGAGGATCACTGGAGTTTCCATCTCTCCTTCCATTGACGTGATCCATTAGGATCATTATCTGAAGAGGGCACACAAAAACATCGAAGACCCCATCCATCCCATAAACAGCATCTTTCAGCTACTCCCATTGATAAAGAGATACAGGAGGATCAGGGCCAGTATCACCAAGCTGAGGAACAACTTCCCACAGACAGTAAGACTGCTGAACGTCTGAATGAACTGCTCATTCAAATCCTCCGAGACTCTACTATTTATTGCACAATATTTATTTTTACATTTGTATATACGTACTGTATATGTATCATTTGTCTGTAAGTGTGTTATGTCTGGATGTGTGTTTTCATCTTTTTGCTCCGAGGACCAGAGAATGCTTTATCGTTAGTTCCTACCGAATATACTCATGTAATAGTGGAGTTTTGCAGACCAATTTTTCAGGTCAAATTTGGGGATTGATTATTACATGGATATTACTTTTGATCACGACAAGTACGTGCAATGTTCAAGGCACCAAGTGCTCAGATGGCCAGGACCGGGTGGTACGTCCACGTTATTGGCGTCAGGAGCTCAGGTTGGTGGGAGGCCGGGGCAAGGATCCGTAGTCAGGGCGTCAGGAGCTCAGATGGGGAGGTGGCGGCGGCCGGGGTGAGGATCTCTGTTGGGTGGGCAGTCGGGGAGAGGATCCGCAGCTGGGGCGTTGGGATCTCAGTTGGGCGGGCGGTTGGGGACAAAAACAGGGGAATCGACTTTTTCAAAAAAACACAATATTAGGGCCAAGAAAAGGAAAGTCGACTTTTACATGGGATCAACTATTACACGAGTACAGTCGGATTATAATAAACTTAAACTTGCAGTTGACTCCATCTCCAGTTATTCAGCCAACAACGGCGGAGTCGTCAGCGAACTTGTAGATTGGGTTGGAGCTGAACTTGGCAATCCAGACTAGTGTCATTGACGTTTGGCAATGGTTCTATAAAACAGACTGAAGTGAGCTGGCACTGTGTCTAGATCAGTGGCCTGGCATCTCAGTCTCCCCACTAGATATTGCTCTACTGCCTGACCATTGTTTTGCTGCTAATTAATATGTGAGGGAGCATGTTTTCTGATTTGTCCCACATGAACTGAATGATAAATGTTGAAACAAACTAAGAAAACAACAACTCCACCACATCAGTCATCACTGTGTGGTGAATTTGCATGAAAATCCAACCTGTGAGGTCCCATGTATATTTGCATCTTACAATTTACTGCATTCATGTTGTATCTCTCTGTGAATCTATGGACATTTTCATAATGTGATCTCCACTGCCCTCAAAAGCTTAAAACAAAAAGCTTCTGAAGTGTGTTGGACACATACACTAGATTTATGGAACCCAGCCCAAAATGACAAGGAGGATCATTGAATCCGAGGGCAATTGAAGTATAAGCTCTGGTGGAAAGGAAAGAGGTTGAATACTGAAGGAATACTTTGGACCTCCATCACACACAAAGTTTGCTCTTCCCTTTTCCCTCTGTCTCCTTTCACAGAGCCAAAATTAGTTCTGACCTCTCCTTTTATTATATTCAATAAGCGCCTTTTGACTGTTGGTCTGGAATCCTTCCCCAGCCAATCTACAGCCTTTATTTTGATGCCTTCCTGATTTTTGCTTGTTCCTTGAAGAAGGGCTCAGGTCCGAAATGTCAGTATTATATTTTTACCTCCTGCGAGACCAGCGGAGTTCCTCCAAATTTTTTTGTGTGTGTTTTTGCTCAAGTTCCAATGTCAGCAAAATTCAAACTCAGAATCAGGATTTATTATCAAGCAATTCGGTGTTTGGCAGCGTTGTAGTGCAAACATTCATAATACAACCACCTTCCTATTAAAAAAATAGAGTACGAAAAGTGAGGCAGTGTCTTTGCTTATTCAGGAATCAGATGGCAGCGGGGAAGAAGCTGTCCTTGTGCCGCTGAGTGCTCGTCTTTAGGCTCCTGTACCTTTTTCCCATGGTAGCAGAGTGAAGAGGCCATGGTCTGGGTGCTGGGGGTCTTTGAGGAGAGTGGCTGCTTTTTTAAGACACCGCTTCATGTCGATGTCCTCGATGGAGTGAACTCTGGTGCATGTGATGTTCCAGACCGAGTTAACAACCCTCTGGAGTTTATTCTTGTCCTGAGTGTTGGTGCCTCCACACCAGACAATGATGCAACCAGCCAGATTGTTCTGAAATGCCTCTCTTCTTTATGAGGTGCCTGCATATCCTTAACAATGTGTAGAAAGCAAGACCCTAAGAAGCAAGAATAAGCCAAACAGCTCTAGGAGCTAAAATGCTGACCATTCAATATTAGAGGGCAAACTGCCTGCACTGATTAATCCCTCTCACCCCTTGTCTTGCTGGGCCCAAGCCATCCATAGTCCAAGTGGAGTAACGGCCTTGTCAAAGAAATGCGTCTAAATGTCCTGACAGGACAGCTACCAGCAACAGTCCCCATACATCACACTGACTGGTTAACTCAAGGCCAAATCAATTGAAAAGCACTCCATGTATTTTCAGTTGTTGCTGTACATATGACCAATACTGAACATTAGCAATTGTCTACACAGTAGGCAGATGAGTTTTTTAAAGACATACAGCATGGTAACAGGTCATTTCAGCCCACAAGTCCATGCCACCCAATTTACACCCAATTAATCTACACCCCTGGTACGTTTCGAATGGTGGGACGAAACCAGAGCCCCTTGGGGAAAACCCATGCAGATACAAGAACGTACAAGTTCCTTACAGGCAGCATGGGATTCAAACCCCAGTCCCGATCACTGGCGCTGTGAAGGCGTTGCGCTAACCATTACACCAACCCGAGGCAATTTGAGGTCTTTACTTAGAAGAACCAAATATTCTTACCAGGTTATGTAAAATGTTTCAGTAACTCAAACCAGGGCAGGAATGAGACTGTGAAAAGCATTGTCAAAGTTTGAATTTATTGTCAGAGTACATTCATGACATCACATGCAATCCTGCATGTGATATAGAGAATTTAGGTTAAAAAGACTTAAGTTAAAATGTGATGATTAATCATAAACAGGGAAGCCAGAACGGACAGAGAGTTTACTAGCAGTCAAGGACAGAAGGAGCTGCTGAATATGTTTTTTTAAACCTATCTTTTCATGGTCATAGTGAGAGACATGCAGGAGACAAAGGATTGATAAGAAGTGTGAGAAACAGAATTCAGTGAATGTAGAGTTCACAGCGTACGTAACGAACGTGATAATTAATAATGCAGTTATACTTAGAATGTTTTTGTAATACTAACCAATTAAAACAGTATTAATAAGAAGGGGAAGGGCAAATAATAAAGGTATAAAAATCAATGCACTGTATGTATCGGGGCTTAACTGGTGAGAAACCAGTTGAGTCCAACTCTGCAGACTTGTAAATAAAGCTTGTCGTGTCATCAGTTTTAAAGAGACTCATGTGTGAGAAGTTTTATTTCTGACAAATGGGGGCTCGTCCGGGATCTACACTCCGGCCGTGAGGGGAGGCGAGAAGAGGGACATCGGAGGCGGTGCACCCCGCTGAGTTCAGCGGCTCCTAGTCCCTTGCTCGTCGCTTCGGGCGGCTTGAGCGAGTGGTATCCGGACAGGGTGACACGACAAGACGGAGAGGAGAAGGGTGACGGTTCAATCCCCGGGAAGACACCGGTAAGTGACGACTTACGATTGTGGTGTGGGGATTGGGTAACAGGTGTAACGGGATACACCTGTTTGGATAAAAACCTAACGGAATAGATTAAGTATAGATCTTTTGTCGTTGTGTGAGGACCCTGTCGCGGGACTCTAGGATAGACCCCAGGGAAACCTCGGCGGTAACCGAAGGAGGGACAGCACCTCCGACGAAGTGCCGAGAAGAGAGGGGTCAACCCCAGGAAAACCTCAGCGGTAACCGAAGGAGGGACAGCACCTCCGACGAGGCGTCTGAGAGGAAGGGAGTAGGGTCCAGAGCGAGAGGGTCCTCAGCAACGATAAACAGATCTAGGTGGGAAAATGGGAGGATCAAAATCTAAGGGCTCGTCTGAAAATTCAGGACAATTCCTGGGAGTACCCCTTGACAGCCCTTTGGGGAGAATGTTTGAAAATTGGGATAGTAAAAGATATCGGGACAAAAACAAGAAAAAGATGGTCCAATATTGTCTCCTTTGGTCAAAACAACCTATTAAAGGTTCCTCGGTCTGGTGGCCGAAATTTGGATCTGATGAGGATTGGGTTAGACAAGCATTAAACATATATGTAAATTCGAGACCAAAGGTGAATCAAGAAGAGTCAGCATATGCATTTTGTTGGGTTCCCTGGCCAGGATCCTTAACAGAATGTTTTAAATTGAGAGTGGCAGGAGAAAAGAAATGGGAACCTCTGGACAACCTTCCCCCTCCTTATATTCCCCCGGTGCCTACTGCGCCCGAGGAAAGCTTATTACCGGAGGGGAAAGGTGATGAATCTGATTGCCCCGAAGGGGGCCGGGATAAAAAGGATGAATTAAGGGAGTCGGACCCTAAACTTCCACCGGTAAACCGACCCTGGACAAGATCCCAGACTGGTCCAGGACCATCAAAGTTTTCAATAAACCTAAATCCCCTGAGAGAAGTTCCTATGGGAGGACCGGGAGGGGGAACGGGATATGTGAATGTTCCCCTAACTAGTACAGAGGTGCGGGGATTTAAGAAAGAAATGAAAAAGTTATTGGAAGATCCTATAGGACTGGCTGAACAGCTTGACCAATTCTTGGGACCAAACACATATACGTGGGAAGAGATGCAGGCAATAATGGGAACATTATTTTCACCCCAGGAGAGGCAGATGATTCGACGGGCTGCCCTCCTCATGTGGGAATATGAACAACCTGGGGACCCTAGACCCCATGAACAAAAATATCCCTTAAATGAACCCAGGTGGGACAAACGAACACCCGAGGGATTGGCAAGTATGAGACAATATAGAGAGTGGACAATTAAAGGGATACGGGAGGCTGTGCCAAAGGGTCACAATTTTACCAAGGCATTTGGGAACCACCAGGGGAAAGACGAGTCCCCTACTGATTTTTTGGAGAGGGTGAGAAAGAATGTCCAACAGTATGCTGGTGTGGACACTAGTACACCAATGGGTGAACAGCTTATTCGAATTGAATTTGTTTCCAAATCATGGCAAGACATTAGAAAGAAACTAGAAAAGGAGGAGGACTGGAGTGAAAAACCCCTAAGTGAACTGTTAAAAAAGGCACAAAAAGTATATGTGCAGAGAGAAGAAGAAGATCAAAAGAAGGCGACAAAGGTTATGGTACAGACTATCCGACAGATGAATGCTGAATCCAGAGGGGAAAGAAAACAAAACCTTCCTCTAAACAATCCAAAATATCCAAGAGAGGGAAGACCCCGGAGGTTCGTTAAGTGCTATTACTGCAATGAGGAAGGACACTTTAAGAGGGAATGCCCCCGATACAAGAGGGAATTGCGTGCCCTCGAACTTATGGAAGAAGATTAGGGGTGTCAGGGGTTCCAAATGTTAGGGACCAAATTCCCACTGGGGCTGGAGTTTTTCAGTCTTCCAGGTCTTGATAAGAATCCAGTCTCCTGGTTCCACTTTGTGTAAAGAAAAGTCTAGAGGCGGTGTTTGTGCCAATAGTCCTCTCTTTCGTAAATCTGTAAGAGAGCGTGACAGTGCCTGTAAATAGTTCCTAACAAATATATCCTCTTCCCCCAAGGTGGGACACCCCTCAACTGTACTCCAGAAGGGAAGCCCAAACATCATTTCATAAGGGGACAGCCCTACATCTTTTCGTGGGGCAGTACGAATTCTTAATAAGGCTAGGGGCAGACACTTTATCCAAGGCATTTTAGTTTCCACCATTAACTTTGTCAATTGGATTTTTAGTGTTCCATTCATACGTTCGACCTTCCCTGAGCTTTGTGGATGCCAAGGGGTATGTAATTTCCAAGAGACCTGTAATGCATCACAAATCAATTGCTGGATTTTTGAAGAAAAATGTGGACCCCTGTCTGAGTCTATAGAATCCATTATACCATATCTGGGGATTATCTGCTCTAGGAGGAGGCGAGCTACTGTAAAGGCTGTAGTATTTATTGTTGGGAAGGCTTCTACCCATCGGGTAAAGTGATCTATTATCACCAACAGATATTTCCATCTTTGAACTTGAGGTAACTCTGTGAAGTCGATCTGGATACGTTGAAAAGGGCGTATGGCTAATGGTTGACCTCCCATGGTCCCTGTCCTCATTATCTTCTTATTAATTTTTGTGCATAGGTAACAATTTTGCACCTCTTGTTGGGCCAAGGTGTAGATTCCCTTACACACATATTCTCGAAGCACTTTGTCACATAAGGCTTGGGTGCCCCAGTGGCTCTGTTGATGCAGGTGTTTTAAAATATTGCGAGTTATTTCTTTATTTAGAACAATTCTTCCATCTGGTGTTTTCCATGTTCCATCAGGTAACTGGCTTGCGCCCAGCTGATCCATGTTCTTTTCTTCCTTAGCAGTGAAAATGGGAGCTGTCTTTATGCCTTGCCTTATTGGGATTAAAGTCAGCAAACGGACTTCTTGTTGCATGGCTGCTCTTTTGGCTTCTTCATCAGCCAGTCTGTTTCCAATTGCTGTTGGGTTATCTCCCCTTTGATGGCTTGGTATGTAGACCACTGCTATTTCTTGGGGTAATGTTAAGGCTTCTAGAGTCAGAGTAATCATCTGTTCATGTGCCAATTCCTTTCCTCTTGATGTAATTAGACCACGCTCCTTCCAGATCTTACCAAAGGTATGCACTACCCCGTATGCGTATTTGGAATCTGTGTAAATTGTTCCAATTTTCTTTGCCAGTATTCTGAGGGCTCTCTGCAAGGCATATAGTTCACAGGATTGTGCTGACCAGCTTCCGGGTAGTTTCGTGGATTCTACTACTTTCCAAGTATTTCCTTCTATTATAGCATACCCATTTCTTCTCATTCCGTCAACACATCTGGCGGAGCCGTCAATGTAGAATTCATATCCTTCTCCCAGCGGAGTATCGCAAAGGTCTTCTCGGGTCTTGGTCTGAAGATCTGTCAACTCGACACAGTCATGCTCCACCTCTTTCTCTGTTTCACTGCCGTATAAAAATTGAGCTGGGTTGCAGCTATTAATTTTTGCAAACTGTAAATCTTCTCCAACCATTAAAATGGTTTCATACTTTAATATGCGAGAATCAGTCAGCCATCGATGGGCAGTTTGTGTTAATAAAACACTTACAGAATGGGAGGTGTACACAGTCATCTTTCCTCCAAAAGTAAGTTTACGTGCTTCCTCTACCAACAGAGCAGCAGCCGCTACTCCCTGGATACACGTCGGCCATCCGCGAGACACTGGGTCCATCATTTTGGAAAGGAAAGCTACTGGGTGTCGCTGACCGCCTTTTTCCTGTGTTAAAACTCCCACAGCTGTTCCTTGGTTATGAGTGACAAATAGCTGGAAGGGCTGTTTTAAAGAGGGCAGAGTGGCTCACTGACTACATTCAAACACAAGAAATAGCAGTGGTCTACATACCAAGCCATCAAAGGGGAGATAACCCAACAGCAATTGGAAACAGACTGGCTGATGAAGAAGCCAAAAGAGCAGCCATGCAACAAGAAGTCCGTTTGCTGACTTTAATCCCAATAAGGCAAGGCATAAAGACAGCTTCCATACCAAGTTCTCTTAACTACAGAAGCTGCAGCACGAACAAGAGAGAAGGGGTGGACACACGCATCCAGATTTAAGGGACCTGTAGAGGCGCCACAGGACCCTGATACGAACTCAGATTGGACTTGTATTCCTGGAGAAAAACCTCTTACCTTACGATTTCGCAAAAAGACTTAATTCACAATGTTATTGTTATGTTCTTTGATTTTTCTTAGTTTGCCTATGTCTTTATCAGGTGTGAAATGTAAGAAATGCAGAGATACAGTGGTCCTGTTTCAGGACCACATTTGGGGAAGAAAGGAAGGTAATTTCATTTCCCATACCTCAGTTCCTGAGAAATGCTGGGCAGAAAATACCACCCAACATCCATATACCCCTTGTGTGGAAAAAGAAGGAAATAATATGGGTCATTATATACAGATTCCTAATACCACTCCTTTCCCTCTTAACGGTTGGAAAGGTGACTCAAGCCCACCATGCCCTGATGGACTCTGGTTTTGCATACACCAACGTACTGTTCCAATGAGAAGTTACACTCCACACTCGAAAATGGAGAGATGATTGGCCTCCAGAGCGCATAATTCAATATTATGGTCCCGCTACATGGGCTCAAGATGGATCTTGGGGTTATCGTACTCCTATATATATGTTAAATCGCATAATTCGCTTACAAGCAGTGCTTGAAATTGTTACAAATCAAACAGCTATAGCCCTGCAATTACTTGCATCCCAGCAAGGTCAAATGCGCTCTGCTATATATCAGAACCGTCTAGCCCTAGACTATCTCCTAGCCACGGAAGGAGGTGTATGTGGCAAACTTAATTTGACTAACTGCTGCTTACAGATTGATGATAATGGAAAAGCCGTTCGTAAAATCGCTGATAATATTCGTACATTGTCCCATGTACCAGTTCAAACCTGGCATCCTTTCCCACAATTTAATTGGATGGACAAATGGTTTGGAGGAACCTGGTGGCGTACCTTCTTGTGGGTCATCGGAGGTATTTTATTCCTCCTACTTATTTTGCCCTGTATTATTCCCTGTCTACGCAGCCTGGTGATTTCTATGGTCGAACAAGCTATGCAACCAGGGGGGATGGGAGACCCTGTAAGACTTTTATTTCAGCGTGAGATTAATGTATCATAAAACATTTCTCTTCCCTAGCTTAGAATCCCCATTCATATCTATACATATATTCAACACATTTTAAAGAGAGAAAGGGGTGGATTGTGATATAGAGAATTTAGGTTAAAAAGACTTAAGTTAAAATGTGATGATTAATCATAAACAGGGAAGCCAGAACGGACAGAGAGTTTACTAGCAGTCAAGGACAGAAGGAGCTGCTGAATATGTTTTTTTAAACCTATCTTTTCATGGTCATAGTGAGAGACATGCAGGAGACAAAGGATTGATAAGAAGTGTGAGAAACAGAATTCAGTGAATGTAGAGTTCACAGCGTACGTAACGAACGTGATAATTAATAATGCAGTTATACTTAGAATGTTTTTGTAATACTAACCAATTAAAACAGTATTAATAAGAAGGGGAAGGGCAAATAATAAAGGTATAAAAATCAATGCACTGTATGTATCGGGGCTTAACTGGTGAGAAACCAGTTGAGTCCAACTCTGCAGACTTGTAAATAAAGCTTGTCGTGTCATCAGTTTTAAAGAGACTCATGTGTGAGAAGTTTTATTTCTGACACTGCATAGGTGGTAGAATTGGTTGTGCAAAAATAATTGTACTAATATAAACGAATAAATAATGTAAACAAACTGTGCAATACAGAGAGGAAAGTTAATAAAGTCCTCAACTGAGTCCCTGAGTCTGATGGTGGAGGGGTAGTAGCTATTCCTGAACCTGATGGTGCGAGTCTTGTGGCACCTAAACCTCTTTCCTGTCAGTAGCAGCCAGAACAGAGGGTGTGCTGGGTGAAGTGGAGCCTTAATGATGGCTGTTGTTCTCCGACGCCAGTTTTCTTTGTAGATGTTCTCAATGGCAGGGAAGGGTTTTGCCTGTGATGTCCTGGGCTGCGTCCATTACCTTTTTCAGGGCTTTACACTCAGGGGTATAGGTGGCCCCATACAAGACTGTGATGCAGCCGGTTAGAACACATTCCACTACTCATATTAATTGTTTCAGGTTAGAGGTTCGAATCCAGCGCTGTCAGTAAGGAGATTTTACATTCTCTCCGTTCCAGCGTGGGGTTTCTCCGGCTTCCTCCCCCTTTCAAAAATGTATGGGGGTTGTAGGTTAATTAGGTGTATTTGGGCAACACAGGCTCAAGGGCTGGAAGGGCTTGTAACTATGCTGTATGTCTAAATTTAAAAAACGCATTAAACTGCGAGGCATTGGGGTACAGATGCATATTTGCCTGAAGGTGGTGACACAGATAGACAGGGTGGTGAAGAAGGTGCTTGAGGTGAGTGTAGTGGTGACATTTGAAAGACATTTAGTCAGGTACATGGATAAGAAAGTTTTATAGGGGGTAGACCAAATACTGGCCAATGGGACAAATTCATGTGGAAAACTTGGTCGACATGGATAAGTGAGGCTGAAAGGGGGGTTTCCAAGATACTATCTGATATTAATGGGATGAAAGAGCTCGAGTTATAACAAGAGAGCGAATAGGCCGTCCTTTTCTCCTTGGAGTCTTGACGGCAGAGGGGTAACCTTACAGAGGTATCTAAAATGATGAGGCCATTTATAAGGCGATTAGCCACAGACGTTTTTTTTTCCCAGGGTAGAATAGGGCATAAATTTAAGGCAAGGGGGGAAAGATTCAAAGGGAGCTGAGGGGAAACTTTATCATACAGATGGTTGTCTGTACATGGAACAAATTGCCAGAGGTGGTGGTGGAGGCAGGTTCAATTACACTGGACAACAAAGATTTTTCTTCCTGAACACTTTATGCATTTTGAACAGCTGATCACGAAAATCACCACCACATTTTCCTATCACATACCAATTTTTAGGTATAACCTATATTTGCAATTTCCTGTCCGACTTTAAGTCTACTTCATGCATCCAAAGCTATGAAGTTCCACATGTCATTGAAAATACATTTTCTGCATTCGCACTTGGACCCTGCTGATCTTGGTGCAGTCAGTAACAAACACAGTGAAAGGTTTCACCAGGACACTGTGACCACGAAAAGTGGTATCAGGCAACTTGAATCCATCAATGCTGGCCGTCTATTGGAGGACACTGACACGAGAGGCATCAGATGCTGAATAAAAATGAAAATCAGCGGCAAAGCATTTTACGGTCAGTTGAACTGATGCAATGTGTCAGCGTCATGAAGAGATTAAACATGGTAAATTCAATAAAAGTTAATTTAACGTTTCTCCAACTTCCTTAGTGATACAGCAAATCTGAAATGATCTTTGTGTTCAGCTTGAAGTTGTTTATCACAAGCCCCATTTTTTTTGGTTCAGGAAGCAAACTTTCTGAAAATATTTGTAGTCTTGTGTTAATACAATCAACAGGCAGTTGGACAGATACATGGATAGGGATTGTTTAGCAGGCAAATGGACAGCCTCAAATGAACAACTTGGTCAACATGTACAATTTGGGCCTGTTTCCATGACTTCAATAAGAGGAACCGTCAGGGTGAAAATTAATGAAACATACCAGTTGGCCATCTCAGCCTCAATACTCTCTGAAGGACAAGAACCAAGTATTTAAATTTGTTTAATTTTTAACATTTTTAAATTTAGACACACAGGCCATTTCAGCCTACAAGTCCTTGCCGCCAAATTTACACCCAATCAACTTACAACCCCTGGTACATTTCAAACAGTGGGAGGAAACCAGAGCCCCCAGGGAAAACCCGCACAGAAATGAGGAGAATGTACAAACTTCTCACAGACAGCACAGGATTCAAACCCAAGTCCCGATCGCTAGCACTGGAAAAGCGTTGCACTAACTGCTACAGTAATAATGCCACAACCTTCCCCCCACCCTCCATGTTAACCATGCCATTTAAATAAACATTTATTTAAATAAACTTTTATTTAAATTCTATTTATTTTTTTTATTTTCATTATTTTTTTTGCTGGATGCCTTATGATTGTCGGTTGCCTGAATTCCGGATAACGTTTTCTTTTACTCTTCTGCATTTTGTTCTCTCTTCTATTCACTGTCTTTTATTTTGGCTTAATGTACTTCTCATGAATTATTTTGTTTCATCACTTGGATTGGACCAAGTGATTTACTGAAACATTTCTTGCTTCTTGCTGCCTGCGTGGGAAACGGGGCCCTCACTAAACAGTTGGCCATCCCGATGGATACCAGATGCAAACCTCAAAGATTGAATTACACTGGACCACAAAGATTTTGCCTCCTGAACACTTTTGGGTGTATTTTATGGATTTAGGCTGATGATCACGAAATCATTAAAAAAATTTCCTTCCACGAACCAGTTTTTAGATATAACCTTTCTTTGTGATTTTCTGCCATATTTTAAGTCTACATCAAGCATACAAACCATGAATTAAAAAAAAATTAAATTTAGACATACAGCATGGTAACAGGGCATTTTGGCCAATGAGCCAGTGCCGCCCAATTTACACCCCATTAATCTACATCCCTGGTACATTTTGAATGGTGGGAGGAAACCAGAGCACCCGGGGAAAACTCACGCAGACACGGGAAGTAATTACAAAATCCTTACAGACAGCATGGGACTTGAATCCCGGCCCCAATCACTGGTGCTGTAAAGGCATTGCGCTAACCACTACACCAGCCTTTGTCATTGAACATTCATTTCCTGCATTCACACTTGGACGTCTTCCCTGCTGATCTCGGTACAGTCAGTAACCAACATGGTGAAAGGTTTCACCAGGACGTTACAACCATGGAAAAAGTGGTATTCGGGCAACTGGAATCCATTAATGCTGGCCAACTATTGTCAGACACTGATACGAGAGACATCAGATGCTGAATAAAAATGAAAATCAGAGGTAAAATATTTTTATTTTAGGTCAGTTGAACTAACACAATGTGTCAGCAACAATGATGCGATGAGACATGCTAAATTCAATAAAAGCTCATTTTACATTTCTCCTACTTCCTACGTGATTCAGCCAATCTGAAATTATTTTTGTGTTCATCTTGAAGTTGTTTTGAACTGGAAACAAAGGCTTTAAAAAAGTGGGCTGTGTCCAAAGAGCAGTTAATGGTTAGCACAGAATCTGTGGGCTGAAGGGCCTACAATATGCTGTATACCTGTTTGACTATAAGGAGAGGGAGAGGAGAGGCAGAAGGATCATGTCATGGTTGAGCAATGCCCTGTAAATGAATAAAATAAGCAATACATGAATGCTTTGAAACTCCCCCCAAAAAACACCACTGGGTAAACTGCTTTCTCGCAGCAAATGCAATATTTCCCACAGGAATGCTGAACCTTAACTGCTATTTATGCACATTCATCGTGTAATCAGTCTGCGTGGGGATGTTGGCAGCTTCTGGACTGAAGAATCTCACGTTCCTCTAATGAAGGTGGATGAACGTTGGAGAATCGTGTTAATTATAACAGTATGAAAACAGCTGTCCCTCCCTGAACCATCACCCCCTGCGTCCCCTCACCCACCCCCCTACACCTCCCACCGAAAACACAGGTTCAATCATTGCAGGAGAAATAAATTACAAGAATCATTTTTTCTAAATTCTTTGCCATCAAGCCTTCTGTTTGTTTGATAAGCTTGCCATTTCTGGCTGACAGGGAGGTCGATTAAATCACATTTATATTGTAAACGTATGCATTGCTTTTTACCCTCGGTGGAAGATGAAGTGATACAAAGTCCTCAGGGGAAATGGAGCCAATCCACTTTCATATTACAGATCTCCAGCATTCTGAAAAATGAATGGCTGCTGAGAGCAAGGTAAGGATTACTCCAAGGTACATGTTGGGCTTCAGATTTCCTTCGAGAGGTTCCTTATATATCTGCTGCAGTAATTTATCCAATTTCTTGCCGCAGAGAGGAAGAAAAACATGTATTTTATCAACCTCTTTTTAAACAGCTTCACAAATGCCAGCTATTGCTCTGGAGTAAAAGTCACTAGTTATTAATATGCCCTGATGTACACGACCTGAAATAAAAGGAAGAATGGATTGCTAGATTATGAAATAATAATATCCAGTCAACTGTGAGGCAATGGGGACAGTCTGAACATCGGAGAGTGTCACTTAGTGGAAAAACAAAGCTGGCTTTCGGAGGGTTAGGTTTTGAAATAGTCCTGCTGCAGCAAAAATAAACTCATTAATTGAGCACAAACCAACACAAAGAAGCGTCAGTCCCAGTGTGCAAGATGCTGCATGAAACAGGTCTTAACAGCATGGACTGCAATGCAAAAAAGAACCCAGAAGCAGTTTTAAAAGACATCTTTACATTAGGCTAACTGGCATGGCTGAATAAAATACGGAAGCAAGTTCAGTGACTGAGATAAAGTGGAGAATGTACTTTCCTGCCCAGCGAGAATGGAGTTGCCTTTCTACAGCGCTGTCTCAGATTATTCCTAGAGATGCATTTCACGAAATTCAGTTATAAAGGAAATGTGTAGCCAACGTACACACAGCAAGATCCTGTAAAAATGCAACATGATCATAACCAAAGGATCTGCTCACACTAAATATCTGAGACTCTCATATTCATGAAACAATATTTATTCATCTGCTATAGATGAAAACTTTGTCCTGCATATGTATTGTTTGTCGGTATGTGTGTTACGTCTGGGTGTGTGTCTGCACGTTTTGCACCGAAGACCGGAGAACGCTGTTTCGTCGGGATGTAACTCTACAATCAACTTGACTTGATCATCAGATGAACAATTTTGGGGGGATTGATTGAGAAATATTGGCCTGGGCACCTCGGAGAATTGCTTTGCTTTTCTTCTGAACTGTGCCATGAATCTTTGGCATATGCAAGAGAAGGCAGGCTACACAGGTCTAAATCTCATCTGAAAGCGAGCAGGCTCCGTGTCAAATCTAGTTCCAAAGTGTGCAGCCATTTTAAAATGAGATTAATAGTAAAGGTCCTTTGGAAGGAATGTGTGTTTGACATCGAGTCAGGCTTAACTGAGGATTGCTCCAGAAAGCTGCGCTGATTATAAGCCGACAATCCTCCTCCTGTGCATCAGTAACCTCCAGCTCTGGAAATGACCCATGAATTGCTATCAGCCAACAGTAAAGCCAGCAACACATACCATTTATATTAATGTTGTGCAATGATGAGAGTTAGCAAGAGCAGAGCATAATGCAATAGAGAATCATATCTATCCTCAGATACTATGCTGGATTGGTTTTCTGACAAAACACAGATGTTCACAGTTTAGTGGTTTACCGATTCATTTCTTAAGAAGGATACATGCATTTTTAAAGCTGATGTAATTCTTTCCCATTATGAATTCTATTAGATTGACCAGTGGTAATATTTGACAAGACTTTCTGGTTTTGGCTTGAATTATTTCTCCCCTCCCCCCCCCCCCCCCCCCCCCCCATCACAAGAACAGTTTACCATTTGAATTTTACCTAAGGACGGAAAGTATCTGTAATTTGCTTGGGCAGGGTTGCGTTAAATGAATTGCATGTGCCGATACATTGCAGTGTTGGAGCACTGGGATCATTGTCTGAAGAGAGCGCAAATAATCATTGAGGACCCCTACCATCCAGTGCACATCTTTCAGCTGCTCCCATCAGGGATGAGATACAGAAGTATCAGAGCCAGCGCCACCAGGCTGAGGAACAGTTTCTTCCCACGGGGAGGGAGAATGCTGAACGACCACAGGAACTGCTCACACTAAACCTCCGAGACTCTCATATTCGCAGAATAATGTTTGTATATTTATTTATTCATTTGAGATGTGTGAATACTTGTCCTGCATACGTATTGTCTGTCTCTATGCGTGTCATGTTTAGGTGTGTGTCTGCGTGCTTTGCACCAAGGACCAGGGAACGCTGTTGTCAGCCACCAAGGAGCCTGCAGCTGACGTGGACATTACCCCTCCATAAATCTTCGTCCGCGAAGCCAAGCCAAAGAAAGAAAGAACTTGTACAACCAGAAGACAATAAACCTGACTTGACAACGAAACCAGAGCAGTTCTGCATTGAGGACAGTGGGGTATACCCCATGCTGCCTTGAGATCACTGACCCCCTGCCCATGGGAGTAGCAGCTTCTTCCAGTGTGGGAAGCCGGCTCTGTGTAGGTTAAGCCTGCCCAGAATAGCCCAGGGTTCCTCCCAGTACAAGCTGCTGGCTTTGCTAACAGTGTGGCAATGGGAGTCCATGAGCTCTTGCCCCAGGGTTCACTGACTGTCCAAACGGCCACTGTTTTTGAATCCTTGCAAATGCCTTGGACGATCAGAATTCCTTGTGGACTGTTAAAATAAAAAAAATTATAAACAGAAGTATACATACAACACGTGCAGATGCAGGCACTCATCACAAGCAGACATGCATGCATGTGCCCACACAAGCTTGCACGCACACTCGTATATGCACACATACACAAGCACACTCGTGTACACACACATACTGGCATGTACACACATGCATGCATGCACTTGCACACACACAATTTAAAACATTTCCGCTGACTTAATTAACTTAAGTAATAAACTCTATGTCATTCATTGCCCTGGGACTGTAGTGTTTGTGCTACGTGATGTCAGCGGAAACCGTGCAATTCCATCAGCACAGCTCCTTGACTCTGCTGGACCAAAGGCTGCAACACCTCAATTGCCAGTGATCTGCTAATTGATCAGAGAGGATTTTGGTGCAAAATCTGCTCCAGGATCCTTGTGGGTGAATAGGTCATGCAAAATTGGATTGAACGTTTCAGCATTTGAAAAAGCTGTTCAGCAACAATGCTAGGTTCACAACAGTGATGTTAAACCCAGAGCAATGCTCATAACAACTACTCTGCCCAGATACTGAAGGAAGGTTGGCAAAATAATCCAACAAAGTGCTTTATTAAGCAAAGGGATTCACAATCAAAGAGAGAGAGAGATGGAAATGATTACAGTCAATGCTGATATCAATAGAATTTTGTCACTGATGGAATCCAGCGATTGAGGGGAAGATCAGTTGTCTTCCTATGAACAGCAGTATGGGCATAAAGACCATTTTTGTTCTGATACCACATTACCAGATGTGATGGGGGGAAAAAAAAGTCAGTGGAGGTGACTACAGTCATTTCGGGTCTTGGGTTGTGCTGTTTCAGTACAGTATTTGTTTTGAAATGCCCGAAATTATGTCCAAATGGGCCACTGCAAATTTCCTCAGAATCTGGATGGAGGCACGGCGAATGCAATGCCATTAGTCGGAATGGATGTTTGATGGTTTTCTGAATCTTAATGGGGGCAAGACGAAGGAGATGAATGTGGACTTCGGAGTACCAGGAACAACCACAGCTTTGTAGTAGGTAGAGTGGAGAGCACCAAGTTCCTTGGAGTTCACTTAATTAGTGACCTATTATGGGCGCTCAACATCACCTCACTTGTCGGGAGGCGCAACAGCGACTGCACTTCCTGAGAAGGTTGAAGCAGGGAAGGCTACCGGCCACCATCATATCAACCTTCTCCAGGAGCACTTTTGAGAGCATTCTGGCTGCCAGCATCATAGTATCATATGGTTGCTCCAGAGAAATGGATTGGAGGTCAATCCACAGGACCATAAGAGTGAGAGAAGATCACTTGAGTGTCCCTCCCCCCATCAACATGATCTTCCCAGATTGTTGTCTGAAGAGAGTGCGCAAAATCATTGAGGTCCCCTTCCACCCTGCACACACCATCTTTCATCTGATCCCATCGGGAAAGAGATACAAGAGTATCAGAGCCAGTGCCACCAGGCTGAGGAACAACTTCCCACAGGCAATGGGAATGGTGAACAACCAAAGGAACTGCTCACACTAACCATCCGAGACTCTTGTGTTCACAAAACAATATTTTTAAAATTTATTTGTATCTATGAATACTTGTCCTGTATTTGTGCTGTTTGCCTGCATGTGTGTAATGTCTGGTTGTGTGTCTGCAGGTTTTGCACTGAGGACTTAGCGTGCAGTTTCGTTGGGTTTTACTTGGACAATCAGATAACAATAAACTTAACTTGACCAATGGAAATTCTGTGAGCCAGAGGGTCAGTTCCCTGCTGTTGGATTCCATAATTAGTCTTTTCAGAGCCAGGATGGATTAAGCAGATTTAAGCAGCCGATCCAATAGATAAACAACAGCTGCCAGAATTGAAATAAATACAGAGCATGCTTGGAAGAACGCAAAAAATCTAACGGTGCCTGAAGGTCATAGAACCTACAGCAGAGTACAGGTCCTTTGGCCCTCGTGTTGTCCCAACCCATATATTCCTTTAAAGAAGTTCTTAACCCACCCAACCCCATAACCCTCTATTTTTCTTTCATCCAAGTGTCTAAGAGTCTCTTAAATGTCCCTATTGGTCCAGCCTCCACCACCATTCCTGGCAAGGCATTCCAGGCACCTATAACTTTCTGCGTAAAAAACGTACACCCCATCATTTTGGTTTTCCTCTCTCCACAGTCCCTGACTGGCTGAGAATTTCCAGAGCTTTCTTTGACCTTGGTTCATGAAATGTGCATTGGATCCAAGAGGATTAGTGGCATTTAATTGACAGCCCCAATGAAGGAAAAATTCACCAAAAGCAGCACCAGGGTCAGTTTGGAAGGTGTTTCCAAACCTACTTCCACCTGTCAACATTTGGCTCATCATCCTGCAAGTTTACCAGAACACATCCAAGTACTTGACAGGTGCATTGAGTTTTCTGGCTTCAACACTGTCAAGGACAATACATACGTCTTCATCTCGAGTTACATGTGACTGTAGACATAATACTCTGGCCCACAAAACTGAGGAAGAACAGGCAGATCTTGGGGTCCAAATCCATAGATCTCTCAAGGATGCCATGCAGGTTGATAGTATAGTTAAGGTCTACAGTATGCTGGGCTTCATTAGTCAGGAGATTGAGTTTAGGAATTGTGAGGTGATGTAATCTCTGGTGAGACCATATTGTATTCCGTTCTGTCACCTCATAACAGGAAGGATATGTAACCTATGGAGAGGAGATTTACCAGGATGTTGCCTGGAAAAATAAGACTTATGAGGCAAGGTTTGCAGAGCTGGGATTTTCCTCCCTAGTATGCTCTGTATTTATTTCAATTCTGGCAGCTGTTGAAAGAAGATGAAGTAGAGGTCTACAAGATTATGAAAGGCAGCATTTATTTTCCCAAGAAGAAGCAAACACCAGAGGACATTTGTACAAAGTGAAGGGAGAGGAGGCATCAGGGGTATTTTGCACAGAGTTGTGGGTGCCTGGAATGCATTGCCAAGGGTGGTGGTGGAGGCTGGAACAATAGGGACATTTCAGAGACTCTTGGACAGGCACCTGGAAAAAAGGTTATGAGGGAGAGAGGGTTTCATTTAAAAAAAAATGTATAGTTTGGCGATCTGATGCAGGGTCTGGACCTGAACTGTCAACCATGCCTCTCTCTCACCAGATGCTGCCTGACCTGCTGAGTTTCTCTAATAGTTTGTTTTATTGCTTTTTCTTCATCTCAATTCTAATATGAACGGTAATTATGTTGACACATTGCCCCTGGCTTTTAATCTTCTGCTGAAGAAAATAGGTCATTCATAATTATGTCATGGTTTTCTGCGCCTCAGTTATCCCTTCCCTTAGACGACATGCAACATAAAAATGAACTATTATCAACTGATTGTAGACATGCAGATGGTCAAGGGAAATGAACGGCAATCTGATTCAGGTGACATTTTTGATGAAGAGTCTCTGGCCTAAAATGTTATCTGTTTTGTCTTTCCACATATGCTACCTGACCTATTGAGGATTTCCAGCATTTTTTGTTTTGTACTTCGGACTTCAAACTTCTGCCATTCTTTATAAATACATTTGAGAGGCTATTGACTTTAATTTGGGATTGCATCCTGCAGTTGAAGAGTAAAGTCCTTGAAACCATCATGGCCTGGACTTTATTCCCGGGAGGATCGGAGAATGAGGGGAGATTTAATAGAGGTATACAACATTATGAGGGGTAATGGATTGAGTAAATGCAAGCAGGTTAGGTGAGACAAGAACTGGAGGACATGGATTAAGGGTGAAAAGGGAAATGTTTCAGGAAACATGAGGGGGAACTTCTTCACACAGAGATTAGTGGGAGTGTGGAATGAGCTGCCAGCTGAAGAGATGGATGCAAGCTCAATTTTGACATTTAAGAACAATTTGGACAAGAGGGAGTGATATGGAGGTCTATGGACTGGGTGGAAGTCAATTGGACAAAGCAGAATAACAGTTTGGCATAGGCTAGATGGGCCATAGAGCTCTAATGGATGATTGTAGTTATGAGGAGAGATTGGATTGGCTGGATTTATTCTCGCTGGCAAGTAAGAGACTGAGGAATGACAACGAATTCCATATTATGAGGGCAAAGGAAAGATAGATAAAGCAATAGTCAAAAGTGCAGGAGAAACTCAGCAGGTAACTCAGCATCCATAGGAGGTCAAGGGTAATTAACATTTTGGGCCTCGGTTCTTCATCAGGTATAAGAAAAAGCAGGCAGTCATCTGAATACGAAGGTGGTACAGGGGAGAGGAGGAGACAAGAGTAGGGAGGAGCACAGGCCAACATGCAAGAAGTAATAGGTGGAAACAGGTGGGAAATGAGAAGAGGGAAAAGCTGAGGGGACGGGAAAGAGGATGAGGGTAGCTCTCCGATAGGTGAGGGATCTGGAGGAAAGGAGACATAGGAACAGGGAAAGAGAAGACCTTTTTATGGTGAAACCCCGCATTACAGCCATCTCAAGTAAAGAAAAGACGATTTTACCTTTTATGCTGATGACCTACAAGGCGGATCCCACGGTCCCTTTATGCAGAGTTGAGATGGGAGCCGGCTTCCAGAGCTGAGGGAGGTGGGGTGAGTGGTGTAGTAGCACTGCCTGCCACAGTGACATAAAAGATATGTGCCAAGAAGCGAAAGCTGCCTATACTCAACAATGGTGACTGAAGAACAGGTAAGGGCGCTAGTGGAGATCCGTGCAACCAGTCTTAAAGATTCAGACTGATCTTCTGCACAACGAAATAGCCTCTATAAACCATGTGGGTTTTTAAAAATTCGTGCTCCTGGGTAGCGGCCTGACGGTATCATCGCGCAGTCATCTGGCTTCCCCTTTGCAGCCATTTTCAGAGGCATTTCCTTTTACAGAGGAGCTGAAGCGACTACACTCCACCTTTAATTGTACCCCCCCCCCCCCTTAGGCAGATGGAAGCTGGAGCATATTCCAGCAAATTCCACAGATTCACCACCCTCTGGGAAAAGCAGTTAATCTTCTTCTCCCCTAGTTCTAGTCTCTCCCAACAATGGAAACAACTATCTACCTCTATCTTTGATATGCCTTTCATAGTTTTACACTTTTCTATAAGATGGAGATCTTAGTTTATGAATCTCTCCATGGTCCTGTCCCTCTCTTATTTTCCAATCTCTTTCAATTCTGACCTCTTGATCATCCTTGTATCCGATGTATCTAATTCTTCTTAATTCCAGCGAGTACAGTCCCAGACGACTCAATCTCTCCTCACAGGCCAACCTCCTCATCTCTGGAATCAACCTCCAAAGCCAGTACATGTGTCAATAACTTGAACTTAATTTTGGAATGGAGTTTCAGAGATTGGTGCCAACTGTAGGCAGGGCTGCCAAAGGTGGAGTCATGGATGATCAAGAAGTCAGAATTGAAAGAGATTGGAAAATAAGAGAGGGACAGGGCCATGGAGAGATTTGTAAACTGAGCTGATGATTGTTAAATAGAGATGGCACTTCAGCAGACATGTGCAAAACAGGAACAATGATTTGGTGTGCAAGAACAAGCATGAGTGTTGGAGACTGAAGATGCTGAAATTTGGAACTAAAAATCAAAGTGCTGGTGGATCCCTGAAGGCATAGATATGGTTGACATTTCAGGTTGAGGCCCTGCACCAGGATGGGGACTTTGTGGGTGATCAGGAACAGCTGCAAGATTGTGGCTCAGTTTCGGTTTGTACAGAGAGGAGCTAAAGGAATTAATCCAACCAGAAGTGTATGGGAATAGTCAAGAATACAATAGAATTCATTTAGTCGCACTTGAGGATCATTCTTTTTAAATGATAAAACCATAAGCAGAAATTGGCTATTCAGCCCATCAAGTTTGCTCCACCATTTAACCATTCTCCCACTTAGCCCCACTGACTTGCCTTCTCACCATAATCAAGAACCTTTCAATCAATTTACTATTCTCCACAACGTCGAAATCAATAAAGCAACTGACCTCTTGTTGATATTTCTGCTTCCACAATCTCTTTCCTGTAAGTGTGTTAGCAGGACAGAAATTAATGTATGGTTGACTTTACCACACATAGAGACATTTGCAGAAGGATTAAATTAGGCAACTCGAGGCAGCAGGGTACAAATTGCCATTTTCCACACCAGTCCCCTTGTCACCTTTAAATGTGGCCAGCCAATTATTTGTGAATTATGGTTTCTGGTGCTGTGGACACAAGCCCTTTGGGAAACTGGGCTGAAGCTGGTCCAAGCCTTGCCTCGACTGGAACTTGTAAGAGTGGTCAGGTGGAGAGGTGGTGAGGGGAGACCTGCCCATCATCAATCATGAACAGTAAATCATGTTGGAAAACAGATCTTGCCTTCTTAACCAGCTGTGGACTAAAAATTACTGGTGAGGTTGATGGGAAAGAGAAAAATAGACTTACACGAGGAGCACTCTGGGTCAAAGACAAACATTTAGGTTTGAATGAAAAAGAATCCAAAAGCAATTTGCCCAGATTTATAAATTCCTTTGGGTTGGAGGTACAGTTAGTAATGTGTGATAGTTGCTTGGACCAGACATTGCCCTAGTGGATGCTGAGACTAATACTTGTTCACAATAATTTGCTCCACTACATAGATAGTGACACATATTAAATTTTAAATTTAGACATACAGCACAGTAACAGGCCCTTTCAGCCTATGAGCCCGTGCCACCCAAATACTCAAATGACCTGCACTCCTGGTACATTTTGAACAGCGGGAGAAAACCAAACCACCTGGAGGAAACCCAGGCAGACGTCAGGAGAATGTACAAACTCCTTACAGACAGCACAGGATTCAAAGCACGGTCGCTGGAGCTGTAACAGCATTGCATTAACTGCTTCGCTAACCATGCTGCTCAGAAAGAAAATGCTAAAAAGAAAAGGGTTCTAGATATTTAGAGAGAAATAAGTCATTTCAATTGGGGTTTTATTGTAAAACTTGCTCCTGGGGAATTATGAGATTAGAAGTGGATGAACAAATAATCCAAGATTTATTCCAGCTACCAAATGTCCTTCAATATTCCTACCCATGCAAAATGGGGCAACTCTTGGGTGGTACTGTTGATCATTCAATGATCCTGGTTCTTTACAGGAGAACAATATGTTCGTCACCAAACAAAAGATGTTTATTGATGTAGTGAGATACGAATGTCTGCATCACTGTGATCATACAAAAAGCTTAAAAATGCTGGAGGAACTCAGCAGATCTCAGGGTCCATAGGAGGTAAAGATATATATGGTGGACACAATAACCACATCAACATGATAGAGTGATTAATTACCAAAAACCTGAGCATTACAGATATACATCTTGGCCAAGTTCCAGGTACAGGAGCAAGAGGGGGCAAGTTTGGGCACACCAGCCTTTATTGGGAAATCCAGGGAGGAGCCAAGGGAGGGGTTAGGGAAGGTCAGGTAGGTTCAGACTGGTCAGTGTCCATACACTTAGGCAAATACCTTTCACTGCATTATATTACTGATGTTTCGGGCCTGAGCCCCTAACAAGATACGAGCAAAACATCAGGCAGGAGCCTGAATGAAAAGACTGGGGGAGAAGGGGTGGAAAGAGGAGTACAGGCCGACAGACAAAGGGTGATAACTGGACAAGGGTAGGAGGACAGGAAAGGTGAGAACTGATCGGGGGGGGGAGAGGGGAGGGGGAGCCTCTGTGAATGCAGAGCTGGAGGAAAAGAGACAGGGGGAAAGGGTAAGAGAGAGAGCACTCGAGGAAAGGCGAAATGAGGACAGGAGAAGGGGTGAGTCTAACAGAAACCAGAGAAGTCTATGTTCATGCCCTCTTGTTGCCCCTTTCCCAGACTTACCAACCATACTATTGATCCAGGAGTTAAAGCTATGATTTGTGCTTTGTTCTCAGTTTCTGAAATTTGTTCCTGGCTTCTTTTAGAACTGGATCTTTCACATAAAATGATGGCTAAATATATTCCAGAAATATTATTGCCTGAAGATGGATTGATATGAATATGATTGTTAGAAATTGATGTAGAAAGGCTAGGGATTGTTGTTTAGACTTAGTTAAGGCATGGAAGGATATGGTCCAAATGTGGGCAAATGGAATTGGTGCAGATGGGCAAAAAGGTACCATGGATATGATGGGCTGAAGGGCCTGCTCCCATGATGCATAGTTCTGTGACTCTCGCTTTTTCAACTGAAAGTTTGAAAAATTCTGATTTCACTTCATTTACATTGCTTGGCAATTTCCATTTGCATCAGTGATTCAGTTCAGGGATTATCTAAACAGTTAGAGAACAAGCTATTACCATTGAGATTATTGCATGCACTTGCCAATGAAGTCCTTCTCATGACAATAACTGGATTAAATAATATATATATGCTTGTGAATGGCTCCTTTTCAATCACATCTGCTGTGAATTTCCCACCACTGTCTGGTCCATTCAGATTGCCAAAATGATTCCAATCTTTGCTACAAAGCTTGATGATGCAAACCTCACGGAAACCTAGAAAGCAACAGGACAGAAGGGAGATCTTCTGCCCATCAATTCTGTACTAGCCTTTTGTTGGAGCACTGTTGTCAGTTGTGCTTCTCTGCTGTGAAGGCATTTTCTTGACACTGAGACAAAGGTTTGTCTTCATGGCACAGAGATATCACCGTGCCAGAAGTTGTAAGGCACAACCCACATCCCTCTACCTCAGCAGGTTCCAGAGTCTAAATCAATCTGTGTTTTATACTGCTGGTGATGAAGTAACCCCTTCAGACAAAAAAAGCTTGCACTGATGATGAGAGGGAATCTAGAAGAATGAGGATTATGAAAGGCCTCGACAAGATTGAGGTTGATAAATTGTGGTCCTTCGGTGGGGGAGATCAGAACTAGGGGACATTGCCTCAAAATTCAGGGTAGAAGATGTAGGACAGAGATGAAGAGGAACTGTTTTTCCCAGAGGGTGCTGAATCTATGGAATTTGCTGCCAATTGAAGCAGTGAAGGTAACCTCAGTGAATATATTTAAGACCAGGTTGGATAGATTTCTACATTGCAGGGGAATTAAGGGATATGCGGAAAAGGCAAGTAGGCGGAGATGAGCCGATCATCAGATCAGCCATGATCACATTGAATGGTGGAACAGACTCGACGGGCCGGATGGCCGACTCCTGCTCCTATTTCGTATGTTCTTATGAAGATGAGATCCAGACCAAGAGGGTGACCATAAAATGCTAAATGAATTTGTACCACATTATCAAGGCCTACATTTAGATGATTTTTGTTTGTTGTGAGTGAAGCCTGTCGGCATTTTTTCATAATTTGATTAAGGGCCCAAACCCGAAACGTGGGTTTGGCATCTTTTCCGTTGCTATATAAAGGACACTGTTTGACCAGTTGAATTTCTCCAGCATTTAATGTGTTTTTTAAAAAAAAACTTCATTTATTGTGAAGTCAAAAATGATTTGATATATTTGGCGTCAGGATGGCGTAAATATATCACGATTGGAGATGACAATGAAAAGGATGGATGTTCGATAGCAGGGAGCAAGATCTTAAGGTTTCTCCATAACTTACCAAACTGACTCAAAGCAACCATTAGAAAGAAGGTTAGAATTAGAGTCCACTTAGATTTGAAGTGTTTATCAGTGAGAGACTGAAATTAAATCAAATTGGGATGGAGGGGTTACAACTTAACTGAAAGTCTCTAGTGATACTTTATCTGTTCTGGCCAAGCAGAAAAGACGCATTGAGAAGCACAAAATTGCCCTCATTTTTTGGTTTGCAAATCTAATCTATCACTATGTGAGCTTATAGCTGGCAGACTGAAGACGACCAATCTGATTGACAGCAACTAATTGACTCCTTGAGCGAATCAGTGGCAACTGAAGGTTTTTTTTGTTGCTGAACGGTGATTTCTGATAGCTGTAGAGATCTTGGGGAAAAGAATAGCAGCAAAGAATTCAGAGAGTGATTGAACAGTGATAATGGCTTCTGTCTGACTATGGTAGAGCACTGAAAACACAGAGCTAACTGATATTGGAGTCTACAGGTCAAATTATTTGATTGACCTTCCTATTCTCAGTCGCCTGGCTGAGTCGACGAAAAACAAACCAGAAATGGCAATTTTCTCTGCAGTTTAGGATTTTCCAAGACAGCTTTGCAATGTCTTTGCGATGAACAACAATGTTCTCCATCTCCAGGAGATTATATATTTTTGTACCTCTTTAGATTAGAAGAGTCTGTGGGAAAATGGAACCGTTAGAAGCCATTGCAAGAATTCACCAACCTCAGTTATTTGCGGTGAGATAAAAATGCACTAACAATGGGTTTAATCCTATCTTCAGTGCACAATATCATCTGCTTCAGGGTACCATTTCCTTTTCTAACCCCAGCTGTCAACCACTGCCAATTAGTGTGAACAAATATTGCACTTCAAACTAGTGTCTGGAAGAGATTGGTTTAAGGCAGGTCTCTATCAGACTTCAGAGCAGCAAGTTTTCAAGCCTTTAGTCAGTTGGAGGGTGAAAAGACAAATTCTTAGCTCTTCTTACAGGCTTAATATTTTGGTTATAGCAGAGGAAAGAAGTGTAACCGTGTCACTAAAAGTCAGCAAATTCACAAAATGTTCGGCATTGCAGGAATATGGGGATTTTTAACTGTAAATTCGCTAATGTATTTTCTGGATCATCGTGAATGTTTGTCAAATAATGCTTAATTTGGGAAAAATGATTTGGGAGGTCAAAAAAGGTATACGATAAATATGTCCTTTTTTGGAAGGTATCCTGGCATATTCCTGAAGCTGCGTTACGCAAATATCTAGTCTTCCAGAAGAAAGCAGAAAAGATCACATCTGTCTGCTGAATCATCGACTATAATTTACAGCAAGACTAATGTGGGATAGTAATGTGACAAGTAGAATTGGCAGAAAATCTCAGCTATTAACCTCTATCCATTATAGAAAGAAAAGTGAAACTTCAATAACTCGCATGTGTGGAGGGAAGCAATACTTCAGGAGTTTCTCGATATGTATCAATGCTTTATGGCTTTCACTTTAAAGCAATTTTACAAAGATACACATCTTCCTCAAAGGTTTTTTAAGTCAGGAGAAATGGTGTAATATTTTTCCCAATTATGACATGTTATAATTTTACACCTACGACCGTGTGGCTTGGTACAATACCACCACAATCTACAAATTTGCCAACGATACCCATGGTAATGGGTTCTATTAAAAAAATGGCAATGAGTCAGCAAGTAGGACGGAGATTGAAAACTTGGTTGAACAGTGCACCAACAACCTTGCAGTCAATGTTACCAAAGTCAAAGAGCTGATGTTGACCAGGAAAGGAAATCCAGAGGTGTACGATCTAGTGACCATTGGGGGGAAAAAAAATCTGAAGTGGAGAAGGTGAGCAAATCTAAGTTCTTGCGAGTCACTATCTCAGAGGATCTTTCCTGGATCGAACACATTAAAGGCATTATGAAGAAAGCACATCAGCACCTCTACCTCCTCAGAGTTTGCAGAGGTTTGGTAATGACATCGGAGACCCTGGCAAATTTCTACAGATGTGTGGTGGAAAATGTGCTGACTGGCTGCATCATGGTCTGGTATGGGGACACCAATACCCCCAAGTATAAAGCCCTCCCAAAAGATAGTGGACATAGCCCAGGACATCACAGACAAAATTAAACCATCATCATAGAGGGGACACGGTCATCGGAGAGCAGCAGCAATCATCAAGGATCACACCACCCAGCACACGCTCTGTTCTCGCTGCTGCCATCTGGAAAGAGATATTGGTTCCACAAGACTCGCACCACCAGGTTCAGGAACAGCTGCTCCCCCCCCTCCACCATCAGACTCAACAACAAACTCAATTGGGGACTCATTTAAGGACTCTTACCTTTGCACTTTATTGATTTTTTAAAAATTCTCTCTATATTGCAGTTTGTTTACATTTTGTTATCCGTTTACAGTTCTTTACTTGTTTATGTGTAATTGAGTACAGTTTTCTTTGCACTACCAAAAAGTAGTAATTCTGCCTTGCCCACCGGAAAAAAAGAATCTCAGGGTTCTATGTACTCTGACAATAAATCTGAAATTTAAATCTAGATGTAATTAGAAGATTGTATATCATCTTAAATCTCCAGAATTCAACCTTCAAATGATTACATATCACATTATATTTTCCAACATATTAAAAAAAGCCACAAGGCCCAAAATGATGGCAGGTGTTTGAGTTACCAATGCATCTCCTCTCATCTGTCTTCATCCAAACCTTCCCAACTTCTCTATTTTTTTTCTCCTCATCCTTCTGCTTGAAGGCATCTTGTGGGAGCAGGTTCCACATTTACCATTCTCCAGGGAAGCAGGTTTCTTGGGAAATCTACTGGCAACTATCTCACATTTACACACACCTTTATTATGTTCTTGTCCACAGGTGGAGGAAACCTCTCATCGTTCAAAAGACTGCTGCCTGGATGCTCACTGCTTTCCTCCCTGTCATTCAAGCTATTCTATTTGCATTGGCGTCTCTGTTCAGCTGTCGCTCATTTTTGAGAGAGGGAGAGAGGGAGACGGTCTTTGTGTGTGTGTGTGTGTTTTTCTGTATGCATATATCTGTTTCTGTGTACAGCTCTCTCCCTATATACAGTACATCTTTCTGCCCATGTGTCTTTTACTTCTCTTTGTGTGTATGTACATGTGCACAAGTGGGTGTGCAAGCATGTGCACACGTGCGTATATGCAGGTGTGTGCATTCTATTTTTGTAATTGAGTAACAAGAGTTTATTTTTTAATGAGAATTTTAGTGTGCGTGCATGCATGTCACATACAGCAGCATTTCGAGGTATTTGTTAAATATGGTGCAGGTTTCTCTGTTCAGACAGTAGACACCAGATCTCCATCAGTGCACCAAGACATGTTGCATACATGGAAGATAGCAGACAGAAGTTTGAAAGTAGAGGAAATTCAGATTCTTGGCCTCTCTACTTCTTGACATAGGAACTGCAGGAGTGAAATGCTTCTTGGAATGTGGAATAACAATTTAAATTTAAAACTATTCAGCAGATTAAGAATGAAAATCAATTGTTGCAGATGTGCACAAATCACATCATAGCCATTAGAGTCAAATTTTAGCAGCGATGGCATCGAAATGAAGAAAAATAAAACGAAAGACTAGGATTCACTTTCAAGGTATCTTCACAGAACACACCACCTTCCCATCCAGGAACACACAAAATCTTTAATCAACTGATTGGGAGCACAAACCAAATGCAGGAAAGCTAGTGAGTTAATGTGCACACAAACACACACCATCACAGCCCCACACACACAGCTCCATCAATAAACAGCAGATGAATCATCCCTGTGTGATAGTTCCAGCCATGATCTTTGGACGATATTGTCCCTTCCTGCTGCTGTGCGAAAGGAATAATTTATTGCACTGAAGTGAGCCAGTAATGACTGCTTCATTCTGACAGCAAACAAACAGTTCAGCTGCACTCTCGAGATCAGTCACAAGACCATTTCACAGGCCCAAGAGAAACATTTCTGCTTGTTGAAAAATTGAAGTTATCATTTGACACCAATTGTCTCTTAACCCACAGAAAGAACAACAGTATTCGCTGGAACATGCAAACTAAGATAAAGCATTAATTTAGTCTGAAAACATCATCATGTCAGCAGTCCTGTTTGAAATGTAGCATCTGTTGGGCGTCCAACAAGTTGCACCACATTGTGGCCAGTCAGGGTTTTACATCCATCATACACTGGCAACATCTTCACTTCAGAGTCTGCAGACGCTGTGATTGTAGTAAAAGCACACAGAAATGTTGGAGGAACTCAGCACGTCTCGCAGCGCCCATAGGAAGTAAAGATATATTACCGACATTTTGGGCCAGAGCCCTTCTTTCAGGCATAAACAAAATGCTGAGTTCTCTCTGCACCCATTAAGGTAAATTGCTGGATTACCAGTAATCCAGATGAGTGACCATCGTATTCCAACCTTTTGCTTTGTGGATGGTGGAAAGTTTTTGGGACTCCATGGGTAACAGCAGTCCAAGCTTCCAACCTGACTGTTCCAGTAACATTTCTGGACGATTAACCCGACTGAGCTTGCACGGCTTCTTGTGGACTCGAATCATTGGTTTACACTCTTGAGGGTAGAGCATTGGCTGATTGGCAGGCAGCAGAGAGATGAAATACAAGGATCATATTCTGACTGGCTGCCATTTGCTGGTGGTGTTGCACAGGGGTCGATGTTGGGACTACTTATTTTTTAATATTGTATATTAATGATTTGGATTATTGGATGAATGGCTTTACGGCCAATTTTGTAGATGATATGAAGGTAGGTGGAGGAGCAGGTGGTGCTGAAGAAACAGGGAGGTAGCAGAAGGACTTAAACAGATCAGGAGAATGGGCAGAGAAGTGGCAAATGAAATATAATGTTGGAAATTGTATCCTCATCCACAATGGTAGAATAAAAGAGCAGACTATTTTTTTTAATGAGGAGAAAATTTAAAATACCCAGATGCAAAGGGACCTGGGAGTCTTCATGCAGAAAAACCTGAAGGTAAACTTGCAGACTGAGTCTTTAAATGGGCCTCTCAACGATGTCCTTGCCCTGATTCACTGTGTTTTTCTCCATCGCCAGCACTTTGTTTTAATAACACTGTACCCTGCACTATTTTACTTCTTGTAACACTTCTGACCACACTTGGTTCATGTCATTGTTTAGTACTGCACCACCTGCTATCTATGTGGGATTGTTGGATAACAAAAAAAGCAAATGCAACGTTGGCGTTCTTTTCAAGAGGAATGGGATACAAGATCAGGGATGTGATGTTGAGGCTTTATACGGCACGGGTAAGACCTCACTGGAGTATTGTCAGCAGTTTTGGGCTCTCATTTCAGAAAGGATGTCCTGATGTTGGAGAAGGTTCAAAGGAGGTTCACTAGGATCATTCCGGGAATGATAGTCATCATACAAGGGGCATTTGACAGCTCTTGGCCTGTATTTGTTGGAATTGAAGAGAATGATGACAGATTTCATTGAGACATTTTGAATGTTGAAAGGCGTGAACAGAGTCAATGTGGAAAGGTTGTTTCACACAATGGGAGCATTTAGGACAAGAGGGCACAACTTCAGGATTGAAGGGTGTACGCTTAGAACAGAGATGCGGAGGAATTTTTTCAGCCAGAGGGCGGTAAATCTGTGGAATTTGTTGTCACAGGCAGTTGTGGAGGCCAGGTCATTGGGTGTATTTCAGGAAGAGATTTTTAGATTCTTGATTAGCCAGTGCATCAAAGGTTATGGGGAGAAGGCTGGGCAATGGGGCTGTGGGAAAATGGATCAGCTCATGATTAAATGGTGGGGCAGACTCGATGGGCTGAATGTTCCTCAACCACCTCCACTAGATTTTCCAGTCTCCCCTCAGAACTGAAATATAACATCCCATGCAAGGGCTACGCAATAACATACTAAATATGACTATTTTAATATACACACCATGGCTATGTCCCAAATATTATGGTGCCCTGAAATGAGGGAACTATGCATAAAAAGTGCCATATTTCTGCATGGTCAAACCAAAATGTACACAAAATCTGGAGTCTGCATTTTAATCATGTGAATTGCTTGATTACAAATGTAAACTATGGAGACACATTCCAACATCTGCCATGGATGGATGGGCATGGCCTACTCCCAGATTGCACCATGCCTAGATGGGTCTGACAATCACTGGATCCATTGAGCTGGGGTGGGTTACAATGCGCATCTGAGCTCATTCACGTGTCAGGGGGCTGTATGATGGCCCACTGACTAAACCAGCATGCGCGCACATGTGTAAATCTGTGGTATTCCACTGGCCCACCCCAGCTAGGTTGTGGGGTATAAAAGATATCCGCTGGTAGAACTCAACTGGTTGAGCTACATCTGATGGAGAAAAAGATGCATCCACCTTTTGGGCCAAAACCCTTCATCAGGATTGAGCATGCAGATGTGAGTTTTCCAGTCATGATAGGGTGGGAGATTATGGACAGGGCCCAGTGGGGAATGGGTGAACGAAGGATGGGTGAAGAGTAACAGAGGAGATGGTGAGGTGCCAAACACTGGTGCTTCTGAATTTTTGGATTATTTTAATGACTGATTCAACATCAAAGAAATAAATGCATGTCAACATCTCCCTGTGCCTGCCCCTCCCTCTCCTAATTCCTCCCTGCCAGAAGATTTGAAACCACCGCTGATAAAGTCTGCATTTCACATAAATTTACTGAATCCACTCAGCAGGGATTCAGTCAAAACTGGAGGTCACAATCACAGAGTAATTCATTTGCTCATTAGGATTTAACTGCTCCAACCAGCAGTGAATTTGAGCTCACGGCTGATCTGTGCAAGATATTTAAAAGCAGAGCAATTAGATGTCCACGGAGGACATGGGGGTGGGGGTGGGGGGGGGAGAGAAATAATAATGGGCGAGTTGTACAATTGTGTGGTCTTTTGTTGTGCGAGAGATCTCAGTACGGACGAGTGCTGCAGAGGTCACTGTGGAAGCAGACAGAGAGAGGCATTGATTTCCCTTGCAGCTGCTCCTGCCTGAACTGCAAGCACATCGGTCGACAGATGTCATCTTCTCCAGGCGCCCACAGAGCCGAGAGGGAGACTGACATCCTGAACACGCAAGGCCTCATTTCACATCCGATCAAGAGCTACCATAAGGTGCCTGACCTGGAGCTACAGGAACAGTCACACCTCTGACTCAGAAGAGGAGAGAGGGAAATAGATACACGAGGGAATATTAATGTAGTAAAATCGGCAACAGTGTTCATGGCGTGGCTGCCTGGGCTGTGTGGAGAAAAGATTTACTAACTGGCAATGAATTCCCATTGGAAAAAGGATGAAATTGAGCACACATGTTTTATCTTACCATGGAATTAAATTATATTGAAGAAAGATTATCTTAGCTCATCCCAAGAAACTTATTTTAAAATGAATAGATGCATTATTTTCTCCTAATTAATTTTCTTTCTAAAATGATACATTGATCACCCTAGAGTACTGGGGCAATCTATACATTAAAAAAAACCAACCTGACATCCCCAAAACACTAATTGAAGAAGCTATTAATGAACCTCTCTGATCAGATTGACGGCTGAATTCAACAGCCTGTATCGAACTCACGTTGACGTAATCAGAGCTCCCAATTCTGCACCTCAAATGAGTCACTGCATTCACCCACAGCTTTTGAGAAGGTGGGAGGAGCTTGTAAGGTCAGGACTAATGGGGGCATGAGAATTTGGATCAGACATTGTTGTGGTGAACATCATTTTGACAAGGCCAGTGCTTAGCCCCCAAAATTGCCCTTGAGGATATAGGAATAGGCCCTTTGGCCCACATATCTGTGCTGAACATAATGTCTAAATCAAAATAAAACTCTTCTGCTCACATCTCCTAAATATTCCCTCCATTCCCTTGATATTTCTGTGTTTAATCTAGAAGCCTCAAAGGTAAATTAAACATTACTATTGTATCTGCTTTGATCACTACTCCTGGCAGCCTGTTCCAGGCACCCATCGCTCTCGTGTAAAATACTTGCCCCACACATCTCCTTCCCTGCACTTTAAATGCATTTTTGTGTTCATTCTGGGGAAAAGATTCTGACTGTCCACCCTATCTCATGATTTTAAAATCTCTCAGCTGTCCACATTCCAGAGGGAAAAAAATCTATCTCCAATCCCTTCCTGTAACTTATATCATCTAAACCACACAGTAACAAGACATTTCGGCCCACGAGTACATTCTGGGGGGTGTAGGTTATTTGGGTGGCACAGACTCATGGGCCGAAAACGCCTGTTACCATGCTGCAAATCTAAATTAAAAATTAAAAGATTGGCCACCCCTGCCTAGTCTAAACAATGAATTTCTTAATCATCTTCTCTGCACCCTTACCAAAACCTCCATGTCCTTCCTGTAATGAGGTGAACAGAATTGCACACAATTTTCTAAGTGTGGCTTGACCGAAGTTTTTCAAGCTGTGCCGTGACTTCCTCACCATGCCCTGGACTGTTTAGAGTTTAGACACTATATGATGGCAATTATACCATACCCCTTCTTCACTCCCTGATCTATTTGTGTGGCCACTTTCACTTGGTGCAATGAACCTGGACCCCAGATCCCTCTTCATATCAACATTTATAAGAACCCTGCCATAAACTGTTTGCATTTATGGTGAAGTTGTACAAGACCAAATTCAGTGAAACCAAATATTGCATATTGTTTTAGACACCAAACTACAGGATATATAAATAAGATTGAAAGAGTGCAGAGAAGATTTTCTAGGATGCTGCCCAGACTTCAGGAATTGAGTTACAGGGAAAGATTAAACAGATTAGGACTTTATTTTCTGGAGTAGAGAAGAATGAGAGGTATTTAAAATAATAAGGGGATAGACAGAATAAATGCAACTAGGCTTTTTCCACTGAGGGTAGATGAGATACAAGCAAGAGGACCTGGGTTAAGGATGAAAGGGGAAAAGTTAAGGGGGAACTTCTTCAGAGAGTGGTGGGAGTGTGTCGAACGAGATGCCAGCTGAAATGCTGAATGTGGTCTCAATTTTAGCATTTGAGAAGAATTTGAACAGGTACATGGATGGGTTGAGGTCAGTGGGACTACGCAGAATAATAGTTCAGCACAGACTAAAAGGGCCAAAGGGCCGGTTTTCTCTGCCGCAATGTTCTATTACTTAAAGGTTCTATTTCCTCTTTACACTTGACCTTCCACTTCACACCTTATACTCATTTTCCTACAAATACAAGTAGTTCTTTGGCAAGGTTAAAGAATATGGTCACAATCACAAAACCTTACTTGAGTTGCAGCAGTTAGCATTCCCTGCAAGTGCTCCCAACCTTGCAGGTGTTTAAATACCTGCTGATATCTTTTGAGTTCACATCACTTTTTCCACTTCTTCACGTCCACATTTTATTGGAAATACTCATGTCCTTTGAGACTGTTAACTTTGATCTGCTTTACCTCAATTGTAACAAACATTCAATTCATTTAGGATCTTAAAATGTTTTACCTTTGCTTTCTAGCCTAAGAATTCTTTTTCTCCATGTTGTATATTAAATATGAGCTATGTTAAGAGACTCCATGATCATAAAAATAAGTTCAATGGGCAGATGCACTGAAATTCTTCCTTTCTGCAGTGGAACACAAGTTGTATCAACAATAATATAATTGAAATTATACTATCGAGTCCACACTGCTGAAGATCCAGCTGCGCTGGGTGGGTCACGTCTCCAGAATGGAGGACCATCGCCTTCCCAAGATCGTGTTATATGGCGAGCTCTCCACTGGCCACCGTGACAGAGGTGCACCAAAGAAAAGGTACAAGGACTGCCTAAAGAAATCTCTTGGTGCCTGCCACATTGACCACCGCCAGTGGGCTGATATCGCCTCAAACCGTGCATCTTGGCGCCTCACAGTTTGGCGGGCAGCAACCTCCTTTGAAGAAGACCGCAGAGCCCACCTCACTGACAAAAGGCAAAGGAGGAAAAACCCAACACCCAACCCCAACCCACCAATTTTCCCCAGCAACCGCTGCAACCGTGTCTGCCTGTCCCGCATCGGACTTGTCAGCCACCAACGAGCCTGCAGCTGACGTGGACATTTTACCCCCTCCATAAATCTTCGTCCGCGAAGCCAAGCCAAAGAATTGAAATTATAATGTGCTATGAGACTTAAAAAAAAATAAACAAAACTACTGGGCGGTTAGCACAATGCTATTACAGCACCAGGGACTAGGGTTCAAAGCGCATGCTGTCAGTAAGGAGTTTGTGCACTCTCGTATCTGTGTGGGTTTTCCCCGGTTTCCTCACCTTCAAAACATTGTAGGTTAATTGGGCGGCACAGGCTCAAGGGTCGAAAGGACTGTTGCTGTGCTGCATGTCTAAATTTAATTTAAAAAGGGTAATCATTTGGCAGTCCCAGGTTAGTTTATGATTAAGGTAGAACAAATAGGTTCAAGAGCTTGACAAGATGTTGTTGAATCGAGAGGCTGGACCTCAGATTTCCTCAGTCTTCTGTACCTTCTGAGAGAGAGAAGAGGGACAAAAAAGAGATCAGGTGACGGGAGTTTGCTTTATGATGTTGGCTGCCTCCTTGAGTCAGTGCATCGCACTGCAATGGACGGGAGATCAGTGTCCTTCCTGAAATTTGTTTGGCTTGCCACTTTCTGCAGCCTTCAGTGTTCCAGGTCACTCGAGTTCCTGGAACAGGTTGCGATGTAACTGGACAATTATACCTTTCCACAGCGCACCTGCAGAATCTCAGTGGAGTATTCCATAGCAGGATGACTCCCCTTACCTCTAGAATTGCTGTGATTGCCCTTGCACAAGCAAGCAACTCAATGTCGAAGGAAGTCGCAAGTTCAAGGTGTCACAGCAAGTGACTTTTTTTTTTAAATGTGGGATCCCTGGGAGCCAATGTGAGATGGTGGTGGTTGTGGAAAGGCCTAGGGAAAAACCTGCCTGTCCTTCATTCACAGAGCAGTTGGATGGTTTACTTGAGAGGTCAGGCAGGACCTTGAATTATTGGCTTTACATGACATTTTTTATTATTGTCACATGCACTGAGAAAAGTTTTCTCTTGGGTGCCAATCAAAGGCGATCCCCCACAATGCTCCAGCAACATTATGCAAAAAATTCCCATCAGAGACAGCAAGAGGTTGAGGCTGTACACCCCACCCCACCCCCCCCAACATAGTCCCCTTTGCCATCCCAAAGCGCAGAGCTCAAGCTTCTATACCCAGCTGCTTGCTCTCCATCACACCTCCTTGAACGTCACTCCTCAAAAAGAACAATAGTAGATGATTGTTGATTAGAATTAGTATGAAATGAGCTCAAGATCCTAACTCTTGTTACAGGTGCACTGTGGGATTTAAAATTACTGAGAAATTCTTGGAATGAATATTGAATAAAGAGGGATGTATGGGATTTAAAGAAAATTTCACAGGCAAACGGTAAGTTCTGTGACACCAGATTCTCGAAAAAACTGCCCTTTTGTTATAAAAAGGGATTTGAATGATTACAAGGCTGTGCGTATGTGAGAGATAAAGGTGGGGTGAGGAGAGAGAGAAAACAATCCTGCAACCCACAGGGCAGAGGGGTTGTGATCCCATCTTTGCCAGGAAGTAGCCTGGTGGGTGATGGACTATCTGGTTTAACTGAAACAGCACGTTACCAGGTGAAAATCCAGAATACAACCACAGATGTGACAACAGACTCGGTGTGTCTCCATGCAGTGGCAGAAAGCACACAGCGTCTGCAAGGGACCTCATGACAGAATCTGCAAGTGTAAGATTTATCTTTGCTCATTCAGAACGTTTATTTTCTGTGACAAATACAATAAAGGAAGAACAAGTCTTAGAAAATATTGCATTATTTTTCTCTATCTACAGATCATGCGATTCATAAAATAAGAGTCCATGAAATAACAGGAAGCATAGTGTGGGAAAAGCATTGGTTGATTGGCAGAAAGCAGAGTCTGGTTGCCTGCCAGTTGCTGGTGGTGTCCTACAGGGGTCAGTGTTGGGGCCACTTCTTTTTATGTTGTATAGCACACCTGTCAAATTCAGGCCCACGGGCCAAATTTGGCCCGTGATATAATTATATTTGGCCCGCAAGATCATATCAAATATGTATTAGAGCTGGCCCACTGGCCGCCGCGCCAGTATAGCCCATGCACAGCTAATACTACAAATCCCAGAATGCTTGCAAATGCTTTGGCGCCGGCCCGTCAGCCCACTAATCGCCCCCACCTCCTCTGTTTTCTTTTATTAACATCTGCGACCTGTCACCCAACTCACATGTAATAAACCCCTTACGAAAAATGGCCAAACGAAAGACAGAAAACAGGACCTTTCAAGACAGGTGGGAGGCAAACTCTGACCCCAGAGTTTGATGAACTTGCATCTAAGAAGAGATGCCAAGTATCTGGTTTAGACCCAGGTGCATCAGAGTAAATCACAGTGTAGCAAGCTAAGCTTGGATTAATATTTTCTTTGGTTAACTTTGGACTGTTCAGAGTTGAAAGATTGGATTTTCATTGAAGCAAGTTGTTATTTTTTTGACTTGTTGGCTTGTGAAAAAAATACATTTAAAAGGAGCTTAAAGGCTATAGAGAAATATTATTTAATGAATATTTTATTTCTCATTTGTTAATGCTTCTTCTGGAAAGAGTTTCACCAAAACTATTATTAAACATTTATTTTAATAAGAAAAAGTTTAACATTACATATGTTGAAAGAAGAGAAAACATGCAGACGTTGTTGAAAATTTTCAATAAATATTTACTTTGGCCCACGACTTAGTCCAAGTTTTTAATTTTGGCCCTCTGTGAATTTGAGTTTGACACCCTGTTGTATATTAATGATTTAGATCATGGAATGAATGGCTTTGTAACCAAGTTTGCAGCTGATAGGATAGTAGGTGGAGGAGCAGGTAGTGTTGAGAAATCAGGGAGGCTGAAGAAGGACAGAGAGATTAGCTGAATGGGAAGAGAAGTGGCAAATGGAAACCAATGTCAGGAAATGTACGATTATTCACTTAGGTAGAAAAAAGAAATGGACAGACTATTTTCTATATGGGGAGTAAATTGAAAATACAGATGCCTTGCCCTAGGAATCTCCTCACAGGATAGGCTGATTGCAGGTTGAGTCAGTGGTTAAGAAGGCAAATGCGATGCTGGCATTCATTTCAAGAGGAATGGGCTAGTTAGAGGATCAGAGATATGACGTTGAGGCTTGAAGCAGCACTGGGAAGACCTCACTTGGAGGATTGTGAGCAGTTTTGGCCTCCTCATCTAAGAAAGGATGTGCTATCATTGGAGAGGGTTCAGAGGAGGTTCAGAGCATGATTCTGGGAATGAAAGGGTTATTATAAAAAAAAAGTTAAAAGCTCTTAGCCTGAATGAGGGGAGATCTCGTTGAAACATTTCAAATGCTGAAAGGCACAGGCAGAGTCTACGTAGAGAGGCTGCCCAATTTACACCAAATTAACCTACACCCCACTACGTTTCATACAGTGGGAGGAAACCAGAATCCCCAGGGAAAACCCTCACAGACACAGGGAGAACTTCTTATAGACAGCATGAGATTCGAACCCCAGTTCTGAATGCTGGTGCCATAAAGGCATTGCACTAACCACTATGCCATCCCATTTAAGGGTGATTGCGATCAAGTTGCTCTCACCAGCATTCCCTCAGCCTCCTTAGAGGAGAAATACCTAATATTCCATCTGCGCACCGTCCAACCAGATGGCATTAATGCCGACATCTCCAGCTTCTACTCGCCCACTCCCCATTCTTCTTCTCATCCCTGTTTTCTTTCTTCCAGCTCTCTACCCCTTCCCTCTCCATTCAGAGCCATTCCTCTCTCCTCTTGTTTTCTGTTGTCCCCTCCTACCTCTTACCAGGAGGTCCTTTGGGACCTTGCTCTTCCCTCCCCCCTTCCATTTTATTCAAAATCTACATTTTGTTCCTACCTTGATGAAAGGCCCAAGCTTAAAATGTTGTTTATGGATCCTAATCTTTGCTACATAAAGGACACTAGGACACTATTTGACCTGCTGAGTTTCTCCAGCACTGTGTTTTTATTTCAATCAATTTACTTCAGTCTGCATACTTGCGTGTTTTACTCCTCTCTTCCCAGATTCTGCCAGGTAACGTTGCAATGGCAAATATGCAGCCCTGACTGTGTAGTATTACACTATAAAGCGTAGAACAGTTCAACAAATCCACACTCTTGCCATGTGAAGGATGGATTAAAGTATTTGAAGCAGAAATTTCCAGCCTACTTGATTGGTGCTGAACTTCCATGGTCTTTTGAGAAAGAAGAGACATTGGTGAGTTTTCTTAACTGTCTTGTCAGGTCAGGTCAATTATGATGCATTATGTTGAATTAACTAAGTGGCACAATTCAGAAGGAGGAAAAGCCATGTTTAGAAAGTTTTAAACCTCCACGGGTGCAGCCTGATTCGTGGAGCATTTCCAACACTCCCTGTCCATTCACTGGATCTCCCAGGTCTTCAGGAACTTGGCTCTCGTATCGAGTCTGCTCAGGGTGAGCAGACTCGACCCCAAGTGTGGACCTGAAAATTAGATCTAATGATAGCCAGTGTTGCTTTAGAGAATCAACCTTTAAGGCACAGCCTAAAACCCAAGTAACTACCTCAAACTGTAGCAGAGTTTGCAAACATTCTACTACCTTGGTCCTTATTTCTGCTGACACCTGCAATTTGTGTATCTTGGTTCATTCGATCAGCTGTAAGACTCCATTGAGATATTTTCTCAATAGAAACCTGCTAAGTGGAGGGTTGTATATTAGTTATTGTAACCTTTCCTGGCAGAGACTAAGGGAAGAGGGGAGTAAAACACGAAAGTCTGCAGACGCACTGGTTGAAGTAGAAACACAAAGCTGGAGAAATTCAGGTCAAACAGTATCCTTTGTGTAGCAAAGTGAAAGGTACATAATCAACATTTCAGGTTTGAGCCCTTCATCAAGGTGTGAGCAAAATGGTGCCTATCAAAAAAATGGTGAAGCAGGAAGGACACTTCCTGTGCCTTTTGCATCTGATTTGATTGTCGTCGGATATTTAATTGATGGTCTCTAAAGCAGTGAAACGAAAGGGAGAATCAGATTTTATACCTCAGTGAGCTTTGTTCCAGCCAAATTACTTCAGATTTTGTCCATCCTTTCCTTTTTAAATTTTTTTTTTATTGAGTTTAACAAAAACCCTTTACACAAGGTAAACTAATGATAACATAAATCAAATCCTATCATCTACACGTCATATATCAATTGAAAATGAATAGAATAACCATAATTATTACCTAATTTGTTTCATTCAGGGCATCAAATTATAATAATTAAACAATTAAATCATAGCTCGTACTATGTCCAAAAGTAATATTGAGTACAAAAAATATACAATACACGTAAAATTCCTTTATACAAGGATTTTATAATTCTCTGATATGGTCATGATCACATTCTTTTTGGCTTGGCTTCGCGGATGAAGATTTATGGAGGGGCAATGTCCACGTCAGCTGCAGGCTCGTTTGTGGCTGACAAGTCCGATGCGGGACAGGCAGACACGGTTGCAGGGGAAAATTGGTTGGTTGGGGTTGGGTGTTGGGTTTTTCCTCCTTTGTCTTTTGAAAGTGAGGTGGGCTCTGCGGTCTTCTTCAAAGGAGGTTGCTGCCCGCCGAACTGTGAGGCGCCAAGATGCACGGTTGGAGGCGATATCAGCCCACTGGCGGGGGTCAATGTGGCAGGCACCAAGAGATTTCTTTAGGCAGTCCTTGTACCTCTTCTTTGGTGCACCTCTGTCTCGGTGGCCAGTGGAGAGCTCGCCATATAACATGATCTTGGGAAGGCGATGGTTCTCCATTCTGGAGACATGACCTACCCAGCGCAGTTGGATCTTCAGCAGCGTGGATTCGATGCTGTCGGCCTCCGCCATCTCGAGTACTTCGATGTTGGAGATGAAGTCGCTCCAATGAATGTTGAGGATGGAGTGGAGACAACGCTGGTGGAAGCGTTCTAGCAGCCGTAGGTGATGCCGGAAGAGGACCCATGATTCGGAGCCGAACAGGAGTGTGGGTATGACAACGGCTCTGTATACGCTAATCTTTTTCCAGACTCTTTTGTGTAGTCTTCCAAAGGCGCTATTTGCCTTGGCGAGTCTGTTGTCTATCTCGTTGTCGATCCTTGCATCCGATGAAATGGTTAGAGCAGCGCAAATTACCCATCACTTGAATATGTGGGGTTGAGCCACATTCTCCAACCATGGTCATATTTCTGATCAAGTTTATTGTCATCTGGTTGTTCAAGTACAACCTGACAAAACAGTGTTCTCTGCACCTCAGACATAACCAGACAAATCAACACACATACAGACAAACCATACACATGCAGCACAAGTACTCATTCATTCAAATAAATAAATAAATGTTTCAGGAGTGAGAGAGCTCTGATGAGCCGCTCCTTTGGTCATTCAGCATTCTCACTGCCCGTGGGAAGAAGCTTTTCTGATGATGCTGGTTCTGACACCTTGCCGATGGGAGCAGATGGAGGATGCTGTGTCCACAGTGATTTGTGCGCCCTCTTCAGACAACAGTCCCAGTAGTTCATGTCGATTGGAGGGAAGGAGACTCCAGTGATCTCCTCTGCCACTCTTCTGTGAATTGACCTCCGATCCATTTCTCTGCAGCGACCGTGCAGCGCTGTAATGCAGCTGGCCAGGACGTTCTCGATTGAGCTCCTATTGAAGGTTGATATAGTGGTGGCCTGCAGCCTTGCCCGTTTCAGTCTTCTCAGGCAGTGCAGAGATGGACATTGATAGGTCCCTAGTCACTTGATGCTCTCCACTGCAGTTGCAGATGTATAGGGGGGTGCTCGCTCCTCATCCTCCTGATGTGCAAGATCATTTCCTTTGTCTTGTCTATTTTAAGACACAGCTGTTACTCTTGCACCATATCCAGAGATTTTCCACCTCTTTGGTGTTGTGTTACTGTTGTGTCATCTGCAAACTTGATGACTCTGGCGCCACAGTCGCACTGGAGCTGGCGCCACAGTCGCGGGTCAGTAGCGTGAACAAGAGCGGGCTGAGCACATGGCCCTGAGCTGCTGTCAAGTTCTCTGTAGTGGAGTCAAGCACGAAAGTCTGAAGATGCCGTGATTGAAGTTAAAAACACGATGCTGGATTATATAACTAAGATACAGTAAACCCTGGTATCCAGCACCTCTGCTATAAACCGTATTTTTTACCTATGTATTTTTTGCCATTTACTTGAGGGTGCCGGTGGTTTGAATTCTGGATAATGGAATTTTACACATATTACCAACATTTCAAGACTGAACCATTCATCAAGGTATTGTTAGGGTATTCTCCAGCATTGTGCTTTTACAAGTACTCTGTAGTGTTGTTGAAGAGGCATATAAGTGAACAAGAGAACCCTCAGGAGCACTGATGCACAGTGGGGTGCAACCCCTTAGCTGCTTGCCAGTAGCAACACAGGCAGTCAAGGTGGTAAAGGCGGCATTGGGCACACTTGCTTTTCATAGTCAGTGCACACAGTGTAAAAATTAGAAATTCACATTACACTGGTGCACCTCAGGACTGTGTGCTCAGCCACTCCTGTTCTTGCTACTGACCCACGACTGCATCAACAGATCCAGCTCCAACAGTGCCATCAAATTTGCCCTATCATCAACAACTATAGAGGCGGAAAATCTCATTAAATTGTGCGAGAATAACAACCTGTGTCTCAACGTGGACACAACAAAGATAATCATGGACTTCAGAAGGACCAGGAACGACCACCCTCTACTACACATCAACTCTGTAGCAGAGAGGGGAGAGCACCAATTTCTTTAGAGTTCACTTAACTAGTGACCTATCATGGATACTCAACATCTCACTTGTTGGGAAGGCACATCAGCAACTTCATTTCCCATTAAGATTGAAGCGGGCAAGGCAACTGGCCACCATTATGTCTCTAGGAGCTCTATTGAGAGCGTCCTGGCCGGCTGCATCACAGTGTAGTACGGTTGCTGCAGAGAAATGGATCAGAGGTCAATCCACAGGACCATAAGAGTTGCAGAGAGGATCACTAGAGTCTCCCTCACCCCCATTGACATGATCTAACCAGGATCATTGCCTGAAAAGGGTGCACAAGATCCCCTTCCACTCTGCACACAGCATCTTTCAGCTGCTACCATTGAGAAGGAGATGCAGGAGTATCAGAGACAGCCCCACCAGGCTTCTTCCCACGGACAGTGAGAATGGTGAACGACCAAAGGAACGGCTCACACTAACCATCAGATACTCTCATATGTATAAAACAATATTTATTTATTTGTATAGATGACATACTTGTCCTGCTAATGTACTGTGTCTGGGTGAATTGCACAGAGGATAGAAGAACGCTGTTTCATCAGGTTGTACTTGTACAACCAAATGATAATAAGCTTGAGATGACTTGATTAGGTAACATTGCGTGTATCTGAGGCTTGGAAGAGGGTGTAGAATAGGGTCACAAGGATCTGGATGAAAGAGTAAAGCTGTAAATCTAGTTTGAATAAAGTTGGAATGCTTTCTCTGAAGCTTTGGAATCTGAGGGGTCACCTGATAGAAGCCGATAAAAATATGAGAGCAGAGATCATCATTCAGGTGCCTCGCTGTTTGGCGAGGACGACCATGTCTGTCTATCCATCATGGTCTCTGACCCTCTGAATTGTAGTTGTTGCCTCTCCTGTTTCTAACCACAATGTTAATCCATCTCATTTCCATTCTCTGTCTGCCTCTGCATTTATTTCCTTCCAGTTTTCCACTAATCGTTCTAATCTAATGTATCTCTTCGCATGATGGGTCCAAAGATTTTTGATTGCTGTTTCCTTGATTCCTTTATGAAAGTTTTGTTATTATTCTTCATAGAATAGGGGAGATGTATCCAGGGCAGAAATAACAAATATTCAAGGACATAGGATGTTTAAAGAGATTTACACAGCAGATGGTAGGTGCTAGGAAGGTGGGAGAAGGCACATTTCCAGAGGCATTTTGACCGATACAGAACAGGCAGGTAACAGAGGGATAAGGACAATGTGCAGGCAGATGCCATTAGTTCATCTTGGCCTCAGGGTCAGCACAGACATGGTAGGTGAAGAGCCTCATTCTCCCATGCTGTACTGTTTATGCTCTGGGTTAATCACTGAGCTGGTGTTTGGTATTTGCTGAAGATGTTCAAGTAACACCTTTGTGAAAGAACAAGTGTAACGAATATGCTTAACAAAGGGTAAATGAATTGGGTGAGAATATAGTTGCCTTATAACATGAGTGAGAAAGTGACTTCCTTCTAACATGACCCTCCCTGTGGTATAGTGAGATAGTAAACAACACCAAGGACGTCCTGCTTTTGCCAGCTTGTCTGCAGACACCACATGGAAAATATTAACTATATAACCATATAACCATTTACGGAGCGGAAACAGGCCATGTTGGCCTTTCGAGTTGTTGGAAAAACAGGAATTGCCAGGTGTGTGAAACTTGTAGAGCCTCACGCAGATATCCTGCTTGAAGGTGTATAAAAATGGAATGAATACTCTGTATGCTTTGAGTGAGGCTCAGTGTAGAGAATGAGTTACTGATTTATTACAGTGCAGGCTGACGTTCACATCATAAACAAAAATAACTCGAAACATCACCCCAATTACCACGATACCCAAATTGAGCAATGGTTCACCATTTCTCCAGTGAGTTCATTGTTTGCCGTTCTTGACTAAAACTAGCAAGGACAACAACAGATGGGCAAAATTAAATGTTGGTAACAAATCTATCTCCTTCCATTTTTGAAGTTTGAGTTAACCTGCCTCTCAGAATCCTGTCAGAGTGGACAGCGAGTACTATCTGCAGAACTTTAATCCATTTGTAGCTTGTGTGCAAAACAGAAAATGTATCAGAGAGAGGGTGAGGGGTCGACAAGATTCTGAGAGGCATAGACAGGGTGGACAGGCAGCACCTTTTCCCCAGGGCAGGAATAGCAAACACCAGAGGACATCTGTACAAAGTTAAGGGAGGGAAGTTTAGGGGAGACATCAGAGCTATGTTTTTTTTAAAATAAACAGAGTTGTGGGTGCCTGGAGTGCCTTGCCAGGGATGGTGGTGGAGGCTGGAACATTAGGGGCATTTAAGATACAGGCACATGGATGAAGGAAAAATAGAGGATTGAAGCAGGAAGGGTTTAACACTTTTTTTTAAGGAATAAATGGGTCGGCACAACATCGAGGGTCGAAGAGCCAATACTGTGCTGTAGTTTTCAATGTAATAAAATAATGTGTGTGGAATGGATAGAATTTTTTGGAAACTATCTTCTTGAAACTCAAGAGGGTGTGAGGGCTGAATAGAATGAAGAAGGAGAGGGTGCAGTTTGCTTTGATCAGTATTCTGCATGAGAGAATTTGGTAAACAGGATGCAGAACTGCCAGTCCTGAATGGTGAGCAGTTACAGCTGATGCTTGCATTATTTGGGACATTGTAGTTTTCTCTTTTCCTGACATGTAAGTGAATTTAGTGGTCATGGTTCAAGGAACACTGGAAAATAAAGCACAGCATCCAGCTATCCTTCACCTGCCTGCAGTAGATGCATTTCAGCAGGGCCCAAGCAAATGTAGTGAACTATAATCCCTTCACACATTATGCATTAAGTCACTACTGCAGTGTGTAGTTCTCTGCAGTTTATTCCTCTCATCTTCTGCAGTCAAAGGAAAAATTGAAGCACTCGCTCCTAAGCCGCTGCTGTTCCTGAAGCAGCTCTGGCCTTGTCCTCATGGGAGGAAGCACCTGCTCTCAGCAATGCAACCCCCACTCGTGGCAGCCAAAACTCAGCAAAAGGTTTCGAACTCGAGAACACCCAGGCAGTGCTGCTGCTGTACAGATGGTCCTTGACTTGAAAGAAAGGCTCGCCTTCTATAAGGCAACCCTCACACCCCTTAAGGGATGTCCTCAAGCACGATTGCCCTCAACGTCACCCAAGACCAAGGAGGATATTGTTGAGCTCATTGTTGATTAATCATGATGAACGCTTACCAGCAGCTAGGCTTTGTGACGAGATTCGGTACATCACTGAAGACTCTCTAACCTCTACATGTACCATGGAGAGCATTCTGGCTGGCTGCATCACTGTCTGGTACAGAGGTGCCAATGCTCAGGACAGGAAAAAACTCCAGAGAGTTGTTAACTTGGCCTGTGACATCATGGGCACCAGACTTTCCTCCATTAAGAACATTTACAAGGAGCAGAGTCTTGGGAAAGCCACCTCTATCCTCAGGGACCCCCCACCACTCCAGGTCAATCTCTCTTCACTCTGCTACCATCAGGAAGGAGGTACTGAAGATGAGCACTCAGTGACACAAAGGCAGTTTCTTCCCCTCTGCTATTCCTGAACAATCAAGGCACCAAAGACTTATTTGACTTTTTTGTCCACTTTAAAAAAAATTTATTTTGTCAGGTAGTTTATATAAATTTTAAAACATTTTTTAAAAAACATTTAAATGTACAGCATGGTAACAAGTCCTTTCCACCCATAAGTCCATGCCACCCAATTGACCTGAACCCCCCCCGCCCAGAAGGTTTCAAAGGGTGGGAGGAAACCAGAGCCCCTGGGGAAAACCCCCACAGACATGAGGAGAACGAACAAACTCCTTACCTGGCCTCTGAAGTTCATTCCTTTGAAGTCAATAGAATGAATTTCAGACAGTCGAGAAAGCAACGAGGAAATGCATTTCTGCTTCCAATAGACAATAGGTACAGGAGTAGGCCATTCTGTCTGTCCATGGCCTGATGTACTATCCCACCAAGACCACCTGCATTCAGCCCTTCAATCCAGCATCGCCATTCACAGTGATCATCATCCACAATCAGTACCCCGTTCCTACCTTCTCCCCATATCCTTCGACTCTGTTCTCTTTAAGAGCTTTATCTAACTCTTTCTTGAAAGCTCTAACTCTTTCTTGAAAGCAATGGGACTGGGAATAATTCAGATCCTAAAGAGATGCAGCAATGATCTTATGAACTGGCAAATCCAAGAGAAAACAATAATTTACTCAGTTACACAGGGCATGGTAGATTGTGGTTAAGTTATTCAAATATTCTCCAGGTACCTCCACTATTGATTTTGAAACAGATGTTCAAATCCCACCATGGCAGCGGAAGACTTTAAATTTAAGTAGTTAAATAGAATAAAAAAGGAATCAAAGTATATCTGTCATCAATACTATAAAGCTGCTGCATTGTCTAAAGGCAAAACATTGAATTGTTGGAAATCTGAACCAAAAGAAAATCTGTTTCAAATGCACAGTTACTCTAGCAGCATGTTTAGGTCATTAGTGCAGGTGCAGTATATAAAACCATGAGGAGTGCAGCTAAAATTATATTTTTTTCCAGGGTAGGGGAGTTTAACCCTTTGGACCCCGTGTCCCAGTTTCCAGGGACTACCAAGTGCATATACTCCAAATCCTCGTTTTCTGGGACTGGTTTTATACCCAACCACCAGCTGGTTTGTACTGGCAATTTTTTTTAAACTGTAGTTTACCTAGGGACCCAGTCCAGAGTATAAACAATGGAAGGCTAAAAATGGCCAGAGTTCAAAGTGTTAAAACCAGAGAGCATATGTTTAAATTGAGAGGGAGATGAGTTAAAAGAGACCACGGCCAAATTTTTCTGAGAGAGAGACTGGTGTATACATGGAATGAGTGGCTGGAGGAAGTGGTAGAGGTGAGAAAAATAGACATTTAAAATGTATTTGGATAGGTACATAGATCAGGGTTTAGAGCAGGGGTTGGCAAAGTGGTCTATATTGACCCCTGGGGGTCAATGGGACTATCCAAGGGGGTCAATAAATGTCTGGGCTATGGAGAAATTCATCAATGATAATATTTATTTATTTAACATACTTGGGGGTCGATGAAGAATTCCACGAAGAGGTCGATGGTTTAAAAAATTTGCCGACGCCTGGTTTAGAGGGATATGGAGAAAGTTCAGGCAAATGGGATTTTCTCAGCTGGGCAACATGGTTGGCAGGGATGTGGGGACCAAAGGGCTGTCTCTGTGCAATGCAGCTCCATCTCTCTATGAAGGTATGGTCGGTCTACAATGCCCACCTTGTTTTTCTCTCCACACATGCTGCCTGACCTATTGTCCACTTCCTGTCAGAATGTTGAAAAAAATATTTTCAGTTTACTTATTCTTCTGGAAAAGAAAGAAGATCTGCTAACCCTTTCCAGTCTGACCTGTTCGTGACACCTGACGCAGAAATTTGTCGGTCGCTTCACTGCATTATGTCTCAGGACAATAGATGCCATGTGCTCTAATTAAAAGTGAGGTGGACAGTCAAGTACAGAGAACTATTTCTGGTCTCAAATCCCAGAAGAAACAAAATTTCACAGTCTTACCTACCCCTTTCATAATTTTCTATGGTTCTTTCTGATCTCCTGAATTCCAGCAAGTAGTTTCAAGTGACACACTTTCTCCAGTGGTTCTCAACCTTTTTCTTACCACTTATATATCACCTTAAGTAATCTCTTATGAACCACAGATGGCATAGGCTATCTGTGGTTCGTAAGGGAATACTTAAGGTGATACGTGAGTGGAAAAAGGTTTGAGAACCTCTGCTGTAGGCTAACTCCCTCCTCACCAGAATCAACCTGGTAAACCTCTGCTGCACCCTCTACTGAACACAGAGGATCCATTCTCAAGTCAGGAAACCAGAACATGGCCAGGGGCAGCCTTACCTGTACTCCATAGAGTTGTAGCAGAACCTCCCTGATCTGAAATTCAATCCTTCAACCAATGGAGGCCAACAATCCATTTTCCCTTCTTAATTACCTGCTGCACCTGCAAACCAACCTTTTGTGATTTTCAAAAAGGTTGCAAGCACATCTTCGAACCTTCGACAGACCACCAGGTAATGTCCCAACCACAGAGCTCGAACTATTATGCCAGCTCCCAGAGTCTTGTGCCAGGTGTGTGAATGACACAACCTGCTTGTTAGAGCAGATTCAGATCTGGATTCCAGTGCACAATTCAGGTCCTCTTACTTAAGGAGAGGTCAACTTGTATTGGGTGCTGTGCAGAGGAGCTTCATTCAGAGTATGAATAAATCAGGGTCATTAGAGGGGAAGAGGATGACGGACAGATGGGAAGGCAGAGGAAATGTTTGGCAGGTGCCAGATAAAGAAGGGGAGAGAGAGAAGAGAAAACATACAGGCCAGGTGGAAGATGTAAAACAGAAAAATCTGTAGAGACTGTGGTTGAAGTAAAAACACAAAGCTGGAGAAACTCAGCAGGTTAAACTGTATCCTTTATGTAGCAAAGATAAAGATACAGAACCAACGTTTCAGGCTTGAGCTCTTCATGGAAAAATGTCGGCAGGCTTCATAGCAAAAGGTTAAGGAGGAAGGGAGGAGCGGTTGCAAAGGCAGGAGGTGATAGGTAGAGGAGGGAGGGAGGGAGGGAGGGAGGGGACAGCAGTAATCAAGGGGAGGAGAGATGGCCATGTGAACGGAGGGGGAAAGGAAGGAGGTAGGGGGAAGAGGAGAGCAGGTTAGCAGAAACAGTAAAAGTCAAAGTTTATGCCATTTGGCTTGAGCCTAGGTCGAAAATCAGGTGTTCCTCCAATTTGCAGGTGGTCTTGTTGGGATAGTACACAAGGCCATTGACAGGTATACAAGTATGGGAGTGTGACAGAACTGAAATGATTGGCTATTGAGAAGTCTATCACTGTAGTGGATGGAGCGAAGGTTGAAGATGTCAGATTGGGTAGGATAGGAAACAGCACAAAGGGGTGGACGAAGGCTATTGATGCTTGAATCTGATTGGTTTGAAGGTGCTAATGCCTCACCTTCCCCATCTTTCTGTCATCCTTCACATCTCCCTGGTTCACCAATCTACCACTGGCCCACTTCCAATCTCTCCCAACCACTCCTCACTATACTGGCCATCTCCCCTCTGCACTCTCTTAGTGAAGGGATTCGTTGACCATTTTTTCTCTCCCACTGATCCTGAGCAGGTTGTCTCTTTTGCCAATTTTTTGTTCCTCACCACAAGTCTGAGAGTGATCTCCCATGGACAATGTCACCGAGAAATCCACCCACTGCTGCCTCAGAATCACAATTCATTCTCATGAACACGCCACTAAATTTGTTGTTTTGTGGCTGTATCACCTGACAAAATAAATAAAAATAATGCAAGAAAAAGACAGTGAGACTGGGTTTGTGATTCTTTCAGGAATCCAATGGCAGAGGGGGAAGAAGCTATTCTTGTGCCACTGGGTGCTCATTTACAGGCTCCTGTACATCTTTGCCAATGGTGGCAGAGTGAAGAGGACATGGCCTGGGTGGTGGGTCCTTGAGGATAGAGGCTGCTTTATTAAGACACCACCTCTTGTAGAGGTCCTCAATGGAGTGAAGACTGGCACCCATAATGTTGCAGGCCGAGTTACCAACACTCTGGAGTTTTTTCCCTTCCTGAGTGTTGACACTTCCATACCAGACAGTGATGCAACGAACTCTCCAAGGAATACCTGCAAATGTTTTTGAGAGTCTTCAGTGACATACCGAATCCCCTCAAATTCTTCACAAAGTATAGCTGCTGGCAAGCCTTTTTCACGATTGCATCGTCATGGAGGCTCCAAGACAGATCCTCGGAGATGTTGACACCCAAGAATTTGAAGTTGTTGACCCTCTCCACTGCTGACCCCCTTGATGAGGACTGGTTTGTGTTCCATTGGCTTAATCCTGGTCCACAATCATCTCCTTGATTTTGCTGAAGTTGAGTGCAAGGTGGTTGTTGTTGTGGCACCATTCAACTAACTGATCTGTCACCCTCCACAATGGGACATAGAGATGAAGTACTATCAGTCAACATATGACGGGGTCACCACCTGTTCAGGTGCACAGCCCAACATGCAATTTAAAAAGGTCTTATGTGACTTGACTACTGTGCACAATTTACATGTGATAAATTGAAGGTTTTTTTCTTCTCGCTAATTTTACATTTCCTATGCGATGCTCATGTAGTGTAAAAATCAAAAGGAGCACTGCTCATCTAATATTTTTTTCTCTGCTGCTTTGGAAAAATATTATAGGACATCATGTCATTTTGAATATGATATTATGCAATAAAGCCACAGTACAGTCAAAATATGCCACTAAAACTACAGGGGATATTAAAACCATGTGAATTTCAAAGAAGTTTATGGCTCATCTTTCATAACCTTTCGGAATAGCAGAAGCATAAAACTAAGTGCTCCTGCATCGCTAATGAAATGCAAATTAATACAGGCCACACATTTACTCAGGGTGGAATATCCACTTAATGAGTTCCTCCCAAAAGGGTGCAGCAATGAAAATGACAAGAAAATTGCATTACAGAAGGCTGGCTTATCACACCCCACAGATACTTACCTTCACACAGTCATACAATTCTCTCACCCCCCCCCCCCCCCCCCCCGGCACTCCTCCCCCCCTCCTCCCCACTCTCTCCTCCCCCCTCTCTCCTCCCCCTCTCTCCTCCCCCCCTCTCTCCTCCCCCTCTCCTCCCCCTCTCTCCCTTCCCCCCTCTCTCCCCTCTCTCTCCCTTCCCCCTCTCTCCATTCCCCCCTCTCTCCCTTCACCCCTCTCTCTCCCTTCCCCTCTCTCTCTCCCTTCCCCTCTCTCTCTCCCTCCCTTCCCCCCCCCCTCCCTTCCCCCTCTCTCTCTCTTCCCCTCTCCCTTCCCCCCTCTCTCCCTTCCCCCCTCTCTCTCCCTTCCCCCCCTCTCTCTCTCTCCCTTTCCCTCTCTCGCTCTCCCTTCCCCTCTCTCTCTCCCTACCCCTCTCTCTCTCCCTTCCCCCTCTCTCCCTTCCCCCCCTCTCTCATCCCCTCTCTCTCTCTCTCCCTTTCCCTCTCTCTCTCTTCTTTCCCCCTCTCTCTCTCCCTACCCCTCTCTCTCTCCCTTCCCCTCTCTCTCTCTCCCTACCCCTCTCTATCTCCCTTCCCCCCTCTCTCCCTTCCCCCCTCTCTCTCCCTTCACCCCCTCTCTCTCTCCCTTCCCCTCTCTCTCTCCCTACCCTCTCTCTCTTTCCCTTCCCCCCCTCTCTCTCTCTTCCCCTCTCTCTCTCTCCCCCCTCTCTCTCTCTCCCTTCCCCTCTTTCTCTCCCTTCCCCTCTCTCTCTCTCTCCCTTCCCCTCTCTCTCCCTTCCCCCCTCTCTCTCCCTTCTCCCCTCTCTCTCCCTTCCCCCCTCTCTCTCCCTTCCCCCCTCTCTCTCCCTTCCCCAGCTCTGACCCTTGGGTCCCTTGTGTTCATTGACTGCAACTCTACAGAACTGTCACAGAGTGCAGGAACGAAATACAAAAGTCTGTAGACACCACAATTGAGTAAAAACTCAGCAGGACCTGCAGCATCCATAGGAGGTAAAGATATACATCGACGTTTTGGGCCTGAGCCCTTGTCATGAAGGAACAAACAAGAGCAGGAGGCTGGAAATCTTCATCTCCACCAGGAGTAACACAGCACAAAGCAAGAAGGGATAATATGGAGCCATGACAAGAAGGGTGACCAGTACATGTGGGTGAGGTTGGCACATTGCAGACTGTGAGATATGTAGTTAAGTTGGATAATATAGAGCCATGACAAGAAGGGTGACCACTACATGTGGGTGAGGTTGGCACATTGCAGACTGTAAGATATGTAATTAAGTTGGATAATATAGAGCCATGACAAGAAGGGTGACCACTACATGTGGGTGAGGTTGGCACATTGCAGACTGTGAGATATGTAATTAAGTTGGATAATATAGAGCCATGACCACTACATGTGGGTGAGGTTGGCACATTGCAGACTGTGAGATATGTAAATAAGTTGGATAATATGGAGCAAGTTAACATTGGGAATCACAAGCATCACACTTTAATGATGAGCCTTGCTGTTAGATAACAGCTTTGTTGCTTAGCTCCTCTAAGTATGAGGAAGGTTAGAGCAGGTCTCCACCATAGCTTCAGGTCAGCACTAAAATTAAGTGGAGGCTGCACGCTGCTGCTCCTGCCATCACAGGCACATTGAATGTAGAATCGAGAAGCACTTATGAAACTCGAGCCAACATTGGTCAAACACTCTCCTTTATAGAGCAAAGGTAAAAATAAATTGAAGGGCTCAAGCCCAAAACGTCAGTTATGTATTTTTAGATTTGCTTTCTAAAGGACACTGTTTGACCAGCATTTTGTGTGTTTTACTTCAACCTCCAAGTGTACAGATTTTTGTAATTTACTTTCAAGCCATTGTTGTTGCCCTTGCTCTTTCCCAACTGGTTTGTCCCTATAACTGCACTTCTGGACCATGTCTTACTTGCTGTACTAGGTACAATGTATCTAGCTGGACTCTTCACAAAGCAGTCTTGGTGGATGTGAAAAAGCATGCTATGAATGAAAATCTCTGCAGGCCACCCCTGGAGCACCTGGGTATTTCATTTTATTCATTATAATTCATTAGCAAAATAAGACACATGACATAGGAGCAGAAATAGGTTATTCAGCCCATCGAGTCTGCTCTGCCATTCAATCATGAACCAAGAACATAGAACATTATAGCACCGGTCAGGACCTTTGGCCCTTGACGTTGTACCAACCAAAATATTCTCACCGAAAAAAAATGAAACCCTTTCTCCCTCATAACTCTCTATTTTTCTTTCATCCATGTGCCTGTCTAAGAGTCTCTGAAATTCCCCCAATATTCCAGACTCCACCACCACCCCAGGCAAGGCATTCCAGGCACCCACAACTCTGTGCAAAAAAAAACTTACCCCTGATGTGTCTCACAATCTGATCCATTTTTCCCACTCAGCCCGACTGCGCAGCCTTATCCCTATAATCTTTGATGCACTGGCTAACAAAGAACCGATCAATCGCTGCCTTAAATACACCCAACAACCTGGCCTCCATAACCGCCTAAGGGAACACATTCCTGATTCACCACCCTCTGGCTGAAGAAATTCCTCCATATCGGTTTTAAGTGGACGCTCTCCAATCCTGAAGTTGTGCCCTCTTGTCCTGTAACTCCCATTATGGGAAAGAACCTTTCTACATCTACTCTGTCCATGCCTTTCAATATTCAAAATGTTTCAATGAGATTCCCTCTCATTCTCCTAAATTCCAACAAGTTCAGGGCAAGAGTCATCAAAAGTTTCTCATATGATAACTCTTTCATTCTCAAAATCATGATTGTGAACCTCCTCTGAACCCTCTCTAATATAAACAAATCTTTTCTTAACTAAGTTGCCCAATACTTCAAGTGAGATCTCACCAGTGCCAGATTTCATACTAAACTTGCTAAAATACAGTAAGTTTACACCTGGCCAGATACATGAAGGAAACTTCTTTAAGAACATTATTACTTTGAACTATTTCCAAAAATTATTGGAGACAAATATTGGGAATCAAGTCTCGCGACACATACCTGCACTAACACACAAACCCACACACCATCTGCTGTGTGTTTTTCATAGACACACAAAGTGCTGTAAAATAATTGACAGTTTCTAAGAATAAAAATATTTAGATAGATTTTAACTTTTAAGTTCTAATTTGATTTTATTTATTATTATTTATTTGATCTTTGCATTGGAGAAAGATTCAAGAAACAAGTGTGCATCATGACTTCTGGTGGACGTCCATAAGACAGGAGCAGAAACAGTCTATTCAGCCAATCAAGTCTGCTCTGGCATTCAATCACGAGCTGATCCATTTTCCCACTCAGGCTACTACCTAGCCTTCTCCTCATAACTTTTAATGCCCTGGCTAATCAAGAACCAATCAATCTCTGCCTTAAATACACCCAATGACCTGGCCTCCATAACTGCCTGTAGCAACAAATTTCACAGATTTACCACCCTCAGTCTGAAGAAATTCCTCTGCGTCTCTATTTTAAGTGAATGCCCTTTAATCCTGAAGTTGTGCCATCTTGTCCTCGACTCTCCCATCATGGGAGACAACCTTTTAATATTTAATCCAATCACGCCATTGAACATTCAAAATGTTTCAATGAAATCCCCCCCCCCCCCTTATTCTGCTAAATTCAAATGAATCCAGGCCAAGAGCTCCTCGTGTGAAAACCCTTTTATTCCCAGAATCATCCAAGTGAGCCTCCTCTAAACCCTCTTCAATGTTAGCACATCCTTTTACCGAGGAGCCCAAAATTGCTCCAATACTCTAAGTGAGGTCCCAGTGCCATATAAAGCCTCAAAATCACATCCCTACTCTTCTGTTCTATTTCTCTTGAAATAAATGTCAACATTGCATTAGTCTTCTTCACCACCATCTCAACCTGCAAGTTTACCTTCAGGCTATCCTGTACAAGGACTCACATTGGGGTATTTTCAATTTTCTTCTCGTTGAAAAAATAGTCTGCTTTTTTCCCCCTACCAAAGTGCATGATTATTCATTTTCCGACATTGTATTTCATTTGACACTTCTGTCCATTCTCCTAATCTATCGAAGTCCTTCTGCTGCCTCACTGTTTGCTCAACACTACCTGCTCCTCCACTGACCTTCATATCATCTGCAAACTTGGCCACAAAGTGAGTCATTCCATAATTTAAATCATTAATGTACAACAAAAAGAAGCAGCCCCAACACCAACCCATGTGTAACACCACTAGCATCTGCTAGCCAATCAGTACATGATCCTTGTATTCCAACTCTCTGCTTCCTGCCAATCAGCCAGTGCTTTATCCACACAAATAAGTTCCCTGCTTTTATCTTGTTAAGTAGCCTCATGTGCTAAATCCTAGCCAGAGGCCCTCCTGATTCAGGCACCATGCAAAGCTTGTAGGTTAGCTTCAATGAGATTCCAAAGCAGATGTGACCTAGCATTAAGCAGTTGAAGATTGATGGGGGTGACATGTTTGTAAGACACAGGTGCTGCCAAATTGGGTGTTGACAGGCCATATTGAGGCTCCCAGTCCATGTATTTGTTTTACCACCACAGGAAGCTGCTCAGTCAGTCTGGTGCCCGAACTGACCCAACTCTCACAAGTTGCACCAGTCACAACCCATCGTGGGCACTTGCAACAACATGAGCCATCTTCTGTCACAAGGAAGGTCCTGACCGTTTCCTTTCTCTTTCATGGAGCGTGGAACTCTGCAGGTTTGATGAGGAGTGAGGAAGAAAGCATGGTCTTTCACCGGAGGTGGCTAAAGAGCCATGGTGGAACATAACAACACAAGTAGAAGTCCTGCTCTGCCATTCAATGAGATCACGGCTGACCTGATGTTAGGCTCATCTCCACCTATCTGCCCGTAATCCACCTACTTTAAAAAATCTATCCAACCTTACCTTAAATATATTTACTGAGGTCGCCTCCACTGCTTCAATGTGCAGTGAATTCCACAGTTCCTCCTCATCTCCATCCTCATTCTTTTACCCTGAATCTTGAGGCTATGCCCTTTGGTTCTAATCTTTCCTATCAATGGAAACAATGTGAATGCTCCCAAGGTGGTGGCCTCTGTGCTCAGCAGCCCAGACCTTGAGGTTGCGGGTTCTGGGAGAGCAGCAGGCTGGTGCAGGACACCAGAGTGAGAGAAGCTCCTTGCCCCCACATTGAGCAGAAAACAGAGAACTGTGTAATTCAGCAGCCCTCAGCAGTGGGCAAACATGAAGCTCAGCATCTGAAAGGCCTGCACCTGCTTGTTGTTGCCTAAAGACGATAAAGGGCTTCGGCTCAAAATGACTACCGTTCTTTATTTTCCCCCCCCCCCTCCCCCCAACTGATGCAACACTCCCTGCTCCTCCACTGACATCATCTGCACACTTGGCCACAAAGCCATTCATTCCACAATGCTGAGATCCTCCTGCATTGATTATATACACAGTTCATGAGTACAATTATAGGACGCATAACCACACAAATATCTGCATGTGTTTCTGTCGGAGGCTGGTTGGAAAAATAATTATTCATTTACACGCTTACAAAATTGATACTTTCAAACACACAGACTAGCATTCATCTCAAGTTTCCTGCTGTGATTTGAACACCATCTTTTCAAGTTTCATTAATTGCATATTAATATCTCTGTAATTGCAATGTTAATTCATATCAATGCTTTTACAATTGCACCATTTCATTAGAATTAAAAATATTAGGATCAAAGTATTTTAAACAAATAAATGCATGCAAAATCCATATTACCCTATTCTGAAAATGAGGCATAATAAAATATATTATTGAAATGAATTCTGTAATAAATAGGAAAGGGGTTTAATCTGCTTTGTTGACTTAGTGCTGTGAGAACACAAGTCGCACAACCTTAATGGATGGGATTACACATCACTAATAATGTGTTGGAGCATTTTAAGCAATGAAGTCTGCAAACGTTAATGATTGACATCATGGATTGCATCATGGAAGGGCCTTCTACAGTGCTGTATCATTAAAATTAACAAAATAAACCCTGGACCCATGACTTCTACTGTACGAAGGATAAGGGGAAAAAATATTGATACCACATGAAGTGAAACATGGAAGTCTGTGGACACTGTGACTGAAGTAAAAACATAATGTTGGAGAAACTCAGGCCAAAGATAAATGTTTCAGCTTGCACCCTTCATCAAGGTATGGAAAAATGCCAGCAGGCGTCCAAACAAAGGTAGGCAGATTGAGGCAGGAGCAATAGGTGGAGAAGGAAGGGAGGACACAGAAGCAGACAGGGGTGGAGAAGGGATGGCTCTGTGAATGGAGAGGGAAGGGATTGAGAGAAGATAAGAGGATGGGAGGGGAAGAAGGAGAACAGGTCAGCAAAACCACAGATGTCGACGTTAATGCCATCTGGCTGGAGAGTGCCCAGATGGAAAATCAAGTGTTGTTCTTCCAAATTGGGGGTGCACTTGGTGGAATAATACAAGAGGCCATGGACAGACAGATCCATAAAAATGGATTAAAATATGTCTCATTCCATATGCTTTGAAATCTCAAGTCAAAACAAGTCAAGACTATGGTCATTTGATTGTTCAAGTACAATCTGACAAAGCAACATTCTCTGGTCCTCTATGCAAACCAGCAGACACAACTAGACATAGCACACATACAGACAAACAACACATACAGGACCAGTATTTCATCCATACAAATAAATAAACAAATAAATAGATTGTGTTTTGTACATATGAGAGTCTTGGAGGGTCAGTGTGAGCAGTTCCTTTGGTTGTTCAGGATTCTCACTGCCCCTGAGAAGAAGCTGATCCTCAGCCTGGCGGCGCTGAATGCTCTGATGCTCCTGGATCTCTTCCTCAGTGGGAGCATCTGGAAGATATTGTGTATGGGATAGAAGGGGTCCTCAATGATTTTGCTCGCCCTCACCCAACTAATGCCAAGTTACCATAATCTTGAAAACACTGTTTGCTCAGACAACAGTTCGAGGAAGAGAATTTAAAATGATCTCTTGTACACCCATCGCACTCCAGACTCCGCTCTCCTCCCATCGGGAAGAAGGCTCAAAAGTGTGAAACAGCGCGCCACAGGCTAAGAGATGGATTTGTCCCCGTTGACATCTCCTGCTGATGCAGCTCGACCCGCTGAGTTCTTCCAGCAGATGGTTTGTTGCCCCAGATCTCAGCACCTGCATTCTCTGCATGCCTCCCTATTTACAATACGTCTTGCTTAAGATAAGAGACCATCGAAGTCATGTGCTCTTTTAATCTTTAGATGATTGTCAACATCAATGTGGAGGGCTAAAATGCCTGTTTTGATGCTGCACTCGACTCCATGACCATACTTATTTTTTTTATTACTTTTTATGAATTTCTGCTTTTATGCATGTGTAAATAAGCCTCTTTCTCCCTCTAACATCTCACTATTTGGAAAATATTCTGATTTTCTTACGTCTTTAATTGACAACCTTGCATTTGGCCATACTCAGCATTATTTTTGCACCCCCTACTTGTACGTTCTGCCTGTCTCCTTCCCTCTGCCTTGAAGAGTTCAAGCTTGAAAAGTTGGTTATGTATCTTTATCTTTGTAAAGTACCTTATATGGTGTCCTATTGGATAACTCATCTATGGGACAACCTTGGAATTTCCACCTAAAATGTTGGTTTTGAGCGAAACCCTTTGTATAAGGCAACCACCCCCCCAAAAAAAAACTGACACTTACCACTGACCAGTGGATGCTTTTAAAAGCCAATCACAATATTTTGATAACAAATTATCATTTAAAGGTTTAAATTTTATTTGGATATTTTAAAATAAACTGGCTCCCGTATCAAGCCATTTAAAGCCCATACAGATCTGACAGCAGTCGGATGGAACAGATGGACCCTGTGGGGGAGAGCTGAGACTTTGCTGATAGCTAACAGTGCACGTGCAAGATTGCGTCGGAGACAGTGAGAAGATGGCAGTGTTGTTGAGACCTTGCTGTTAAGGTTTGGATTTTAGACCCAGCGTATCGGATGACCCCTGATTTTAAGGGCAATTTTTAAGTTTCAAGTATAATCCTATATGGCAGCATATACAATACACTGTTTGGCCAGCTGAATTTCTCCAGCATTGCTCTTTTACTCTGTCCCTCTGCATTCCTCACTGTCCCAAAGTAATGACATCCCAATCCCAGATGTAAAATTCCATCACCTCAAATATTTTAATGGATTCCTGGGCACAAGCACTGCCTGTGACTCACGTGGTTGTATCCCACCAATTCAGGTTTATTGTCAGAGGACATACAAAATGTCACAAACAACCCTGACATTCATTTTCCTGCAAGCCAGGCAGAATTACCATTTGTTAGTCACGCAAAAAAACAGAACAATTAACTGTGCAACAGAGAGGAAAAAAGGTGCAAAAATAAGAGTCCTTAAACGAGTCCCTGATTGAGTTTGTTATGGAGGAGTCTGATGGTGGAGGGGAGCAGCTGTTCCTGAACCTGGTGGTGCGATTGGGAGCCAAGATTTTATCCACACACTCCGATTTCCTTTCTCAAGTTCTATTTTCTTTGGCTTGGATTCGCGGACGAAGATTTATGGAGGGGGCAAATGTCCACGTCAGCTGCAGGCTCATTTGTGGCTGACAACTCCGATGTGAGACAGGCAGACACGGTTGCAGCGGTTGCAGGGGGAAATTGGTTGGTTGGGGTTGGGTGTTGGGTTTTTCGTCCTTTGTCTTTTGTCAGTGAGGTGGGCTCTGCGGTCTTCTTCAAAGGAGGTTGCTGCCCGCCGAATTGTGAGGCGCAAAGATGCACGGTTTGAGGCGATATCAGCCCACTGGCGGTGGTCAATGTGGCATGCACCAAGAGATTTCTTTAGGCAGTCCTTGTACCTCTTCTTTGGTGCACCTCTATCACGGTGCCCAGTGGAGAGCTCGCCATATAACCAAATCAAAAACCAACCTCATGTTCTCTGCATGTTCCTGTTGGTTAAAAGCATTCTTCCTTTGCAATAATGTTTGCTTTCCTCTAATTAATCTTGCTATTAATATTGAACAAAGTAGCAATTTATACATTATTAATAATGAATCAACGCTAGCAATAACATCAACTCAACTCATTTGTTGTTACATTAGTCTGTCTGCTACTATTAATGAAGGAAATATATGTCATGATGCCCCAAGTGGCACATGCATTAAGCAACTCCCATCCACTGAATCAATACATTCATTTCCTAATTCCAGGCACAATTTTTGGATTTTAATCCATTTTATTTGCTTGGAAAGATTTAGTCTGCCATGTTCAACAGTTCCAGATTTCAGATTAATTGTCATGACATCACATACAACCCTAAGATTCTTTTTCCTGCAGGCGAGGAAGAATTGCCACTTATTGGTAGTGCAAAAAACTAACACAATATACACATGAAAACAAAAAGAAATGTAAACTAACTATGCAACAGGAAGAGAAAAAAAGCAATGAAGTGCAGAAGTAAGAGTCCTTAAATGAGTCCCTGATTGAGTTTGTTGTTGAGGAGTTTGATAGTAGAAGGGGAGCAGCTGTTCCTGAACCTGATGATGAGTCTTGAGGCACCGAGACCTCTTTCCTGATGGTAGCAGTGAGAACAGAGTGTGCTGGGTGGTGTGGGTCTTTTATGATTGTTTCTGCTCTCCGACAGCAGCATTACCTGTAGATGTTCTTGATGGTGGGGAGAGTTTTGCCTGTGATCTCCTGGGCTGTGCCCACTATTTTGCAGGGCTTTACACTCAGGGGTGTTGGGTCCCCATACCAGACCGTGATAAGGCCAGAGTGCACATTTGCCACATCTATAGAAATTTGCCAAGGGTTTCTGATGTCATATCAAACCTCCTCAAACTCCCAAGGAAATGGAGGCACTGAGAGTTTCTTCATGATGCCATTTGTGTGGTCGGGTCCAGGAAAGATCTTTCAAGATAGTGACTACCAAGAACTTAAATTTGCTCACCCTCTCCACCTCTGATCCCCCCTCTGGTTTTCCCTGTGTCTAATATCCACTTTATGATATTATGTTTGAGAAGGCACAATCAACCTGCATCTCCTGACTGATACATTTCTCTGTCAGTACCAAAGACTCATCTGCTGCCTTTCACAAGCAATGAGTTCCAAGACTTTATTGTAGAACTATCAAACAATATTTGACAATAAAGAAAAATGAGAGCACTGAACAAAAATACCAGTTACAGAAGGTACAAGAAACAATAAATGCTGGAAATTGAAGATGTTTATGATTTTTAAAGGAGGAAGGAGTTATGGAGAGGATTGTGGAAGGTATTCCAGAGGTTAGAAGAAGGCATGGGTATCAATGGCACAGGGATCAAAATCAGGGAAATGCTGAAGGCCAGAATTGGAGGTCTTCTGCAACAAATTTGGTGCATCAAGGTTTACATCTGTCCATGGGCTCATGCATTGGCAGACTGAGATCACCTGAAATTAGAGGAAGAACACTGCATATTTCATCTGGGTACCCTCCAACTGGATGGCATTAACATAAGCCCCTTTCACACTTGCAAGTGATCCCAGGAATCAAACGTACCAATTGGCCTTTAAAGTGTCAAGTGTGAAAGCTGATCAGCTCAATGCCAGCATCAGATAATCAACTCTCGCCAGGGATTGACGGCTTCGACCCTAGTATAATCTGCAGACTTCGGCATTGCAATCAAGCAAGTGTGAAACATTTAATTTCATTGTGGGATTGAAATGACCTAAGTTTTTGCATGAGTGCAGGAAAAAAGATTAAAATGAAGGTATAAAGTTTGCCTTGAGAAAGCCACAGTGGGAGAGAGAGAGGAAGAGCAATAAACTGCAACTGCGGACAATTTTTAAACAGCGTGGAAACATTGGTAGGACTATAGGGCAAAATTCATAAAGTCTCTCTCCCCCTCTCTCCCTCCATGGTTGTAGTCCACCCTCACGCGCCCCCTCTCTTCCCCCCCCATGGTTGTAGTCCACCCTCACGCGCCCCCTCTCTTCCCCCCCATGGTTGTAGTCCACCCTCATGCGCCCCCCTCTCTCCCCCCTCTCTCTCCCCCCTCTCTCTCCCCCTCTCTCCCCCCTCTCTCTCCCACCTCTTCCCCCCCTCTCCCCCCTCTCTCCCTCCCCTCTCTCTCCCACCTCTCTCTCCCCCCTCCAACTCTTAATTCATGCTCTGTTCACTGAGTTTCCTTATGTGCTGACCATATCCAATCAGCATCCTTTCTCTGTTGATCTGTACTCCTCCCCCTGCCCATTCTTCCCTTCTCCCCAGCTTTTTAATTCAAGCACCTGCCTGCTTTTTACTCATACCTTGAAGAGCTCAGTCCTGAAACATCAGTCATGTCTTTACCTCCTATGGATGCTATGAGACTGACAGCTCCTCCAGTATTTTTGTTTTTACTACAACCACAGCATCTGCAGACTTTCATGTTTCACTGACTACTCCAACGCTATAGTATTTGGCAACAATATCAAATAATGGATATTGAAGTTGAATAAATATTTATTCGTAGTTCAAGAGCATGCTAATTCAAAACTCATCCAAATAATAAGCCTTGTTTTAATTCCAGGCACAGATCAAGCAGGTCATCACTGAGACCACCAGGAATAAGTTACCACCCTGATTATAAACTGCATTTAAGCCCATTTGCTGGTAACACTTAGAAGTTGACACCTCTGCTCTGATAAACATTAAAAAAAACACTGAACAACAAAGATTTGAAGATTTTGCTTCACAAAAAATCACCATAAAATGTTCTTATTATGCACCATTTTTTAAAAAGATATTACCTAGTTTTATGATTTCCTGTCATATTTTGAGTCTACTTCATGAATACAAAACCATGTCATTGAAAATTCATTTTCTGCATTCGCACTTGGACTTCTTCCCTGCCGATCTTGGTGCAAACATGGTCACCAGGACATTGGAACTATGGAAAAGCAGTACCAGGAACAGAAATCCATCAATGCAGGCCGACTATTGTTGGACACTGACACAAGAGGCATCAGATGCAGAGTACAAACGAAAATCAGTGGCAAAACGTTTTTAGCTCAATTGAACTAACACAATGTGTCAGAATCATTATGTGATTAAACATGCTAAATTCAATGAAAGTTATTTTGATGTTCCTGCATGATAAAGCAAATCTGAAATCATCTTTCTATTCAACAAGTTGACTATCATAATCCCCAATTTGTTTTCAGGAAGAATTTTTTATTTTTTATTTTTATTTTTTTAAATTGGTTTCCACTGATCATTGAGGTCAATCTTATTTGGCAACTTGCTTGTCTATGAAAATCTGGAATAATCTAATCAGTTTCACAACCTTCGCAGTTCAGTAAGAGGACACTTCAGTCATGTGTAGCAAATTTTTACATCCGCAATTAATTTTCCTTATAGTATTTGAAAATCAGGAAAAATGTAAATCTGTCACTTTCAGAGAGCCTCGATAATCAGATGCAAATATACATATCATATCACAAATGCATTTGTTATTGGGAAACACTAGCATCTCTCTGAACATAATTTCAACAAAACAGATATAAATGTTTGCTCTCTGCTACATTGGAAGAAGGATCTCGGACTTTGCAGCTACAACCCCTCTCCCAGGCGGATTTTAAGATAGGAGCTCAAACAACACTGACTCCACAGATGCGAAACACAATCTGCTGGAGAAACAGTGGGTCAAGCAGCATCAGTGGGAGAAAAAGAATGGTCGATGTTTTGAGCCGAATCCCTGAGTGAAGGCCAATGACCAGTGGTGTGCCCTGGGGTTCTTCCACAGCTGTTTGAATTTTTTTTATATTAATGATTTTTATGGCAATGGTGTTGTGGAAAACACCAAACTTGGTGGTGTGGTGTAGAGTGAGGAAAGATATCCACAGGATCTAGATTAGATTGGAAGGTGGACTAAGGAGTGGCAAACAGAATTTAACTCTGACACATGTGAGGCGCTGCTAAGTCAAACCAAGGTGGGAGTTACACAGTGAATGATAAGGTACTGGAGAGTGCTGTAGAGCAGAAATACCCAGGGGTACAGGTGCATAGTGGCCACGCAGGTGGACAAGGTGGGGAAGAAGGCATTTGGCACATTTGCTTACGTTAGGTGTGATATAAAGGTTGGAAGCTCATAAAACATCTGTACAAATCATTAGTAAGACCACAGATCTGGTCGCTCAGCTATCAGAAGGCTATCAATGTTGGAAGGAGATTTGCTGGGACTGGGGGCTTCAGTGAGGTGAGTTAGTTCTTTATTCCCTTGAGTTTCAGAGGCTGAGGGATGCCTTTATAATGGTTTATAAAGACATCATGAAAAAAAAGGAATTTCGCCAGGGTAGACAATTCGAAAACTAAGAGGCATAGGGTTTAAAGTGAGAGAGGAGATATTTAAGAGGTATCAGAGGGGAAACTGGTTCACTCAAAGGGTAATCTATATCTGGAACAGAGGAAGCCTTTGAATCACATACAATTACAATGATCAAGAGGTATTGGGATAGATAAATGGACATGAAGAGCTTAGAATGGTATGGACCAAATGAAGGCAAATGAGACTAGCCCAGAATACCAACTTAGTCAAGTGTTGACTAAGCAGGTGACATAAAGGTAGAAGACGTTGTGGTCGGCAAGGAAGGATTTCAAACCTTGCAGAAAGATCTGGACCAGCTGGAAAAATGGACAGCAAAATGGCAAATGGAATGTAACACAGACAAATGTGAGGTGTGGCACTTTGAAAGGACAAATAAAGGTAGGATGAACACTGTAAACATCAGGGCACTGAGGAGTGTGGTAGAACACAGGAATCTGGGAATACAGATATACAATTCCCTGAAAGTGATGTCACAGGTCAGAGTTGTAAAGAAAACTTTTGGCATATTGGCCTCCATAAATCAAAGCATTGAGTGCAGAAGTTGAATCAGAAATTGGTGAGGACAAATTTGGAGTATTGTGTACAATTTTGGCCACCTTGGTAGGATATCAAAAAGACTGAAAGAGAACAGAGGATATACACAAGGATATTGCCAGAACTTGAGGGACTGTGTTACAAGGTCAGGTTAAACAGGTTCAGGACTTTATTCCCTGGAATGTAGAAAATTGATAGAAGGACTGAAAGAGCTATACAAAATTATGATGGGTATATATAGATTAAATGCAAGCAGGTTTTTTTCTACTGAGGCAAGGTGAAATAAAAACTAGAGAACATGGGTTAAGGGTGAAAGGGGAAAAGTTTAAAGGGAAAATTGGTGGGGGACTTCTTCACACAGAGTGCATTGGGAGTGTGGAAGGAGCTGCCAGCTGAAGTGGTGAATACAGACTCAATTTTGACAATTAAGAAAAATTTGGATGATACATGGATGAGGGATATGGTCCCGGTGCACGTCAGTGGGACAATAATAGTTTGGCACAGGCTAGAAAGACCAAAGGGTCTGTTCTGTGTGATTTGACTGACTATAACCTGTGGAAAATTGACACTGAAGTGTTTTTAATTAGAGAAAATTATTGCAAAACAAAGTCAAGGCTAAGTTTAACATTGTGAAAAGAGAAAATATATCTATTTTTCTTATTAATTTCTTCAGAAAGTAGACCGTAGACATTAATTACCCATCCCTAATTGTTCTTAAGATGGCAAAGAAATTCCTTTTGGTTAAGATGCTGGTAAAAGGCCCTTGTGGCCTACAAGATCCTGCCATCTAATTTCACCCATGTGACCAATGAACCGACTCACCCCATACTCACTTGACAAGAAGGCTCAACAGTGACTGCAGTTCCTGGGAAGACTGAAGCGGGCAAGGTTACCAGCCACTATTATGTCAGCCTTCTACAGGAACTATATTGAGAGCACCCCAGCCAGCTGCATCAGTGTGGTACAGTTGCTGCAGAGAAATGGGTTGGAGGTCAATCCACAGGACCATAAGCATAACAGAGGATCACTGCATTCTCCCTGCTCCCCATCGATGTGATCGACCGAAATCTTTGTCTGAAGAGGACCCTCAAAATTATTGAGGACCCCTTCCACTCCACGCACAGCATCTTCAGCTGCTCTCGTCATGAAAGAGAGACAGGACAATCAGAGCCAGCACCACCAGGCTAAGGAACAGCCTCTTCCCACAGGCAGCGAGAATGCTGAATGACCAAAGGAACGGCTCACACTGACCACCCAAGACTCTCATATTTACCATACAATATTTATTTATTTGTACACATGAAGCTTGTCCTGCATATGTATTGTTTCTCTGTATAGTTGTGTGTTTGCAGGTTTTCCACCGAGGACTGGAGAATGCTGTTTCATCAGGTTGTACTTGTACAAACAGATGACAATAAAGTTGACTTGACTTGGATTTTGGAATGTGGGAGAAACTGAACAAATTCCTTACAGACAGTGGCAGATTCTGAACCAGGTCGCTGGTGCTGTGACACTGTGCCAGGATTAGAATCAATAGTGGAGGAACAGCACTATGTTTCCAAATAAGAATGGTGTGAAATTTAGAGGGAAACCAAAAATTGGTGATACTTAGAGACACAGAGTACAGTGACAGGTCCTTTCAGCCCACAAGGCCGTGGCACCCAATTGACCTACTCGGCCGGTACATTTTTAAGGTGGGGGAGCTAGAGCACCCAAAGGAAACCCATGAAGTCATGAGGAGAATGTGCAAATTCCTTAGACAGATTCAAACCCAATTGGCGCTGTAACATTGCTGTGCTAACCACTAGGTTAACCGTGCCAGCCCGTCTTCTTCCTCAGCTTCTCCTGCTTCTGACTCCTTCGCCCTTCTTTGTGGAAAAGGTTGCAGGAGTGGGAAGTGCTGTCTGACCAAACCAGACAAACAGCGACAGTACATGTTTACCACTTGCAGCTCTGGTTACCAGCAGTGAAGGAAATGTTCAACATGTTCTTGTTCCTTTCAAACAAAAGCTGTTCTCCGAGGCAATTTCAACAGGAGTAGAGATCGAAGGATGGGGTAAAGAGGTGCATTCTTGATAACTGACTGAGCTGTCGCATTATTGCATCCATAAAGCCATAGGATATAGAAGTTGGCCATTTGGTCCATCAAGTCTGCTCCACCATTCCATCATGAGCTGATCCATTCAACCACTCAGCCCCACTCCCCTGCCTTCTCCCCATAACCTATGATACATATCATTCTCTTCCTTAAATACACCCAACTACCTGGCCTCCACTGCCACCTGAGGCAGCAAATTCTGGAGGTTCACCAGTCTCTAGCTAAAGAAATTCCTCTGCGTGCATCTGTTTTCAAACCTGAAGTAGTGCCATCTTGTTCGTGACATCCCGACCATGAGAAACGACTTTGCCACATCTACTCTGTCCTTTGAAATGTTTACCCTCATTCTTGTGAATTCCAAGGAGTGCAGTCCAACAGTTTTCAAACATACCTCATATCCTGATCCATTTATTCCAGTGATCATTCTTGTGAACCTTCTCTGAACCCTCTCCAATGCCAGCACATCATTTCTTAAAGAGCCCAAAAATGTGAGGGCTCACCAGTGCCTTCCAAAGTCTCAACATTACATCCTGATCTTCTATCCTATTCCCCTAAATAGGAATGCCAACATTGCATGTGCCTTCTTCACTACCGACTCAAGCTGCAAGTTAACCTTTAGGGTATCCTGCATGAGGACTCAAGACCACTGTTCCCTCTAAAATGTGCTTATGTGCAACCAATGCACAAAGGAAATTAATGAGCGCACAAAAGGTTAGTTACCTAAAATGATGTAGATCAAAGTATAGAATAAAATCTTAAGTAAATATGTTACTTCGTAGAACATAATCATACTTGTATTACATTAAAACATGCCAATACAGTTTTATTATCTATGAGAGATAGGCTGGGCCAAAATGATCTTGAAACAATTTCAAGTCTATATTTGCACAAGTACTCAGTGCACATACTTTTGTCACAGGAAAGCAATTTTGGACAAAATTTTTGTGCACACTGACGTCTAAACATTAGAGGGAACATTGCCCAAGACCCTTTTCACCTCTGAATTTTGTCCCCATTCAAATAATAATCTGCCCTTTTATTCCTTTGAATGAAGTACACGACCACACACTTTTTTCCAACAGTGTATTTCATTTGCCCAATCTTTGGACCAATCCCTGATCCACTCCAGAGTTTGCGGGTTTCAGCTGGCAGGGAGTGAGGGGACTTTAACATTTTAAACAATGCTCCATTCATCAGTTAAAAGCAAAACACACCGATGATCGCCATCCTCTGGCTTTTGGAATACATTACAAAGTTAAATTACAGGTTCAGATAAATAAGTGGATTTAATTATAGGTTCAAATTGTCATCAGAATTTCCAGCCCATTATGTAATAGTATCATACACATAGATGACACATTGGCCTAGTAAATAATGTACTTTAGTATTTAATATAGGTACTAATGTCATCTAGTCATGCTCTGTACAATAAATACAATTCCTCTTTCAATCCTGGTTGGAGAAAGGAATGGTACAGCTTCCTATTCGTTCCTGGGAAGAATGGTTGGCGTAACTGTTGGTGCAACGCTGTTACAGAACCAATGATCTGGACTGGGGTTAGAATCCAGCATTGTCTCTAAGGAGTTTGTACATTCTCCCTGAGTCTACAAAGATTTTCCCGAGGGTTTCTGGTTTCCTCCCACCAAAACATTTTGTCAATTGGGCGGCACGGGCTCGTGGGCCAAAAGAGCTTGTTACCGTGCTGTATGTCTACGTTTAAAATAAAGTTTGCCATTAAACATACAACATAATGAGAGACCCAAAGTGATGTTGCTCTTCACAACCAAGGGCCAGAACTCTCACTGCACATCTCCAAAATAATTCCTGGGAACACTGCACGTACTCCAGGTTCTGAACACGAGTGCTTAGAAATTTAATTTCACTTCTCTTTCATTCACTCAGTGATATGCTTAACCCTAAAATTGATAAAATGGGTGAAATTTACCTTTAAAAATGCTTCCCCCACCCCACCCAAATGCTCATTCTTTTGATGAGTGACTTGTGAATGCAAGTATTCAATCTAATTTCACTGGAAGTGGTGTGAAAGCATCAAAACAAGTCAATTTTTTGTTGAATTATACATGGAAAACTGTCCAATGTTTCATGTAAAAGGAACAGTTAGAAATCTTATGGTCAAAGCAAACTGGCCCAATTACCAAACAAGCAACTACTTGTGTCGAATGCCACTGAAATATCAAAGAAAGATTGGCTTTCATTCCAGCGGCATCATTGCTGGTCTCAGGATGTTCAAAACATGATGACTCTTGGAGTGTGGGATAAATGGCTGTCAACCCATCTCCCATAAATAGTAATGAGATAGTGACCAGTAATGCTGGTTGAGGGATAAATAGTGGAAGATAAATCATGCCTTGCCCTTTGAAATACTGCCACAGGTTTTTTGTTGCACAGACCTGAGAGGAGAAGAATTAGGCCATTCAGCCCATCAAGTCTGTTTTGCTATTCAAATCACAGCTGATGTATTCTTCCTCTCAAACCCATTTTCATGCTTCTTCTAATAATCATCGACATCCTTACTGACAGGGGTGCAGTGCTATTTTAAAAAAATATTATTTAATTAATTAATTTTTTTTAAAAAGTGCCAGAGTTCACCAAAAACAGCGATAAGGAGGTTCCATGAGACCTGGCCTTGGGGCCGCCATGTTGTATTTGGTGCTGCATAATTGAGAGCAAACAGTAGGACAACGTAGGAGGACGACTGGTCATGGAAGGAACCAGTTTGTTGTATGTCCAGAATAGAACTCAATGGTTGGCGGGGGGGGGGGGGGGGGGGGGGAGCCATGCCCCATGAAGTGTTGGAGCAGCTCTTCTGAGAGCTCCATCAGTACTGCACCCCTGCTTACTAATCAAAAACACACCAACCTCCACTTTAAATCTACCCAACGATGGCCTCCACAGCTGTTTGTGGTGACAATTTTGACAGATTCACCACCCTTTTGGCTGAAGAAATTTCTCCTCATCTCTGTTCTAAAAGGACGTCCTTTTACTGTGAGGCTGTGCCCTCTGGCTCTTGACTCTCCCACTACTGGAAACATCTTATCCATGTCCACTCTATCCAGACCTTTCAATACTTAGGTTTCAATGAGATCCCCCTAAATCCTTCTAAAATCCAGTGAGTACAGTCCCAGAACCATCCAATGCTCCTCATATGTTAACCCTCTCATCCCTGGGATCATTCTCGTAAATGTCCCTGGACCCTCTCTAAAACCAGTGCATATGCTGGCACAATTGGCATAGGGTGTGGCATGGTTAGCACATCACTGACAAAAGACAAAGGAGGAAAAACCCAACACCTAACCCCAACCAACCAATTTTCCCTTGCAACTGCTGCAACCGTGTCTGCCTGTCCCGCATCGGACTTGTCAGTCACCAACGAGCCTGCAGCTGACGTGGACATTACCCCTCCATAAATCTTCGTCCGCGAAGCCAAGCCAAAGAAGAAGGAAAATTACAGAGGCAGCGATCAAGATTTGGGTTTGAATCCCACACTGTCTGTAAGGAGTTTGCATGTTCTCCCCATGTCTGCATGGGTTTCCTCCCACCATTCACAATGTACCCGCGGTCATAGTTTAATTTGGTGTAATTGGGCAATATAAGCTCTTGGGCCATTGAAATATAAACATTTAAAGTAGTAAAAAAAAATTTATATTAAAACATTTATAACTATTCTTCAAATGTGTTCTGACCAACTTCTTAGCCTCAGCTTTACATCCCTACTTTTATATTCTGGTCCTCTCAAAATAAATTTTAACATTGCATTTGGCTTCCTTGCTACTGGCTCAACCTACAAGTTCCTGCACTAGGACTTCAAAGTCTCTTTGGATGTCTGCTTTCAGAATGTTCTCCCCATTTATAAAATGTCCGAGCTCTCTCATAGTATTACTGGAATATTAGATCAAATTTATGCATAATTCTCAAATGGGGATCTTGGAATCTATGAATTCCAACATTCTTCAGATGCAAGAAAATGCAAGGCACAGGATGATTGTGTTATAGAAATTAGTTCAGTTCAAACCTTAATGTTCCACTTGCTTGGACATGTTTGTGCAGGGGTTGTGAAATATCGGAATCCAAAATGGAAGATCTTCACCTTGCTGGTCAGGCAGCATCTGTGGAGAAAGCAGAGGCAACAGTTCAGGTGGGTGACCTCGCAACAGAACTCAGAAAAGCTGGATGTAAAACAGGTTTTGCTGTAAATATATGAGGGTATGCGGAGAGGGCAAATTTTACTTCTGTGATGATGCACAGAAAACTGCAGATGCAGAAATCTGGAGCAAAAATCAATCTACTGGAGGAATGTAGCAGGTTGGGCAGCATCAGTGGGAAATGTTAATTGAAGTAAGGGTGAAATGTTGAAGTCTGTTGTAAAAACAGGCAGAAGTGCCGAGCTGAGATTCTCCCATCATTAATTATCATCAATTCTGGCAGCGTTCGAGTAGATAAAACAATTATAATGAATGGAAGCAGAAGATCTGCTCAGGGCAGCTTGCAGGTCACCTTGTTGGTCAGCAATTCCAAACAGGGACAATACAGTGTCCCCCCCCCCCCACCATAGCCACTGCACATTTAAGTGGGGTGGGGGAAAAGGGGTGGGCATGGACTGAAATAAATTCTTCTTATGGAATCAGAAAGAGCTTAAGAAATAGAAACAGGAGTTGGCCATCCAGCGCATCGAACCTGCTCCACCATTCAATGAGATCATGGCTCATCTCCACCTTTCTTCCCCATATCTGTTAATTCCCCCACTATGCAAAAATATAACCAGCCTGGTTTTATTCACTGAAGTAGCCTCCACTGTTTCAATAGACAGCAAATTCCATAGTTTCACCACCCTCTGGGAAAAGCAGTTTCTCCAAATTAAATCTAATACCCAGACTCTTGAGGCTACATCCTCTAGCTCTAGTCTCCCCTACCAATGGAAACAACTTACCTACCTCTATTTTATCTCATTTATTTATCAGTAGGACTGAAGTATGGAAGAAACCAACTAAAATTGACTGCTTCATAGAGGAGGGAGACCATGAACTTTGAGCAGAGTCCTTAACAAGGATGAGAATGGCTGTTGAAGATTATGGCTGATTTTAAACTTTAATCTTAGCTCTAATATCCTGCCTGTTCCCACCATCCCTGAAAATAGTCCTGTAAAAATCCAGTGATCATTAGGAAATCATGGAGATGGGAGCAAATTTACATTCTTGGGAGGATCTTTCCTGGGCCAAACATCTCATAGCATTGTGAAGAAGGAACATCAGTGCTTCTATTTCCTCAGGAGTTTACAGAGATTTGGTATGATATCAGAAACCCTAGCAAATTTCTACAGAGGTGTGGTGGAAAGTGTGCTGACTGGTTGCATCATGGCCTGGTAAGGAGACATCAATACTCCTGAGTGGAAAGCCCTGCAAAAGGTAGGATGTCACAGACAAAATTTCTTTCCATCAAGAACTTCTACAGGGAACCCTGCTATTGGAGAGCAGGAGCAATCATCATAGCCACATCACACACTTTGTTCTTGCTGCTGCCATCAGGAAAGAGGCATAGGTGCCACAAGACTCACGTCAGACATTCATGAACAGCTGCTACCCCTCCACCACCAGGTTCCTCAACAACAAACTCAATTAGAGATTCACTTAAGGATGCAGTTGACTTCAAAAGGGATTTTATCTGAAGGGTACACCTGCCTATTGGAATCAGGTGACTCAGGCAGTTGGATTTGAAAAGCTCAGATCAGCAGGCAACTGATTGGGCAATAGAGCTTAAGTGATCTTGTGATATAGAGTGGCATTAATTCACTTCAATAGTCTAGAGCACACATGTCAAACTCTGGCCCGCGGGCCAAATTTGGCCCGTGATATGAATATATTTGCCCCGCAAGATCATATTAAATATATATTAGAGTTAGCCCGCTGGCCGCCGTGCCAGTATAGCGCATGCACACTGAAGGTGAAAATGAAGACGCCGGAGGTGTGGAGGGATCTCAGAGTCCCGAATCCCGGGGATCGGAGCACTGCACTCAGCCCGCCTGGCTCCCGGACACACAGACGCAGCTGGAGTTGGGGACCATCCTCGCTGGGTCTGCGCTTCAGCAGCAACACTGGACCGAACGTCTCGTTGGAGATGCCTTCCCCCTCGCTCCATGCGCAGCGGACCCTGCCTCCCGCTCCTTTTGTTGGAGACGAGCCCGGGACCGTGAGATCGCAGTTTAATCCCTCTCCAACCATGGGAGGGGGGTGGGAGCAACGCACTCTTCTCAGCCAATTCCTCCACCGCCCCGGACGCCAGCGTTTCAACGGGGGGTTCGGGTGCCTTCATCAGGCGACCGACCTGTTGGCCCAAGACAAGGGGAGAGCGTACAAACTCCACACAGACAGCACCTGAACGCGGGTGAACGTGGAGCTGCGACCCCACATTCCATATCAGGACTGTGTGTAAGATTGGGAGCAGTGAGACGGAAGCTTATTTTGTTCCTGTGATTTAAGCCTTTCTTGGGGTGGGGGGGGGTCCTTCTCTGACCACTTGCCTAACAATTAACCTAATCAGATGTGGAGTTACCACAATACAACAGTTCTTAACCTTTTTCTTTCCACTTGCGTCCCTGTGCCATTGGTGCTCTGTGATTAGTAAAGGATTGCTTAAGGTGGACTGTGGGTGGGAAGAAAAAGTTTGAAGACCACTGCTTTAATCATCCCTCATTGACTCGTCATGTGCACGGTTTCAGAACGCTAAAGGAAATGGGCCAATGACAATTTTTCTCAAGCAAAATATTTCAGTAACAATTGGGTCTAGAGCAGTGATTCTCACCCTTTCCTTCCCACTCACATCCCACCTTAAGCAATCCCTTACAAATTACAGAGTTCCGATGGCATAGGGCACACATGTCAAACTCTGGCCCGCGGGCCAAATTTGGCCCGTGATATAATTATATTTGGCCCGCAAGATCATTTCAAAATGTATTAGAGGTGGCCCGCTGGCCGCCGCGCCAGTATACCGCATGCACAGTAATACAACAAATCCCAGAATGCATTGGCGTCAGCCTGCTAATCGCCCCCACCTCCTCTGTTTACGTTGCAGGGTCTCACCGTGGACTCTGGTTTTGGGGCCTGGCCGGTGTCAGGGGAAGCCAAGGCCGCTTCCCAGCGCCCAGAACCGGAGGCCTCGGGCCTGACCTCGCCAGGACCGTTGCCCACTCCCCCTCCCTGCCGCAGGCCGACCCGCGACTCACGGTGACGAGGCTGCTGATCCGCCGAGATGCCGCCCTGCAGCGAGAGCCGATGCCCCCGCACTGTCGTTGTCCAACCCGATCGCCCGCAAACCCCGCCCTCCCGCACACAGGCCTGAGTAAGAATTATGAACTTTAATCTCAGGATAAAACGATCTTCCAATAGTTTCATGTCACAGTGATAAATATATTCCTGGTTAAAAATGGTCCTGCACCTGGATACAAGCTCATTAGGCATAAAACTTGAAAAGTGTATAAATCAAAGGATATCTGTACCAATGGAAAAAGGGCATGGCAAATAACCCTGCTAGAGTTCATGCCCACAATCAGTCACCCATTTGATTGTTTCAGGAATCATGTTATTCTCCCACATTCTCAATAGCCCTCAGATTTTACTATTCGACAGCACACTAGCAACATTTGACAAATATTATTTATTGAATATTTTATTTCTCATTTGTTAATGTTTCTGGAAAGAGTTTATCCAAAACTATTATTAAACATTTATTTTAATAAGAAAAAGTTTAACATTACATATGTTGAAAGAAGAGAAAACATGCAGATGTTGTTGAAAATTTTCAATAAATATTTAGTTTGGCCCTCGACTTAGTCCAAGTTTTTAATTTTGGCCCTCCGTGAATTTGAGTTTGACACCCCTGGTCTAGAGAGTTGTCGGTTTTCGATTGGAGTTCCAAACAGTCCATGCAGCAGTGAGTAGGAAATATGCAACTAACTTTTTTTTTAGCTGTAAAGATTCATTCTTTTGATTCTGTTCCTCTCTATATTACAGGCAGTTTATTTATTTAATTTGTTAACATGTGTATGTTTTTAAATTACCATTAAGTGGTAATTCTATTTGGTCTATAGGAGAAAGAATTTCAGGGTTGTACATGATGTCTTGTATATACTCTGACAATAAATCAGAAATCTGATCTGACTGAGTGTAGGAGCAGAACAAAGGCAATGTTGACCTTCTATAACTTGTATTATCATGTTTTTGAGCTTGCTTTAGTTTAAATGATTGTTGACCTCCATGATTCACTGATTTATTGATCCTTTTTCCACAATCTCAGTCAGGTTGGACTGATTCTTTTCCCACCTCTCACTCCTGGAGATGGTTACACGTTTAGTTGAAACACTTTGGACAAAATCAATATGTTCCTGCCAAACACCAGGCTCTTATCTGCACCACAGGATCATCTCAAAGCAATGTATCCCTGCAGGAAGTAATTACAAGCATTTAAATTAGTTACAATATTAATTCAGTCAAAATTAGCAACTAATAATCATGATTATCACCGGAAAACTTCAATTCCTTCTAGATTACAGTTCTACAAGCAAACAATAAATAATTTATTGGATTACATTATAAACACTCAACTTTCATCACTAATTTCTAATCATAATTTAATTTTAATGACGAAAGCACATTATGAATATAATTATCCTTTTGCCACACCCTTTAAAATCTCCACAATCTATCAGATATGCTTTTACTATTTATGAACATGTGCAGAGAATGGAGAGTAGTCCTTTGATTCTATCAACTATTTCATCTGATCATGATTGATCCTGTATTTCATCTAATTTTCCTTTATATGCTGATATCCCTTGGGCCGAACATTGAGTAAATTCTAAGCTGAAATCAGTCAATGTCCAGGCAACTGCAGCCCTTGGGGGTGGGGTATTTCCAAAATTATAATCTTCTACATCAAGAAATTCCTGCTCATCTCAGTCCTAAATATGACCCCAGACCTCTGAGGAAAAGAACAGAAATTGCTGCAAATTCTCAGCAGACCAGCAGAAAGAAAATGGAGACCACTACCTTCTGCTTCAGATCTGGAAAGTTCAATAACATGCAGGTGTGGAACTGCAGGGAGAGAGGTGAAGGAGTCGACAAATGGAATGTGAGGTTGGACAGGTGTTTGAATGCTTGTGGAGCTGCCTAGTTAATAAATTAATGAGGGCAGGTGGGGAGAGATAAAACACGGCACAGCTAGCGTAGTGTTTAGCGCAATGCTGTTGCAGCCCCAGCAGTCGGAGTTTGAATCTGGCACTGTCTGTGAGGAGTTTGTGTGTTCTCCCCATGTTTACTAGGGTTTCCTCTGGAAATTCATTTCTCCTGACTTGAGAAAGGATGTACTGTCCTTGGAGGCAATCAGAGGAAGTATACCAGGTCGATTCTGGAAACGAAAGGATTAGCACCTGAAGAGAAATTGAGTAGCCTGGGGTTAAACTCATTTAATTTATAAGGGTGAGGAGCATGATAAAGAAGCATATAAAATTAAGAAAGGAATAGATAAGATAGAGACATGGAGAATGTTTCCACTGGCAGTGACTCTAAAGCAAGAGGACACGGCCTTGTTTCCCATGGTGGGAAGGTCTAGGACAAGAGGGCATAACTTCAGGATTGAAGAGAATCTGCTTTGAACAAAGATGCAGAGGAATTTCTTCAGCCAGCGGGTGGTGAATTTGTGGAATTTGGAAGCCAGGTTATTGGGTGTACCTGTATGTAAGGCAGAGATTGATAGGTTGTTGATTAACCAGGACATGAAAGGTTAGGGAGAAAAAGCGAGGCAGTGGGATCAGCTCATGAATGAATGGTAGGACAGATTCAATGAGCTAAATAGTCTATCTCTGATCCTATGTCTCATGGTCTTAGGGGAGTATTAAGACTGAAATATGGAGGAAATGCCTTTTCCTGGTGAGCAGTGAATCTGTAGAATTCTCTGCCCTAGGAAGCAGTTAAGGCTGTCTGATTAAATGTGTTTGAGAAACAAAAATAATTTTGAACAGTTGTGGAATTCAGGGTTATGACAAATAGTTAAGTGGAGCTGAGTCCATGGCCAGATGATTTGGGTTGTTATTGAATAAACGAATGAACTTAATGAGCCAGATCACCTACTCCTTCTCGTTCAATGTTCTTATTGCACATCCGAATACCAAGTGTTCAACCATGTCTTT